>NC_054373.1:116556152-117156152 GCF_017654675.1 Xenopus laevis | reverse complement strand
TTCATGCTGCTGCTGCTGCTTACCTATGTAGCTAAACGCACACTGCTTTTCTCCTCGCTTCTCTTTGGCTGCCGGATGACGTTCCTTTTTTTTCCCTAACACGAACAAGCGTCTGCTTCCGGTTCCACAGATCTCCGCCCTCCCTGACGTCACGGTAGCTGTTACTTCCCACTTGATAAGAGGCCGTAGGTGATGTCACGAACACTTGAACGTCTCGTTGCACGTCTCCGTCACGTAACATTAGTAGGCGCCTTCTTCAAAAGGTGATTAGTCAGGGATTGTGTGGAGCCAGTAACTTCCCCCTGTCTGGCTCGCGCTATTATATACATAGTCAGATGGCAGCGTCTCAGGCAGCTCCTCTGCATGTTTTTAACTTGAATTTCAAAGTGAATTTTGAAACTGGTGCCAAAATGTATTTTTACTTCATCTCTATGTGCCGCGATGATAATGATTCACTTTAAAATAAGCAAAAGAGAAGTTTTTAGTGCAAGAAGGCCAGAAGCTTGTGTGAAGTGTCCCATTCTATGGAGTCGTTAGAAAGTTGAATAGAATGGCAGCAAGGAGCTGACTGACATCTCGTCAATAGAATTCATGTGTGCAGTTTAGTGGCCACACGTACAATATTCACTGAGTGTGGCACACACATATTGGAGCAGGTCCCGACTGAGAATTAAAATAGGCCCTGGCATTTCAGGTACACAGAGGCACAATCAGCCCCCACAGCCCACTAAATACTGACTTTCTATGGCACCTTATAGCAGCCCCTCTGGCAATTGCCAGAGCCCACAGATTGCCAGTCTGGGCCTGTGTTGGAGTGGCCTACTGGGTGCACCCAGAATGACTGTGGCACATGGATTATTTTGACCCCCAGCCAAGAATGGAAATTAAAAACAGGGCCAGATATAGTGTAGACAACAAAAGTATGTGCCACAGGTGCATGGGGGGGGTGTTCACAATTCAAAGAGATAAATCAGCAGTGGAGGCAAGGACCAGGAGTCATGACTGTCATTCAAAATAGTGCCAGTGGCATTTAATGTATACTGGGCCAAACATCCTCCACAAGCCTAATAGTGACTGTCTATGGCATCTTGCCGCTGCATCCGGGTATTGGCTAGATTGCTGAATTGATAAGGCCTTCCACTTGTCATGATGTCCCCATTGCAGCCTCCTCTTGTGACAGCATTTTGCCTCGTTGTACACACTCTCCCAGTAACAGAGACTTTCCCTAACACCACCTTGTCTTACTATACACCAGGGGTCTCCAACCCTTTTTACATGTCAGCCACAGTCAAATGTAAAAAAAGTGTTGGGGAGCAACAACACGCATGAAAAGAGTCACTGAGGATAAGGGCTGTGATTGGCTGTTTGGTAGCCCCTATTTGGACTGGCAGCCTACAGGAGGCTGTGTTTGTCAGTACAGCCATGGTTTTTTTTTTTTGCAAGCAAAAGCTGTCTCCAAGCCATGAATTGAAAATAAGCAACTGCTTTGAGGCCACTGAGAGCAACATCCAAGGGGTTAGTGAGCAACATGAACAGCACTGCTGGGTTTCTCTTTAGTTAATACAATAAATATTTTTTTTTATATCTCTGCATTCTTCAGTTACCCTATTCAGTTTAATTTGATCTTGCACACCTTCTTATGTTTGACTTTATTTGGAGTGGAGGTGCTTGCCATAATTTATAACATACAGTATATGTGTGGGTGTTGCAGCACAGTCTTTAAAGGGTACATCTTAAAAAAACTAAGAGCCCTAATGGTCTTTCAATGCCCTAATATGTCATTCAATGCATTTTCTGTGCACCTTGTATTCTTGTGTGTACTGCTGTCATTAATATTTCGCATGAGTGGACAGGGTAGAGGTGCGGGCTGCTTGTGCTTTTCTAAGTGACTCTCCCTCTGTCATTTTGGGGCGGCACTCCAAACACCCCAATTCTTCCATTGACTTTGACAGGGAAGATTTTTAAACTGCTAACACTCTTACAGCTTTGAGGCTACACGTTCATGACTGCCCTGGCCTATACACTAGATGAGCTATTGAATAAGCACTTGCAAGATAAGAGTGTAAGCTGACTCCTGAAGTGTGTTGTACAAGAGGTGCAGCCACCTGGAGAGCTCTGGTGTTATAGGGAGAGCATTTGCTGAGCTCTGCATGACACATGCAAGGTTAGCAGTTGGGCTATAGGCCATAAATGTGAGAATATTTAATTAAATGTTTTGAGCGTGGGTATATGAAAGTGTTTCCTCATAGGCCATGCAGAGTTAAAATAGAGATAATGTCATTTAATTTATTGTGTGCTACCACCATTAATGTGGGTATGATACCTTCTTATTATAACATGGGGTTGGGTTAGAGAAAGGAGAGTGGTTAACACTGGCTTCCATTATCTGCCTTACATGATAAAGGGTAAAAAAAATTCTAGCCCTCAGTACCACAGACGTTGGACAGCACTGGTTTATAGTATCTCAGTAGAGATCAGGTAGCTCATTCACAATATTCCATAATTTTTAGCCCACTGGGAAATAGACTTATTCCATAAAATAGACTAGGCCCTATTGGATTATAGTATCCCAGTAGAGCAGAACAGGGATTCTATTCACAGCAAATCATAATGTGCAGCCCACTAAGGAATATACTCTTTGTATAAAAGACACTAGATCCTTGAGGATATTAGTTTCTCACCAGATCAGACCAGCGAGCCTGTTCAATGCGTCCCATGGTGTTTAGCCCACTGTGAAATAGACTCTTGCCATAAAATACACTAGATTCTAGTTCATTACAGGATACCAGTAGAGCAGAACAGGGAGTCCGTTCACACTATACCATAATGTGTATCCAACTAGGAAATAGACCCTTTGTATAAACTACACTAAACCCTAGTGGATTATAGTATCCTAGTAGAACATAGGAGTGTATAGGCCACTGGGATATAGACTCTGTATAAAATACACTAGATCCTAGTGTTATCTATTATCACTGTAGTGTAGAACAATGGAATATGTTGGCAGCTAAACTCTTTGTATGAAATACATTAGTTCCTTGGTGAATTATAGTATACCAGTAGAGCAGAACATGGAGGCCGTTCACACGATCTCGTGTATCCAACTACAAGTAGGAAATAGATCCTTTATATAAACTACTCTAGACCCTAGTGGCTTATAATATCCCAGTAGAGCATAGGAGTATGTAGGCCACTAGGAAATAGACTCTGTATAAAATACACTAGATAGAGTCTAGCGGATTATATCCCAGTAGAGCAGAACAAGGAGTCCATCCACACTATCCCATAATATGTATCCAACTAGGAAATAGACTCTTTGTATAAAAGTGTCATATAGCATCTCTGTAGACTTTGTAGAGCAATGAAGTATGAAGCCACTAGGAAATATACTCTTTCTATACAATACTATAGATCCTAGTGGCTGACAGTATCCAATAAGAACCAAATTCTAATATATAGAGTAAAAGAGAGAGGAAACATTCAAATATTTAGTATTTTTTAGTGTTGAAATTACAAGTGTAAATACAAATTTGCTTTTACCGGTATTCATTTTCTACATTTAAAACTTTATGTAGTTTTGAACTATAAAAAATAATAGCTGTACACAGACTAGTTGAAATGCTTTATTTTACTAGGTGCCAGCATTTTAAACCTGGATAACACCAACTATGATTTAAATTACGCATTGAAAATTAGCTAAATCATACCCTCCAGTCATTTCAAGCCCTGAAAGCAAGTAGGATCTATCGCGTGCACGTGTGTGTGTGTGTGTGCGTGTGTATTTTTTTTTTATCTAGTTGCTTTGACTATTCATTTTCCAACTAGAATATAGTCTAACTATTTAAAAAGGTCTATTTCTTTATATGTAAAGATACACTACCGACTAGTAACAAGATATATCTAACCATATTGTCTAGTTTATTTTACTGTTCCCACTAGAATTTTGACCAACTGAATTAAAAGATCTATTTCCAAATCTGTCAAGTTGCTCTGTTCCATTAGCAACTTGGAACTAGATGCAACCCTGACATCATTCCTGACACCACTGCACAAAGGGAGCTTGGAGAGGTGTCAAAGGGGTTAAATGACCCAATTGCGAAGTTTGGTGCTAGAGTAAAAGTTGGCAATGTCGTTCAGTTGTGCACAGTCTTCGGTGGTATCCATTAAGATTACATCAAATTGAAAGTCAAGGACACATATGAAGTTGTAGCAGTTCATATCTTCCTTTAACAATGAATGCCTGATATTTAATGCTGTGCTTAAACCCTTTGTTGAAAGATTACACAGGCCTATACATAATCCATATAAGCATAGTGAGTACATTTTTTAATTATCCAATCTTGTGTTCATAGAAGTATTCATATGGCACTTTCAACTGCAAGCCTTTGTTAATGGTCAGATTCTTGTTGGTGGCCAGGGTTCAATATCAGTCAAAAGGCACTTTTGATTACGCTCCACTTGGGAATGTACAAAATGTCAGGCTTTTTTACATGGAGGTCTGCCTATGGCTACTATAGGTGTGCTCTTTGAACAGTGTTTTGAACACTCATAGGTTAATAGCACTCTAGACCATTCCAAACATTTTGTCACCTGAGTGATTATTAAGCACCACGGACAGGGAACAAAATGTTCAAAATTGATTCACATTCACTTGTATGACAATTACCTGCATGCGTGGATGCAGTCGCTTACTAAACAATTATGACTTCCCCAACTCTGACAAGCGAGTGCACTTTGCAGGCGATTCTATACAGGTATGAGAGTAATTGTGAGGACTGCACTTTAACTTAGCAAAACACTCAGATATCACAAACAGTCCCCCCCCCGCCATAGCAGTAGTGCTCAGTTAAACAAGGTTGTTTTCAGTCAATCTGAGAATAACAAACTGCTCAGTACAAATCTCGTAAGAAAGCAAGCAAAACAAAGTTAAAATTGAAATAAATATTATTTTAGCTTTTATTAATATTATTTGACATGTGGAAAGAAAAACAAAAGCAGATAATTAAATGCTTGCTTGCTGCAGATCGTAAAATCTACTGCACCGATTTTCATATATCTGACTGCCAGCGCTGTAGAATCTATGCCTCTGGTTTCCTCTATGACAGAAGGAAAAAAAAAACTGGTGCCGAAAAGGTGTCCATTTTTGTAATATTTAAACTTACACAGGGTGTGTCACTGAGCACTATTGCAATTGAGATTCATTTTCGAATGTTTTTTCATTAGTTTATAGCATTTTTGGAATGCAAATACTAGGCTGAGGGTTACATGAATACAGAAGCACATAGAAAGTGCCTGGACACTTACGGTTTCTGACACTTTGGGTCTTCACAGAAGCTGTTGAGCTGAAAGTCTGCTATTAATGTAAATTCAAAAGAGCTTAAAATAAGTTTACAGAAATTCATTTTTTGGGATAGGACGGCCTTAAAAGGCACACTTAACACATTTTTCTCTTGCCACTTGCACTTAATACAGTAGAATATATATTATGAAACAATGTTAATGTTTTTCTAATACAAGAACGACCCCCTCATAGTTGTGAATACTTCCAACTTCCCGTGCCATAAATAATGCCAAGCCATGCCCCAAATTATGCCACAGCATGCTTCGATAGTTTATCCATGCATTCTTTGTATTCTCCAAGGATTTTCTAAGATTTCATGGGGTACGCAGAAGTCTGAGTCCTCTGTCTGGGCTATCAGTTTCTAACAGTTTCAAATACAGTACAAATCAATTGAACTATGTATTAAACAAGTAAAATTATATAGTATCTTTTTTCACAGAAAAAAAAGGATAAAGTAAATCGTGGGGAAAAAAAAAAAAAAAAAAAAAAAAAAGACCTTGTAGTTTACCTTAATGAAAAGGCAGATCAAGTACAGATACCATACAATAAAAATACACAAGCAGAACAAAAAAGAAATTCATGGTAAACAATGTTTTGGATTGCCACAGGAAGGATTGGAGCAGTTGCTGATCGGGACATTAACTGCTTTTTTAGCAATCCAAAACACCTGTGTGCCATAACTCTTAGTGTTCTGAATGGCAAATTTCCATGCTTATTAGCAGTGAATAATCATTTATATATAAAGGGAACCATCTGCAGGACCGACATATCCCACAATGATTAAGAAGACATCAATAAGAGTCCAGATTCCTAGGCCGCCAAAACTGAAGAGCTTTCCAAGTCCTTCTCTCCACTGTCCTAGATAAAAACGATCTGCCCCGAAGCCACCAAGAGTAATGCTAAAATAATTACAATGTTTTTATTAGACACAGTTACTTTGTAACTTTACAAAATATAATGTAGAAATGTAACACAGGACAAGCAGAATTTGTTTAAGGAAAAAAAGATTCAAATTATGGTTGGGGTTTATCATCCATGTTTCCAAATCCGTATTGAAAGTTGCTCGTAAATACAATTACCTACACTGCTTTTTACACAGCATTCCACCTTGTAAAGTAGAGTGCTAAATGGTCAATAGGGGACTATATAGACTTGCCAGACTTAAATGATAAAGTTGGTAAAACAGCATAAGAAATTAAATGTTTACACAATTTTGAAAACTACACTGCTCTCCAACCAAGTTTAACAGACTTACAGAGCTTTCTTCCCATACACTTTGCCAGGCCTACTAAAGTGCATTATTTTGTTGTGAACTTTGATTTAATTGATTTTATGCCAAATTGGTTGTAAAAATTGGTATGATTACTATGTCCACAGGACATTATCCCTCTGCCCAACTGTGTTTATACATATGTAGAAAAGCAGTCAATCATTTCTCTCAAATGGAAGCTAAACCTTTCAAACTGGGTATATTTTCCCAATAGACAAGGATTAACTTTGTCACAATTAGGCAGGTCACGCAACTTGTATTTTCTGGGCTCTTAGTGTATATTGTATAGAAAACATTTTTATGTTCAATAGTTTTTATATAAAAGATATACAAAGGAATAGAGGAAAATGGAAAATACATTTTACAATACAATTCTGGCTACAGATTGCACCTCTTGTTCTCAGATGGCAGTTTTGTCATGAACAAGGGCTGCCAAAAAGCCAATACCAAATAACAGATTTATTAATTTTTTTCATGATGAACATCCTAAAAATTAAAATTTGATTTTCTGAATCATGTAACCTAATTCTATTTTTTACGAACATGTTAAAAAAGTTCACTAAAATTAACAATACCTTAAAGCTAGCGCAGTCGACCACTTGTATCCTCCTGTCCAATTGCAATAAAGCATCTTTGGAAACGTCCGATTACCTAAAAAGGGGGGGGGGGAAGGTACATTTTTAAAAAAAAAAAAAAAAAATTGGGTTTTTGGTACATTTATGAGCGCACCTACATGCTCTTCTTTCACTGTATTTTTTAGACTTAATTGTAACATCCAGATCAAAATAAAAAGGTAAAATCAAATTTAGAATACATTATATACATAGTGAATAAAGTACCCCCTCTTGTAAAATATAACGATATTATTAGTTACCGAGGAGTTTTATGACCATATAAAAACCATATAATGACCATATTATTATAATACACAAATTTTAGTGAGTCATCTGACATCACTACTCACCGTTTATATCTGATGACATCACTACTCACCGTTTATAAGGATATAATTTACAGGATATTCATGGCTTTTGTGTATTATAAATATATAATGGATAATAATCTTCTCCTCTACTGTAAATTAGTAGTTTTGAGGCCATATAAATGACACAATACTGCAGGCCCTTTTACATCAGGGATATCTAAACTATGTCCCTGCAATTTTTAAATTAGAACCCCCAGTAATTTACATGATTTCTGAAGTTGTTAAATGTAAACACAGAATTGTGGAGAGATCTGCAATTCATACCTAAGCAATGAACATGATCCAGTACTGTACAATTAGTGTTGTAGCGTTGCCTGGGGCAGGAGACGGTCTTGCAGCTACTGGAAAGGTTACACACATAATCTGAAGGGGGAAGCTGCCAGCAAAACTGACAAGTCATGCTAATGGTAAAATATTCCAGGCGTTGGCTGTTTTCATCCTGTGTATAAAAATAAACATCTTGGGCATAAATCAAACATATAATATTCTACTAAAATATATAGGTACATTATAAATAATAACAGATTAGTGCTATACCATGATTGAAAAAGTAACATTTAAGAAGAGGGGGAGGTAAATATGTCCCCTTCAAAGGACAATCATTCATTTAATGTTGTTGGCTTAATGTGCAGAGCTGCAGAATCACTTATCAAAGACAACCATCATGTAGCTTCATTTATAAACCTTTATTGTGTGGTTTCAGACACTTTTGATGTTGGTCATAGACTGATGTAAGGGAATAACTGGCTCTGATGAACTATTCTAGACAAAAGAATGTCTGTATTTGTGGCACACGTGAGTAGGTCCCAATAAGAGATTTGCCATCTTCAACCTATCACAAGCATCATTACTATCTGAACAAGACCATGATTAACTAATTGATTAGAGCACTGCAAACAGACTCCCGAAGTGTAACTTGGCTCCATCATCAGCCAATAAAACCACAACTGGAAGTCAGCACCACTCTGGATCTCTTTTATAACTGGTGTACTTCCCACTGTATTCACTCAATCAGCAGCCAATAAAAAAGTCATACGGAGAATCCTTTATGATAGGAATTGACAGAATTTTACAGAACCAGAAGTTGCCTTCTTGAACATAGAATAGGGGTCGCCTCCCTGCAAACTATGGAATACCCAGGCCTTATCCCTACAAAAAAAACAACACAAACAAAACAAGACTTGCCATAGTGTATACAGCTTTATACAATGATATATGTTTTGCATTCCTTTTTCCTCTCCTGCTCCTCCAATAATTCCTTTTGTCCCATCCAGAACAGAGAAAACAAAGCAGTGAGAAGCTTACCAGCCCAAGTAGCACACATATGAAATCAGATACATCACAACTTTCTAACACACATAAAAAGTGATCAATCCTTTACACTGAAATACCGCATCCGAGTGTGACTCTACAAGATGCCTCAATGCAAATGATCTACACAATCATAGTAAAAAAATAATCAGGGCCCACAGTATTGTCTCCTCAAAAAAACAAACCACACTTCCCACACCAATACTATACCCTCTACAAAGAGGCGGTTGAGTCTTTATCTAGAACAACAAACTAGCAGCCTTTAACAATAGGTAATAGGTTTACCTATTAATATGTCATGAATGTGTGAATTGTGTCATTTAAAATGCCATTTAATAACCGAACTTGCACTAGTCTATACTTTTATATGAATTGTTCTTGCTTTGCTGAATAGGATGCACAGGTTCCCTGTATTTTACACCTGCCTTGAGCAGAAGGAACTTAAATAATGCTCTGCAAGAATACAAAAAAAACCAGAGCTCTAAGGTGAAGTGTTCTTCCTTCTTATCTAATACCATGACGTATAAACATAAGAACAAATATACATGAACATGCACAATTTAACGGTCTCTAGGAATTGTGTCAATTATTTTATTGCGACTGATATACTGTAACAAAATGGAAATGACTTACAAAACAGACAACGCCATTTTTAGCAGTACAGTTAAATGTCACAGGCTTTCCATAAATGCAGGAGTAGTTTGTAGCGCAGGTCATACAATCTGAAGGCAGTCTGCTGCATTGTCCATTGCTTGGGCATTTTTCCATATAATCTGGCATCTTTGTGGCTTGAAAAAGAAACTCGTTAAATGTTATTGACAAATTAATCTATACAGTAGAAAGGGTATTATGCAAAGACATTTGCTTCTATTTATGTTATGCTGAAATGACCAAAATGTATTCAGAGCCATAATAAATTCTTAAATATTACTAAATAAAATATGTCTCACTGAACTTTTGTTCACCAAAAAATAAAGATAACAACTGTGAGTAACCTGCTCTAGAGAATTATAAATGCAAGCAAAAAATATTTTTTTTTTCCCCAATGTGAATGTCTTTCTATCAGCAGCTTAGACCATCATACCAAATAACCTAAATTATTCTAGCGTTATAGATTTTTTTAATGGACTAAGACATCAGGAAAGAATGTATTGGCATAATTTAAATATAATTAAAGAAATGCCCTGTACTCACACCAGTCTATGCCCTGCCCAGCAGTAGCTCTTTGCCTAGACTGGTGTCTGAAATAGAAGCAGGACTTTCCCTCTTCTTAGAAATTGAGTTGGAGAGGATTTCTGCTGGGTCAAGTGAGCTGTAGTCTAAACCGATAAAAGGTGCCGACAAACCGAGTCTGCAGCTTACTGGCCCGTGTGTGGGGCCTTCTGACGGACTTCCCCGATCGATATCTGGCTGAAAGTTGGCCAGATGTCGATCGGGCAGGGTAAACAATCCCGTTGGATTGCAGCCGCATCTTTTGTTGATGCGGTCCCGCGATCCGATCGCCCGTATTGGCTGCATTGTCATCTAATCGTTGGGCCCTAAGGCCCACGATCCGATCAACCCGATATCGCCCACCTCAATGTGACATCGCCAAATAAGCGGATCTCTCTGTGTATGATCACCTCTTCTTTGGAGATCCTTTTTTTTTTTTTAATTCATATTTTATGAACTTTTTCAAGAATCAAGTGAAACCAAATATTTCTTAAGATTTTTGTAGTTCATGATCTCCACCGAGTGGCAAGTATACAATTGCAGACTACAATGGAGATTTAAAATACACAGTTTAACTAATATTTACCTGGTGCTTTGGTACTTGTTGCAGTTGTAGAAGATGGAAAACTGTCTTTTAGGGGTTGAGCTACTGGCTGGGAGTACTCAAAACTCAGGGAACCTGTAACAGACATTTTAAAAATGTTATTTAAAACAAAAGGTTTAACAGCATAAAACTCCAAAAAGAATTAGGCTAGATTATGTTGTGGGCTTCTGTACCAGCCCAAGGCTTGCACAACCCTATAGCAGTGAAGACTAGTGACTGAAAGATGCCCCTGATATCTCACAATCTTAATTTCTGCACTTAAGAACCACAGTACTCACAGTATACTATATATAGTATATCTACAGTATATAGAGCATACCGCCTTTTCAACATGAGTGCAAAAAAATAGATCTTGTGCTGAACAGTATAGTTTTAATCACAATAATGATTTCTTTTGGATATTTCATGCACTAAACAGGGATATAAAAGCTACTATGAGAAGTCTGTGCACTGGTAATCTATTTTTTTACTTAACAAAGACAACACATGGAGTAGCTTACATTTCCAAATAGAAAGCTACAATAGGCAAAAAGTATGTTCAGCACTGAACTATTTATTGAGCGCATGTGAAAAGGGGTATACTGCCCCTTGAATAATGAGAGTAAAAGAGATAACGGGGTTAATTTGAGGAACTTCAACAAGGTGTTATACTAACAAAATGTTTAAACACATGACATCTTAGCCTCTCATGTAAAAAAAATTAAATAAGGACAATTATGATGATGGTATGTTTAAATTATACATAAATGAACATCAGCTAACTGGAATGGGTCATTTACAGAATAATAATTGAGTACCATGCAGTAATCAAACATAAATGAAGTGCCTTTGCTTCTTCTTTACTTTTTCTTTATTCCCCTTTCCCTACCCTTCCCATACTAATATCCCTCCCTCCCTTAAACGGTATACCAGGAAAGGTTTAAAGAAACATGTGCAAATCAAGAATATATACGGTTTTGTCCTGTTTATTCCTGTCAAAAACAATAAAGAATATTTGGAATTCAATTATACATAAATATTCATTGATTATATTTAGATAAATTATTAATTTAAAATTGGTTTGGTGATAGCTGCTCTTTTATGGACCAGTAATGCCATAAATGTAACATATTTTTTTTCTGTATTTAAGGTTTGCATTAAATCAGCATCTTCCTACAAATAAAATATTTTGTGCCAAAATTATCTCATGCTTTATAAGAAAAGCATATTTCTATAGTTCTGTAAAGAGACATGAATGACTTTTGACCCCTACGGAGCCATTAAACTCTACAGAGCTTATCTGTTATTCACTATGTAAAAGTGTTTGCTGTTTAAACTTAAATGGCTGCCCCATGTCCACAAAGCAGCATATTTATAGAAACCATCTTGAAGCCTCTGAAGCAAGCACACAGTTTGTATCACTGAAGTTTAACAGTACATTATATTTAAAGGGACAGTATACACCTTTACAAAACTTTTTCTTTATCAAGAGCAAAATAAATAGAACTTATGCTGGGAATACATTCTGCCAAATCTTTGAATATGAAAAAATGAATATTTCTTAGTTATGTTATTTATTATAGCAAAACAAAGCATTTTATCAGAGTTTACCATTAATTGGCATAGATTTGTATCCCTTGATCCTCTGCTGTGACTATTTGTCGTACAGAGAAGTAAGTACATAATGTAGGGAAATGATGAATGAACTGGTAATCTAATTATTTACCTTACAAGAACCAAACATAGATTTATATAGACAAAAAGAATGTTCATCACAGGCCCTATTCACTTAACTCATTTGTTTGCTCCTGTAAAGTAAGACAAGCCCCCCTTCTCCTTTTTCATTGTTAACCAACCTTTCCCCTCGCCAACAGCATAGCCCCCACAGAGTAGGCTTTATTTTCACAACAAGGGCAAAAAATCCCTGCCCTGTACAAGTAGAGTTGAGCAATGTCACATGTGAACATGGTCCTGGATTCCTAGCTCCTGCTTGACAGTCAACACCAGGGAGAAAGAAACCATAACTTAGATATAAATGTTACAAATATGCGGTCAACCCTGCTGGTCACCTCTGGATTTACAGAGCCGGTACAGGGATCCTCTGGGTTTTGCACTGTAGGAACCAGGGGCGTAACAACAGAGGAGGCAGACCCTGCGGCTGCAGCTGGGCCCAGGATGTATAGGGGTCCAATGACGCCCCAATTCCCATACAATTTCAATAAATATTGGTATCTCTAGACATTTTGGGGGCCTGAAAAAGTATTTGCTGTGGGGGAAGGGCCCAGTAATATCGAATTACACCACTGTTATGAACTATGTAGCATTTTTGGTGTTACAACGAGAACGTGGTAAAGGTATAGTTTTAATCGGAGGAAACATTCTTTTGTGTTGTTGAATTCAACTTGTCAAACCAATACAGAAAACACATTCAATCTGTATAGCATAGTTTACTAAACAAAAAGTTTAGTATTTCATTAAGGATCACCTTGATAGCGTCGTTCATTAATCTGTACTCCAAGCACGTCTCCTACGACTATTCATATTCAAATACTGGCTCTACTACAAATGACAGACTTCACCCCCACCCACCACTGGTAACACCCCTATTTTGTTATGGACCTTTCCACTATAGATGGATACAAGTGCCACAGAACGAGTATATATAGACGCATTGCCTAGGAGGCAACCAGTGCATACACTTAGAATGAGCGTTCTTTATAAGGGAAAACAAAACAATATTTACCAGAGTCACAGAAAGGGGCTGGCGAACAGAAATAAATAACTCACCGCGGCCGGAGAACACATGCATCTGCGTGACAAATAACAAAACCCAGGACACTCTTTTCAAAGCCATCATCGGAGTCATCTTGCTTCCTAGTCTGACAAGCTGTAGCAGCTCCGACAAACAAGCATCTGTAGTCTCGCGTTACCACATAAAGCGTTCCAAGCCTCTGCCTGGCAGCCAACGCTGTACAACTAGTAATCATTGGGTAAGCGGCTAGGAAAGGACCTGACGTCACGGCCATGTGATCCTACCATGTGACCGCTCCACTGCGGCTTACCTATTCGTGAGAGGCAAATTTAAATATGGGAAAGTGGTAATGGGTTCTAGTGGCGGGCTGTGGACTCTTGAGAGGACCTGCAACTAAATCCCCAGGGTTGCCAACTTGTATTGTAGGTTTAGTACAGGTTGTAACCTCTACTCATGTTTTGGGGCAGTTCGTTGTGTTGCTGGATGATTGAAGGGATGATCCATAGCTCCCAACATTTTGGAAGTAAAAAGAGGGACAACATTTTTTTTTTCCGCACGTAGCGCAGCAATTTTTTGACCACATCCCTTTCTGTGGCCACACCCCCTAATTACCATGTTCGTTTTACAAAATTTGGCAGGTTATGAAAGTTTGAAAATATTTCTCCTTATCTAAACTGTGTTTTTGTGTCTCAAAATTGTTACAAAGTATCTTATTTGCACCTGTTAGCTGTTCTGGGCTCTCTGCTAAAAGCCAATTAAGTGAGAAACTTTGATTCTTTTTCTGGCTGTTCAGTGCAGAGAAAAGAGGGACTTTCCAGTACAAATGAGGGACTGCGGGTTGAGCTGTCAAAAGAGGGACTGTCCCTCCTAAAAAGGGACAGTTGGGAGGTATGGGGATCACTTCCTCTGAATTTCTGTGGGGTGAGGGGGGATCACAGTGAATTCATGTCAGCTAGACTGTATTCAATATTTAGACACCCAAATGCAGCTACAAGATTGTTGTTGGAGCTGGGCTATTTTTTTTTTTTTTACCATTACTCTCGCACAATTACGGTGCAACAATGGCAAAATAAAAATGAAAGGCAAGACATACTGACACAGCTAGAATAATATTATATTCAACAACCATAAACAGCTTTGCTTTTCTGCCATGCACTGAAAGTCTCCCTTAATGGAGAATAATGTAATGGACAACTTGGGAACAATAAATGGTATAGAAACTGTTGCCTTGGTGTTTCATGAGCTGACGGAAAATGTGGAGTCAAGTAATAGAACATGGGATAACGATCATGAGAGGGACTTCTATTTAAGGAGAGGATCATTGCCCCTAAACCAGTAACACCAAGTTATCTTAACACTTAATTCCCCCCAAACTTCTATATAAGTCAGGTTTACTCTCCCCTTTGGTTTTCTTTTTAAATCTTGAGCTTCAATGTGACTTCCAAAGTGCTTCATAACAGAATGTGAAAAGGTGACGGCCGCTTGAATTCCTCTGTGTGCTGAACCAGAAGTCCGCTTCACATGGATCACCTAAAGCACCTAAGCTTTTTTTTTTTTTAACCATCTGCAGTTCAAATGTCTGTTTCTTTTCCTTCAGACAGCTTTGGGGGTAATATTGTCAGCATATATATTAAAGGAACAGTTCAGTGTAAAATTAAAACACTGGGTAAAGAGATAGACTGTGCAAAATAAAAAAATGTTTTCAACATAGTTAGTCAAAAATGTAATGTATAAAGGCTGGAGTGATTGGATGTCGAACAGAATAGAACAGAACCCAACTTCCTGCTTTTCAGCTCTCCATTTCTGAGTTAAGGTGGCCAAACACGGCCAGACTAAAGATGCTGATATGGGTCCTTTAGACCGATTCGGCATCTTATCTGCCCAATGGGTCCCCCCAATCGATATCAGGCCAAAAATCGGGCAGATATAGATCGAGCAAGTTTGATTTTTTTTTTCTTTGATCAAGGATCGCATCGGCTAGTTGATGCGGTCCTGTGACCTGTTGGCGCCCATTCAAAGCATTGTAATCTGCTCATTCGGCCCCAGGGCCGAATGTTAGGATAAACCTGATATCGCCCAGCCGTTAGTGGGCATATCGGGTTAAGATTCACTCGTTTTGCAACCTCTAATAGTGTATGGCCACCTTTAGTCCTATGTAGTGCAGGAATATGTGGAAGTGCCACAATTGGATCAAACTTTTTGTTTTATATGTGACATTTGGTACTAAAGTTACACTTCCTATGCTAAATGCAGAACCCCATGTACCCCCTCAGTGGGGGCCCCCGTTACTGCCTCAGAGATCTCTGTATGTCTCTATCCATTGCTAAACTACCCAGCTGTCCCCGTGATAACTAGTAGCTGAGCTGTAGTTCAGTTACAGACAGAAATCTAAGCAGGGCCGTTATTAAAGGGATACTGTCGTGGGAAATCTTTTTTTTTTTTCAAAATGAATCACTTAATAGTGCTGCCCCAGCAGAATTCTGCACTGAAATCCATTTTTCAAAAGAGCAAACAAATTTTTTTTATATTCAATTTTGAATTCTGACATGGGGCACATTCTAGAAATCCAATATACTGCAGCACACTGTAATTTATGTAAATATAAAGATGTGCTTTATTGGCTCAAATACAAGCAGACATGTGGCAACGTTTCGGGCCTCGCAGGACCCTTTCTCAAGCCTGTGAAATCACATACTGTTTCGTGTTAAATAGGGTAAAAATGGGTGGGGGAACCTTGAAAAAAGTGGGCGGAAACATTCGTGTTCATTAGTGATCCCTAATTGTATAACAATGGTCACAATAAATATATAATACAATTAAATCCACTTAAAATCACATTTTCAATATATCAAAACCTCATAGTGTCCATATTTGTGATAATGTCCAAAAAAGGTTAAAAAGTTTCTTTTCATCAGTGTCCCTGTAAAATTGTAACCATATTCAGTGATAAAAAGCAATTGCTTTAAAAAGAGAAATAAAGTTTAAAAATAATATCATTACATTCAGAGAATCTGAGACACTTGAACTTTACCTTACATGCACATTGTGTTCTGTGTTTCATTTTGTGACTGCTAACTTTGTGCAGAAGGTGGTTTCAGCACTCAGAATGTTCTGATATCTTATTCTTTATTCAATAACCTTGAGAAAAAAGGCATACATATGTTTTATTTCAATTGACAGTTCTCAATATATTTGTATATTCTCAATCAATAACAGTAAGATCTATTTCACAATGTCTGTTCCCCTACTGGTATATAAACATAGCTGGAGTATAATCTTTATTTAAGCCCCTGGGCCAGACCGTATCTAATCTATGGATCCATTGCATTTCAAGTTTATGCAATAACTTTAATCTATTCCCTCCTCTCCTGGGTTGCTCGGCCGAATCAATCACCTGAAACCTCAGTTGACTCACTGAGTGCCCTGCCTGTTTAAAATGTGCGGGGACAGGCAATGTGGTTAATCCCTTTCGTATAGTTGATTTATGTTTGGATATTCTATCTTTGATCTTTTGTGTTGTTTCCCCCACGTAAAGCAAACCACACGGACACTTGAGTAAATAAATTACAAAGGTTGAATCACAGGTGTAGTATTGTTTAATTGAATATTTCTTTCCAGAATGTGGGTGATGGAAATTTTCCCCTTTAATCACCGAATTGCATTGTATGCAGTGTAAACATGGGAAAGTCCCGAATTTAGGTTTATTAAGGAAGCGTGTACGTTCCTTCTTCGAGCCCCCTATGTCCGCCTTAATTAGTCTATCTTTTAAATTTCTGGCTCTTTTATAAGCCATCATTGGTCGTATCTGGAATTCGGGTACATCCGGTAAACAGGATTGTAATAAGTGCCAATGACTTTGTATAATTTGTCCCACTTGTCTGCTGGCTGTACTGTAGTTGCTTACAAACACCATTTTATTGTCATCTTTCTTTTTATCGGGCACCTTAGACAAAAGACTATCTCTGGTTTTATTTTGTACTTTTTTTATACTTTTCTCTAAGGTGTCCCTGCCATACCCCCTCTGATTAAAACGTACTAGCATATTTTCCATTTGTTCATCACATTCTTTAGGATCGCTTGTTATACGTTTAACTCTTGCCAGTTGAGATATTGGAAGAGAATTTTTTAGGGGTTCTGGGTGAAAACTTTCAAAGTGTAGAAGATTGTTCTTATCCGTCTTTTTCCTAAATAGACTGGTCTTAAGTGTTTCACCCACTCTAGTAATACTCACATCAAGAAAGTTTATTGTTGTGTTGTTCGATTCAACTGTGAATTTCACATTGCTATCAATCTGATTTAAGAAGTTGTGGAAGAGGGACAAACTTTCTTGTGACCCATCCCAAATTAGCAGCAGGTCATCGATATATCGTAAATATAGTAGGCAATGTGATTTCCACAGTTGATTTTCGTAAACAATCATGTCCTCTATAAACGACAAAAAAGGTTGGCATACGTGGGGGCCACATTACTCCCCATCGCCGTACCCCTCTGTTGTATATAGAAAGTGTCCCCAAATAGGAAATAGTTTTGGTGTAACACTATTTCTAATAATGAGAGCAAAAAGACTTTTTGTCTGGTGGTATAATTTGTTGTATCTAGGAAGTGTTCCACTGCTTTCAAACCCAAGTTATGTGTTATCGATGTATACAAACTCGTAACGTCAAAACTGACTAGTAATATATCATGTGAAGGTAATACGATATCTTTCAACAATGTGAGTAAATGGGTAGTGTCTTTAATATATGATCTTGTATTTTGCACTAATGGTTGTAACACTTTGTCTAAGTAGACAGCCAGAGGGGACAATACTGAATCCGTACCTGCGACAATAGGGCGACCTGGTGGTTTCTGCATATTTTTGTGTATTTTTGGTAAGGTGTAAAACACCGGTGTAATCGGGTCATCTTTAATAAGGAAGCGTTTCAAATCATCGGCTATTACCCCTTCCTCTGCAGCTGTATAAACTGTATCCATAATACACTGTTGAATGGATATCAACGGGTCAGCTTCCATTTTTTTATATACATTAGCATCAGATAGTTGTGTATCGATCTCTTTCAAATAGTATTGTCTATTCATTACCACCAGGGCGCCTCCTTTGTCCGCAGGTTTCACAATCAATTTGTCATTTTGTATTAAATCTTTTATACATTTGTTCTCTTTATAGGTTAAATTAGGTTTAACCCCCATCATTGGATTACGTTTGATCTTCTGTTTTAGAATGTCTACATCCCTGCTTACCAATTTAATATAAGCTTCAATAACATTATCTGTATTAGGTGGTACAAAATTACTTCTGTTACGTAAGCCCACTGTTTTAATAGTGAGCTGTGAATGTCCCAATCCACCATTACTGTATGAAACATGAGGGGCTGAAGGAATTTTTGAAAAGTGTCTTTTTAGCCTTATATTTCTAAAAAACCTTTGTAAGTCAATATCAAGGGAGAATGTATCACAGGCACTAGTGGGACTGAAAGAGAGACCCTTTTGTAGCACAGACATTTGTAATGGTGTCAACATAATATCAGAAATGTTATATACTAACGTGTCTGATGTTTCTTCCGTGCCTGTCTGTTGGGTTGTTGCCTCCGTTCTGATATTGACTTACAAAGGTTTTTTAGAAATATAAGGCTAAAAAGACACTTTTCAAAAATTCCTTCAGCCCCTCATGTTTCATACAGTAATGGTGGATTGGGACATTCACAGCTCACTATTAAAACAGTGGGCTTACGTAACAGAAGTAATTTTGTACCACCTAATACAGATAATGTTATTGAAGCTTATATTAAATTGGTAAGCAGGGATGTAGACATTCTAAAACAGAAGATCAAACGTAATCCAATGATGGGGGTTAAACCTAATTTAACCTATAAAGAGAACAAATGTATAAAAGATTTAATACAAAATGACAAATTGATTGTGAAACCTGCGGACAAAGGAGGCGCCCTGGTGGTAATGAATAGACAATACTATTTGAAAGAGATCGATACACAACTATCTGATGCTAATGTATATAAAAAAATGGAAGCTGACCCGTTGATATCCATTCAACAGTGTATTATGGATACAGTTTATACAGCTGCAGAGGAAGGGGTAATAGCCGATGATTTGAAACGCTTCCTTATTAAAGATGACCCGATTACACCGGTGTTTTACACCTTACCAAAAATACACAAAAATATGCAGAAACCACCAGGTCGCCCTATTGTCGCAGGTACGGATTCAGTATTGTCCCCTCTGGCTGTCTACTTAGACAAAGTGTTACAACCATTAGTGCAAAATACAAGATCATATATTAAAGACACTACCCATTTACTCACATTGTTGAAAGATATCGTATTACCTTCACATGATATATTACTAGTCAGTTTTGACGTTACGAGTTTGTATACATCGATAACACATAACTTGGGTTTGAAAGCAGTGGAACACTTCCTAGATACAACAAATTATACCACCAGACAAAAAGTCTTTTTGCTCTCATTATTAGAAATAGTGTTACACCAAAACTATTTCCTATTTGGGGACACTTTCTATATACAACAGAGGGGTACGGCGATGGGGAGTAATGTGGCCCCCACGTATGCCAACCTTTTTTTGTCGTTTATAGAGGACATGACTGTTTACGAAAATCAACTGTGGAAATCACATTGCCTACTATATTTACGATATATCGATGACCTGCTGCTAATTTGGGATGGGTCACAAGAAAGTTTGTCCCTCTTCCACAACTTCTTAAATCAGATTGATAGCAATGTGAAATTCACAGTTGAATCGAACAACACAACAATAAACTTTCTTGATGTGAGTATTACTAGAGTGGGTGAAACACTTAAGACCAGTCTATTTAGGAAAAAGACGGATAAGAACAATCTTCTACACTTTGAAAGTTTTCACCCAGAACCCCTAAAAAATTCTCTTCCAATATCTCAACTGGCAAGAGTTAAACGTATAACAAGCGATCCTAAAGAATGTGATGAACAAATGGAAAATATGCTAGTACGTTTTAATCAGAGGGGGTATGGCAGGGACACCTTAGAGAAAAGTATAAAAAAAGTACAAAATAAAACCAGAGATAGTCTTTTGTCTAAGGTGCCCGATAAAAAGAAAGATGACAATAAAATGGTGTTTGTAAGCAACTACAGTACAGCCAGCCGACAAGTGGGACAAATTATACAAAGTCATTGGCACTTATTACAATCCTGTTTACCGGATGTACCCGAATTCCAGATACGACCAATGATGGCTTATAAAAGAGCCAGAAATTTAAAAGATAGACTAATTAAGGCGGACATAGGGGGCTCGAAGAAGGAACATACACGCTTCCTTAATAAACCTAAATTCGGGACTTTCCCATGTTTACACTGCATACAATGCAATTCGGTGATTAAAGGGGAAAATTTTCATCACCCACATTCTGGAAAGAAATATTCAATTAAACAATACCACACCTGTGATTCAACCTTTGTAATTTATTTACTCAAGTGTCCGTGTGGTTTGCTTTACGTGGGGGAAACAACACAAAAGATCAAAGATAGAATATCCAAACATAAATCAACTATACGAAAGGGATTAACCACATTGCCTGTCCCCGCACATTTTAAACAGGCAGGGCACTCAGTGAGTCAACTGAGGTTTCAGGTGATTGATTCGGCCGAGCAACCCAGGAGAGGAGGGAATAGATTAAAGTTATTGCATAAACTTGAAATGCAATGGATCCATAGATTAGATACGGTCTGGCCCAGGGGCTTAAATAAAGATTATACTCCAGCTATGTTTATATACCAGTAGGGGAACAGACATTGTGAAATAGATCTTACTGTTATTGATTGAGAATATACAAATATATTGAGAACTGTCAATTGAAATAAAACATATGTATGCCTTTTTTCTCAAGGTTATTGAATAAAGAATAAGATATCAGAACTTTCTGAGTGCTGAAACCACCTTCTGCACAAAGTTAGCAGTCACAAAATGAAACACAGAACACAATGTGCATGTAAGGTAAAGTTCAAGTGTCTCAGATTCTCTGAATGTAATGATATTATTTTTAAACTTTATTTCTCTTTTTAAAGCAATTGCTTTTTATCACTGAATATGGTTACAATTTTACAGGGACACTGATGAAAAGAAACTTTTTAACCTTTTTTGGACATTATCACAAATATGGACACTATGAGGTTTTGATATATTGAAAATGTGATTTTAAGTGGATTTAATTGTATTATATATTTATTGTGACCATTGTTATACAATTAGGGATCACTAATGAACACGAATGTTTCCGCCCACTTTTTTCAAGGTTCCCCCACCCATTTTTACCCTATTTAACACGAAACAGTATGTGATTTCACAGGCTTGAGAAAGGGTCCTGCGAGGCCCGAAACGTTGCCACATGTCTGCTTGTATTTGAGCCAATAAAGCACATCTTTATATTTACATAAATTACAGTGTGCTGCAGTATATTGGATTTCTATAATCAGTTTGGATCCGTGGCAGGCGTGATCGAATACTGCTAGAAGCACCTGATCCGAAAGGAAAAGTGTCTGAGGTGAGCACTCCAATTTTGTATGGGGCACATTCTAGACATATTGTCAATTTCCCAGCTGCCCCAAGTCATACCTCTCCACATTAAATCTTCCCAAATCTCTATTTTAAATTGCAGGGGTGTCGGAGATGGGCTTGTGTTCAAGCAAGGACCGCCTTTACATAAAAGGCTATCGCCAGGTAAGGCTGCTCTCTAAAGTGGCTGCTGACAAAGGTACCCAAGGGGTTAAAGGGACTACTAACCCAATAGATAGATATATATAAATATAACAGGGTTTAGCTTAGTGTTTTCCCTGAGCGTTACATTTCCCATATTTAGTGTTAGAACTTATTAGTGAGAGTTGCCATGTTATTTGCTCTTTCTATAGAGATCAATGTAACAGCTCCCCTAGTGGAAATAAATACATATTGTTTTGCTTATTGGCCTATGGGAAGAAATTGTCACTTTCATTATTACTGGGGATTAAACACAAACAGCTGGAAACCTTAATGTCTTCTTACATTTCTCTAGGACTCAGAGTGGATCTACAGGAAGGAGTAGGGGATCTGTGAGATGACAGATTTGGAGCGCATGAGGAAGGAAATCATAGGCGAAATCAAATGGACAAGCTATGATTACTGTATGGCCAGAGACTGCCTGGAATTCACCAGGTGGTGGAAAATCAGATTGATGGCTGAGGTCCGGCAGGACAAGAGGAAGGCCAAAGCCCAACTGAAATCCCTCAACTACAAACAACTAGAGGAGATAAACCTGGCAATTTTCAGGAAGTTCATCGATACATATCCAGGTGCAGTATCTAATGAATATATTTGTTCAATTATTACTATTTTGTAATGGGGCTGATGTATTGAAAGCCATTGCAATGCTGCGATTTTGTGTAAAACAACCACAAAAAGAACATATAAATCTTGCACAGCTGAAACCTATTGAGATGCCATAGAAACTAATAGGAAGTGTATCTTCATCATTTTGGCAAGGAATTGGGATTGGGATTAAATGGCTTGAAAATGCAGAGAAACCTGCGATTTGCATCTTGTCCCATAATCACAGAGGGGAATGGTACATTAGCATTTAGTAATGTTAATTTGCATAACTGCCATATTTCTGATTAAAATCCCCCAAAATGTTATAGAATCTCTACAGAGATATCACTTGCTATGGTAAAACCCTTGGGTACAAGTTTAACGTTATTTTGTTTGGTTTTGCAGAGAGCCCACCAGCCACCAGCACCGTCGTAGTTTACACGGTACCACGTATCGATGCACCTCTGTAGATCTTCATGACACAAAGGTGAGTGAGCCATTCTCAATTCCACCAGCAGTGCCTCCACTCCAATACACCATGATTCCACCAGTGGTGCTCCCCCTTACACCTAAAATATTGTTCCATAGACAGGAGCACCTTTAAGCCACTCGGTAGACCCGGCATTCCTGTCCACTCCATCCCTCAGACTGCAGAAGCAGAAGCGTAAAAGGCGCTCCCATGTATATGTAGCCATATTCCCCTCTGTTTCAATTCCCTCCACTGTAATTTCACCAGCGCTGCCCCCCTAACACCTAAAATATGGTTTCACAGACAAGAGCACCCATAAGCCACTCAGTAGACCCTGCATTCCTTTCCATTCCATCCCTCAAGACTGCTGAAGCTGGGTTCTGCAGGCTGCCTGGGATCCAATGGAATAGAGAGGAATGCAGTGTTCACCATGTAGCTTAAAGGTGCTCGTGTGTATGCTGCCATATTACCTTCTATTTCTATTCCCTCCATTGCAATTCCAACCACAGTGTCCATTCTTTCCCCCTAAATATGGTTCCATAGACAGGAGCACCTTTAAGCCACTCGGTAGACCCTGCATTCCTGTCCACTCCATCCCTCATACTGCAGAAGCCGGGTCTATAGGCTGCCTGGGGTCCAATAGAATGGAATGTAGTGTTCACCCTGTAGCTTAAAGGTGCTCATGTGTATGCTGCCATATTCCCTTCTGTTTCCTCACCCTGCTTCTCTTGATTTAATTTGGCGCATTGATCCTGGGAGCAAATCCGATCGCAGTTCGCTCTAGTAAGCAGATTGTCCCAAGCTTGCCAGAGGTTTTTTGCCTTCCTCTGGGTCAAATAGCACAGTTTATCTAATTATTATCAATAAAACTGTGACTTACACAGATTTAACATCAATTTGCTTTGTGTGTGTCTTTATTCTGGGTATTAGTCACATTTGGGAGGGGCAACATATAGATGGGGTGGTTGGGGTGAGAATGGAACAAATAAAAAACACTAAAAAGTTGAGAAGAATGAAAGTGAAATCTACGCATGTTCTTGTTTTATAAGAAACCCAATCAGTGGAAACCAAGTGAGCTTCAAAGCAGGAAGTAGTTTTCTGTTCTGTTAAACATGCAGTCACTCCAGTCTTTATACATTACATTTTTGGCTAACTAACCATATTAGAAACATGTTTTTTTGCACAGCCTATCTATTTACCCAGTTTTTATTTTTATACTGAACAATTCCTTTAAGCTCAGCATAGCAGAGGAATTCAAGCTGTCGTCACTTTTCTGCTATGGAGCACTTTGGAAGTCAGATTCAAGCTCAAGATTTTAAAAAAATAAATAGAGTAAACCTGACCTAGTACTATAGCTATTTGAGAATGACTTAAGTGTTAAAAAATGTTGGTGTTACTGTTCCTTTAAAGATAAGGTCTGTTATCCCAGTGTCTTTACTATAGAGACTTGACAGGGCTGGTAAACACTTGTAGGCTGCAGCTACATTTATATGCAAAATGTATTTCAATAAGTGGGGAGAAGTTATTGTGGAAAGGGTTACTACACAGGACAGGATATGGTTAAAACTTAGCTGCACAAGGGAGATGAAGGCAAATTATAGACTAAGAAAACTGAAGGGAAAGGATAAAGTGAATGTATGTAAGATAACATGATATCTTTTCCCTCCTATAAGTGTAATGGAACACCAAAGGTTTTGTTGAGTAAAATGTTTGTCAATTCATTCTTATGGGAACAGCTTGCAAGTGCTAGCTAATGCAATAATGTATTTACAGGCACAAGCAATTTCTACAGAAATGAATTGGGTGGGGGTGGCAATTTGGAGTGGTTTGGTGTATGTTCACAGCACTGAAACCACTCAAGCGGCAAAATGCTGGGTCCATAAAGAGGGTACACATCAATGACTGTTCCATTAAAAGAGGCTAGTATGTGTATAGGATATATTTCATTCTGTAGGCTAATCAAAAGGCTGAAGAATTTGTTGCAATTTCCCATTGACTTAAATTGGAAGCTTGTGGTCTAGGGCACTACCAGACGTGTTCTTCACACTGCTGCTACTTCATCTACTTACCTAAGAGAGCTGCAAAAATTGGAAAGTGGCTCATCTTTTAGGCCAAACTGCTTGGCAACTTCCTGTATTAGAAACTGATTGGTGGTCAAATTCTTCCCATTCCAACTGAGTTTGAGGGCATGGGAGCACAAGTAGTAAGAAGGAATGTTACAGAGGATTTACTCAAAATCATGAGCAATTAGTCCATGAAAACTATTCTCATGAAAGAATGATACTACCTCCAGGTGATGGTTCTCCAAGCTCTGAAATACCTGGAATGCAGAAACGGAGTTTCAGTAAACATATTCAATACATGTTATTATATTTTAAGACTAGAAAATAGTCTTAAAATAGGGACCCTCTCCCTACTCAAGACAGGGACCCTCTCCCTACTCAAGACATAAGCCTTCATGCACATGATTGAAATGTTTCCCAGAAAGCACCAGCGGCCCTGTACAAGTGGAGAATGTGGAGCTCGGGTGGCACCAAGGAACCAAGGAAAAGGCTGGTCAAGATAAGACATATGGAGCTTCACAAGGAAACATGGGCCTTTACTGCATTAGGGCTGCTGTGTATCTGAACTGGTAACATCACCCCTAGCACGAGAAACATTATTTCTATTCCAACACTTTTTTTATCCATAATACATAATTTAAAACCTGCTTACCAGGTGCAAGCTTTAAAATGTATCAGTAATGACATTAACTGGCCACTGCACTGATTACACTTCAAATTCAGATTGTAAAATCCTGCATAGTTCACACCTTTACTCCCTCCTGCACTATTCATAACTGTAACCCCTCTATTGTTAAACCCCTAAAGCCCTTTACTGTTCACATCTCAGACTGAAAGTGCCCACACTGTTCACACCTAATGCAAACTGCTGGAGGGGCACCAGCATTGTGTCACTGTATGTAGCACAGTATGAACTGCCAGGGCTGGATTTATAATGCAGGTGCCCCTGGGCCTACTGCCGCTTATCCCCTTCCTTTGTGTACATGCAGAAATTTTCAGCATCAGGAATGGAGTACTGGTGATTGGTGCACATGGCATTTTAAAAACTATTGTATCTCCTGCAAATTCCCAGTGCTTCCGAACAAATGCAGGCGTGGTTGGGCGGCATGCCGACCCTCTAAAATTCTGCCGCCCCAGGCCTTTCCACAAATCCGGGCCTGTGAACTGCTCATATTAGAGTCGTCCTGATAGGTTTCCCTGTCTCCAGCTGTAGTCTGCCTTCCCTATGCTCCCTGTATGTGCCATACTCTGCCTGCCCTATGCCTCCTGTGTGTGCAATTCTCTGCTTTCCCTATGCTCCCTGTGTATGCCATACACTGCCTGCCTTATGCTCCCTGTATGTGCCATACTCTGCCTTCCGTATGCTCCCTGTGAGTGCTATACTCTGCCTGCTCTATGCCTCCTGTGTGTGGCATACTCTGCCTGCCCTATGCGTGTCGGAGCTGTGTGTCATAATAAAACAGTACCTTGTACTTGATCCAAACTAAGATATAATTAATCCTTATTGGAAGCAAAACCAGCCTATTGGGTTTATTTAATGTTTACATGATTTTCTAGTAGACTTAAGATATGCAGATCCAAATTACAGAAAGATGTATTATCCAGAAAACCCCAGGTCCTGAGCATTTTGTATAAAAGTTCCCATACATGTTCTGGTTAATAGGTCCCATACCCTTACTGGATCACAGGTGGATAACAGGTCCCATACCTGTACTGGATAACAGGTCCCATACCTGTACATCATTTGGATCTTAATACCTACTAGAAAACTATGTAAACATTAAATAAATCCAATAGGCTGGTATTGCTTCCAATAAGCATTAATTATATCTTAGTTTGGATCAAGTACAAGCTACTGTTTTATTACTACAGAGAAAAGGGAATCCATTAAAAAAATCTGCATTATTTGTATAAAATGGAGTCTATGGGAAACGGCCTTTCCGTAATTCGAATCTTTCTGGAGAATGGGTTTCTGGATAACGGATCCCATAACTGTACCATAATAATAGTAACTTACAATTCAATGGAGCACGTACATCTTCCTATTATCTGTAACTTGATATATATCTGCAGAAGACCCCCCCAACGGGATGTCTTTGCTTCATTGGTATTAAAGCATAAGCTTATGGGAACATTAGACTACCGCAGTTTTCATGAGGTTCCAGCTCACCTTGTGCAACAGCAAATTATAGCCACTTTAAATGAGGATGTACAGGTATGGGATCTGTTATCCAGAAACTCATTATCCAGAAAGCTATGAATTACAGAAAGGCCGTCTCCCACAGACTCCATTTTATCCAAATCACCCAAAAACTATTTCCCTTTCTATGTAATAATAAAACAGTACAGTTATGGGATCCATTATCCGGAAACCCATTATCCAGGAAGCTCCGAATAACAAAGAGGCCATCTACCATAGACTCCATTTTATCCAAATAATCCACATTTTAAAAAGGGTTCTTTTTTTTTTCTGTAATAATAAAACAGTAGCTTGTACTTGATCTCAACTAAGATACAATTAATCCTTATTGGATGCAAAGCCAGTCTATTGAGTTTATTTAATGTTTACATGAATTTCTTCTAGACATAAGGTATGAAGATCCAAATTAAGAAAAGATCAGTTATCCGGAAAACATCAGGTCTCGACCATTCTGGATAACAGGTCCCATACCTGTACCTTGCACTTGATCCAAACTAAGATATAATTAATCCTTATTGGAAGCAACACCAGCCTACTGGGTTTATTTAATGTTTATATGATTTTCTAGTAGACTTAAGGTACAAAGACCCAAATTAGAGAAAGATCCCTTATCCGGGAAAACCCCCCAGGTCCTGAGCATTCTGGATAACAGCTCCCATACCTGTACTTTCCCTTTAGAACACCAACACATTGAATTGTGAAACACTAAATATTGTATGTAGGGGGAACTACATGCTCTGCGGTAGTTTTTAAAAAAAATATGCACAGGGCCTGCAGGAATACAGAGGGTTGTACCAGGTATTCTACTCAGGAGGCCATATTCATGGTTACAAGGGACAGCTGCTAGTGCCAGTCTGATAAGAGACTCATCAGAAAATTCATATAAAACAGAATAACTATGTTTTACCTTTAGCACAAAGCAGCACTCGGTTGTGGGATTTGTGGTCGTCTCTCAGGCATGAAACTGGCCCATAAAACATGTATTGCCTAAATCTATAAGCTGGTCACAATAATGTGCTTTAAGGGGCAGATTTAGCAAGGGTCGAATTTCGAAGTGTAAAATACCATCAAATTAAAATACTTTGAATTCGAATATCGAAGTCAAAGTATTTTTCACCGAATTTGACCATCAAACGATCGAAGTAAAATTGTTTGATCGTCCGATTAAATCATTCAAATCAAACGATTCGAACAATTTCAGCGATCGATCGAAGGATTTTACTTCGACCTCTAAAAATGTTGTAGAAGGTCCCCAAAGGCTAACATAGCACTTCAGCAGGTTTAATTTGGCGAAGTATTGAAGTCGAAGTTTTTTCAAAGAGACAGTACTTTGATTATCGAATGGCCGAATAGTCGAACGATTTTTCAAAACGAAGTCGAAATAAATTCGAAGTCGTAGTATCCTATTCGATGATCGAAGTATCCAAAAAATTACTTTGAAGTTCGAATTTTTTTACTTCGAAAATTCCCTCAAATTCACTTTGACCCTTGATAAATCTGCCCCTAATAGTTTTTTATATGACCCATGTAGGATAAGCTGCAGGGTGCTGGCTTGGTTAGAAAAAACACTCAGCAGTGATTATGAAATGAATAAAGGGGGAATAAAATATATATAAAATATGTGGAGCAGAGCACATTTCATTTCATTTGGGAGCTTATTGAAAAAATAAGTGTTAGCAAATAGATCCGCTACACAAGCCAAGGGCAACAGCACATACATAACAATGCCAAGTGCAGATTGGTCACTAAGAGGTTAAATAAATAAAACAAAAAAAAATTATGATTGCCACTCAGATTAACCCTTCCCCAATCAACTCTTACGGAACTACAACTCAAAACTGAAGAGGGTTGCAGCAAGGCTGACAGGCCCCAACTTTGAGTCTCTGCAGAGCATGAGGAGAGCAACAACAGAATAAGAGGTTGCCAGATCAATTACAAGCAGGCCTTACTAGCACCCAGTATGCCCTGCCGTGGTTATAAACGGTGCACAGAATTGATCTGGCAGCCCATTCTGGCCCCAGCATTGTTCACCTTTAAATTAATTATTAGTATGAAGAAGAGAGATATTCTGAGACAATTTGCATTTGGTTTTCATTTTTTATGATTCATGGGGTTTTTTTTTTTAGTTATTTAGATTTTTCAATTTTGATTAAAAAAAAAAAAAAGATAGAGCCAAATAAATCAAAAACGATATAAAAGAATAAATGAAAGCCAAATAAAAATTTGCTTAGAATTAGCCATTCTATAATATACTAAAAGTTAATTTAAAGGTGAACCACCCCTTGGAAGACACCACTGTGCAGAAGTAGCTTGCTCCTTACAGATGATCCTGTGAGATTTGTCAATACAATATGACATCCAGGGCCTGGCATCAGTCAGTCTCATGACAGGGGCAGATCTAGGGATTTGTCCCATTCCCCTAAGGACCTATTTCTTTCCCATGAGCCCCTACATGTTAGCCAGCATGACCTCCCTCTATAATGAAGGGCTAATGAATTGTACTCCGGTAACATCCGGGGCTCATGGTTACCAGTAAAGGGACCTATGGGTGGGTATTAGAGAGTGAGGACCCTGGGTGAGGGTGGGTTTGGGGCCCTGTGTGAGGGCGAGTTTGGGGCCCTGTGTGAGGGCAGGTATTAGAGCGTGAGGGCGGTACTAGAGAGTGAGGGCCCTGTGTAAGGGCAGGTTTGGCGTCCTGTGTGAGGGTGGGTTTGGGCCCTGTGTAAGGGCAGGTTTGGCGTCCTGTGTGAGGGTGGGTTTGGGGCCCTGTGTGAGTGGCAAAGCCACAAAGGCCTGGGATTAGGGCAGCAGAATATTAGGGGCGGCATGGCGCCCAGCCATTTACCGGGGAGCACAGCTCCCCAGTGCTCCAGGGGACTCGCATATGCGATCACACCTGAGGGGGGTATGTGGGCGCTAGGACTGCGCGGCCAGGCACCAGGACTGCCCGCACACTAAATCCAGTGCTAGGGAACCCCTGGGCCCTGTGCTGTTGTCTGGCTATGGTCCTGGCCAACTTCAACAAGTCCATGGGCACCACAGCCCCTGGGCAAAACTTCTCCAGGAACTCCTGGAAGCCCTGCACCCCCATGATGCTGCTGGGTGGAACGGGGCTGAGGCGGTGGAGAGAAGCACTGAGACAACTTGGGGGGGGGGCAAGAGGAAACCACTCCTCAAAGTGTCCCAGGCTGTCAGATGTAGATAATGTACGAAAGAGGCGAGGTCCTTCTATGGACTCGGGGATCCTTCCTCACAGTAGTCTGACAGTGGGTGAGGGTCCCTGCGCATCATAGGCCACCATCTTAATTGCCTTCTTCTTCATCTGCTAAGATACTCCAATTTCACACAAAGACTATGCAAACGCTTTCTACTAGTAAATATCAGGAAATGTCTCTACAGATACTACATCAATCGTATCTAACTTCGAACAACCTAGAGCTGACCTCGTACACTCTCTATGGCTTTGCCCTAGTATCCAAAAATTATGGGGAGAAGTTCACGGATATTGGAAATCTCTAACACAACAAACTGAACCCTTTACATTAACATGGGCAATTTTTGGAATACCCCCCCACACACAATTAAAACTTATACGTTCAGAGAGACTCTTAGCAGAAAGATTAACTGCTGCAACATCACTGACTTTCTTCATCTGCCCCCCGGCTCTCGTTAGTCAAACAAAAACTCCATCACATTTTTCATATGGATTGGCTGGAATCTCTAGTTTACTGCTAGTTCCTATCCCTTTACTGGACCTGTCAGGTTTTTGCCTAATACAGATGGTCCTTGTACTGTTAGAGAAGGTCCTTAGACAGGATGGGAATTAGCTTGTTCACATATGAACTGACTAGTTTCTATCCCTTTACTGGACCTAGTGTCAGGTAATTGCCTAATACAGATGGTCCCTGTACCATAGACAGGATGGGAATTAGCTTGTATGAACTGACTAGTTTCTATACCTTTACTGGACCTCATATGAAATAGCAGTAAAACAGTCTAACACAGATCAGGGGGTCTCTGAGGAAGTTCGTAGACATGAAACGCGTCAGACCTCAGTCACTTTTTCACATATCTAATGTTCAAATAAAGCTTATACCTTTTAACTATAACTCTTGACTTCGGCGGTCTGTTTGTTGGATCCGGAGTACGCTGTCGCAAAAAGATTGACTAGTCTAACACAGATGATGGATTTCACACATCTTATATATGAATAACTAAGTACTATATCTAAAAATGGCAGAAATATGTCCTTTAATGAGTTGCAAATAGTTTTCTATCTATTTAACATACCATAAGGTAATATATTGTGAGGGCCTTTATAAGGATGAGAAATAGCCAGCTCTATTAGAACAAACTAGAGTCTATCCTTATTTGGGACCTTACTTTGAAGGTCATTGTACTGGATGGCATATAGCTTTGTCATTATAGACTGGATTAATTTCTATACTTTCCTGGTACCTCACCACTAGAGGCATTAGGTCCTTTCTAGGGATAGAAACTAGCTCACTGCCATATAAATCATCTATTTCCTATCCACTAGAGGGACGGTCCTTTCCAGGGATAGGAACTAGTCGCTACCGTAATCATTGGCTTGGCATAGGTTCATGCGAAAACGCTAGTATTATTTACATTCAGAAACCAAGGTAGAGAGCTTAAAGCCTCGAACACATACCTTTGCGGTACCAGGTGCTGTACTGAAGGACCCACGCCTGTTACAGGGCCAAATTATCCAATCAGAGCAGATATCAGCAGCACACCGTAGATATGAATAATCGTGAATTTTATTGCATCAAATCATCTCAAACAGGGCAACGTTTCGGGCCGCCCGGGCCCTTTATCAAGCCTAGTGTTACAGTTCCCACATCCATATTTAAAGCATGAGGAGGGGGTGTGGTAAAAAAGGCCACTCCCTCTTCCTGTGACATCATACAAAATCAGTGTTAATTACTTAACCCATGATGATCAAAAAAATTTTTTAAAAATTTTTTTTATAAAAAGACTCTAGTCCATTTCAGTGAACTCCGTAAAATGTCCATCTTCCACCTAGTGTTGCACACACATAAAATTGTAGTGATAAAAAATTGTGTTTAAAATTTGTGCATAAGAATTAGAAAAGACATAAAAAGGACCAATTGTGATAAATTCTAATAGTGAACATTACAAAATTTGATAAAAAGAGAAAAATTGTTGCTTTGCATAAAAGGCACATGTATAAATGAATAACATCTCATTTTGCGAAATACACCCCAAAATACATAATACATTCGAGCAGTACAATCTTTGTCACCTGAGGCACACTCCATATCCATTCCGCATACCGCACTCAGTACACACCCGAGATACATAATGATATGCCTGGAAATGATGTCGGCACTCAGGGTATCTGCTATCAGTAACCTTTGAAAAGAAGGGGGAAACATTTTACTAGTACAAAATCACAGTCTCATATTAAATACAGGACATATATCTCTACCTAAGAAATAAACATGGCCGGTGTGTATTCTCTATTAAGGCCTCGAGGCCAAATGGTATCCAACTTGTGAATCCACATCATCTCAAGTTTCTTGAGTCTAAGTAATCTACTACCACCCCTTCTCGGTTCTTCCACTGAATCAATTACTTGAAACTTTAACTGACTTATAGAGTGTCTAGCTGTATGGAAGTGTGACGGGACTGGCAATGCCGTTAGGCCTCTTCGTATAGTAGATTTATGTTTGGATATCCGATCCCGAATTTTTTGAGTGGTCTCTCCCACATACAACAAACCGCATGGGCATTTCAACACATAAACCACAAATGTAGACTCACAGGTGTAATAGTTATTTATCATATACTTTTTGCCCGAATGCGGATGAAAGAAACAACAACCCTTAGTAACTGAATTGCATTGCGTGCAATTCAAACAAGGGAAGGTTCCAAATTTCGGATTTTGCAAAAATTTTTGCCTTGGGCCTTTTTTACTTCCAACATCTGCCTTTACCAACTGATCCTTCAAACTTCTTCCTCGCTTGTATGCCAAAGGGGGTGCCTCACGAAACGCTGCCACATCTGGATGGCACGATCTTAGTAAATGCCAATGCTTGCGAATGATGTTGCCCACTCGCCTACTCGCTGTGGTGTAAGTAGTCACAAAGGCCAATCTCTCACCCTTCCTAGTATCTCTCCTGGCTGGGGCTAGTAGCTCACTCCTATTTTTATTTTTCGTCTTATCCATGTTCATTTCAATAACCCCTTCCGGGTAACCCCTCTGCCTGAATCTCTCCCTCATCTCCCCTGCTGTACTTTGATACTCAACTTCATTACTGACAATACGCTTCAATCTGGTAAATTGCGACAGTGGTAATGAGGTTTTAAGTAAATCCGGATGGAAACTACTGTAATGTAGGAGATTGTTCCTGTCTGTTTCTTTTCTAAAAAGATTTGTCTCCAGGCTAACACCTTTACGAATTATTTGGACATCTAAAAAACTCAGAATCGTTTTATCTGACACACAGGTAAACTTCAATGTTGACTCAATGGAATTAAGGAACTTATGAAACTCATCCAAGCTCTCTTGTGCGCCATCCCAGATGATCAAAAGATCATCTATATAGCGCAAAAAAAGCTTGCAATGCTGTTGAAACAATGCATGCGCATATATTACAGTCTCCTCAAGATGTGCCATATATAAATTCGCATAAGTCGGAGCGACATTGCTGCCCATCGCGGTCCCCCTTTGTTGCATATAAAAAGTATCCTCAAATAAAAAGTAATTCTGATGGAGCACAATCTCTAACAAATCTAGCAAAAAGGTTTTCTGTGGCTTAGTATACTCTGTGGTGTCCAAAAAATAGCGAGTGGCATCAAGGCCTGACTCGTGTGAGATAGATGTATACAAACTAGCCACATCAAAGCTTACAAGGAGTATATCATGATCAGGGAGAACAATGTTGCCCAATATATTGAGGAGATATGTTGTATCTTTCACATATGATTTAGTGTGCTGCACCAGTGGTTGCAACAAAGTATCAAGATAAATGGCTAGTGGACTTAACACTGAATCAGTGCCTGCCACTATAGGTCGTCCTGGGGGATTTTGTAAATTCTTGTGTATCTTCGGCAAAGTATACAACACAGGGGTAACTGGATCACCTTTGATTAAGAAATCCCTGAGATCACCATCAATAACACCATCATCAAAGGCTTTAAATACTCTGGCCATTACACACTGCTGGATGGAAGTTAAGGGGTTCACATCAACCTTTTTATATACATCAACCTGTGACAACTGGGAGTAAATCTCATCTATGTAGTATTGTTTGTCCATAACCACCAGCGCCCCTCCCTTGTCAGCTGGCTTAATGATGATGTTTTTATTCTGCACCAAATCCACTATACATGCTCTTTCCTGGTGATTCAAATTAGATTTATGCCCCAACAATGGATTGCGTAAAAATGTACGTTTAAGTTTTTCAATGTCATTAGTGACCAACTTCACATAAGCTTCAACCACATTATCCGTGGCTGGGGGAACGAAAGTACTTTTATTACGCAATCCTGTTGGTTTTAAGGATAACTGGGAATGGCCTAGCCCCATATTGCTCTGTGTTCCTGGTTGTATTGTAACAGGCATCTTAGAAAAATAGCTCTTTAACCTTAAGTTACGAAAAAACCTGTGCAAATCAATATCAAGATTGAAAGTATCACATAAGAAAGTGGGGCAAAATGACAATCCCTTTTGCAAAACAGACATTTATGCTTTAAATATGGATGTGGGAACTGTAACACTAGGCTTGATAAAGGGCCCGGGCGGCCCGAAACGTTGCCCTGTTTGAGATGATTTGATGCAATAAAATTCACGATTATTCATATCTACGGTGTGCTGCTGATATCTGCTCTGATAGTATTATTTACATTGGCTGTAATACTTTTACTTTGTTATTCCTATGAACCTTATTTTATAATTTTGTGTATGTTTATTCAGGACACTAAAAAAATCATGAATTCTAGTGATTTTATTCTGCGCTCCGGCCAAGCCACGCCCCTGAAAACTATATTTGCATTACCATTATACTTTATTTAAATGACGTTCACATCAGTCCCTCCCTGCCCCAATTTAAAGTTTAAAATCTAAGTCCCTTATCGGTGGATTATGGTAAATGCCAGAGGGGTTGCTGTAAGATGCCACAGTCACTCTTTATTGGGCTGGTTGAGGGCTGTTTGAGCCTGTGTGTACTGGAAATGCCAGGGCCTATTTTGAATCACAATATGGACCTGGTTGGGAGCCATTCATCCTTCCTAATTGTTTACAGTCTGAGAGAATATGTAATATTTTACCCCATCAACTCATGTCCATTTCAATTCCTTACTGCTTTTAAACCATCATCTGGCAAAGACAGACAAGGAAAGAAACGTGCACGTGCTGCACACTCTAATTTTGAGGCCAGCGCCATGGACAGAGGGTGATTTTTGTGTTTGGGGGGCTACATAACCCCTTACATACTCAGACACTTTGAGCATACCTCTCTGATTATGTCCAATATACACAGGGCATGTTATAGAGCAGTGATGTCCAACTTCTGTGGTACCGAGGGCCAAAATTTTACTGGCCTATGTGGTGGAGGGCCGATGCAAGTCAGTGTTGGCCACTCCCCCTTTCAAACCAAACCCACTGCAAACCACACCCATATTACCACAAGAACTTTTAAGATCATATCCACATTAACGGTGGTAGCACACCAAAAAAAGAAATGGTTGGTTCTCACAGTCACTGCAGGGAAATCCCTCATCACTTATATGTAAAAAATTGAAGATACGTTAAAAACATACCCTTAAATCCATATGCCTCGTCCTCCCCTGTGGATAATACAAAAACCCCCCCAACACATGATTAAACACCTTAGGGGCCCTTAACAATTTCCAAATGCTAAAAACCTCTAAGAACAAACCCCTAATAGGCTTACATTCCACAGGTAGCGTAGGGCAAGCAGAGAATGGCACACACAAGCAGAACTGGGCAAGCAGAGAATGGCATACACAAGTAGCACTGGGAAAGCAGAGAATGGCACATCCAAGCAGCAGTGGGCAAGCAAAGAATGGCACACACAAGCAGCACTGGGCAAGCAGAGAATGGCACACACAAGCAGCACTGGGCAAGCAGAGAATGGCACAGAAAAGCAGCACTGAGCAAGCAGAGAATGGCAAACACAAGCAGCACTGGGCAAGCAGAGAATGGCTCAGACAAGCAGCACTGGGCAAGCAGAGAATGGCACACAAGCAGAACTGGGCAAGCAGAGAATGGCACATCCAAGCAGCACTGGACAAGCAAAGAATGACACACACAAGTAGCACTGGGCAAACAGATAATGGCACACACAAGCAGCATTGGGCAAGCAGAGAATGGCACAGACAAGCAGCACTGGGCAAGCACAGAATGGCACACACAAGCAGCACTGGGCAAGCAGAGAATGGCACACACAAGCAGCACTGGGCAAGCAGAGAATGGCACAAACAAGCAGCACTGAGCAAGCAGAGAATGGCACACACAAGCAGCATGGGGCAAGCAGATAATGGCAAACACAAGCAGCACTGGGCAAGCAGAGAATGGCACACACAAGCAGCACTGAGCAAGCAGAGAATGGCACACACAAGCAGCACTGAGCAAGTAGAGAATGGCACACACAAGAAGCACGGGACAAACAGATAATGGCAAACACAAGCAGCACTGGGCAAGCAGAGAATGGCATACACAAGTAGCACTGGGAAAGCAGAGAATGGCACATCCAAGCAGCAGTGGGCAAGCAAAGAATGGCACACACAAGCAGCACTGGGCAAGCAGAGAATGGCACACACAAGCAGCACTGGGCAAGCAGAGAATGGCATACACAAGTAGCACTGGGAAAGCAGAGAATGGCACATCCAAGCAGCAGTGGGCAAGCAAAGAATGGCACACACAAGCAGCACTGGGCAAGCAGAGAATGGCACACACAAGCAGCACTGGGCAAGCAGAGAATGGCACAGACAAGCAGCACTGAGCAAGCAGAGAATGGCAAACACAAGCAGCACTGGGCAAGCAGAGAATGGCTCAGACAAGCAGCACTGGGCAAGCAGAGAATGGCACACAAGCAGAACTGGGCAAGCAGAGAATGGCACATCCAAGCAGCACTGGACAAGCAAAGAATGACACACACAAGTAGCACTGGGCAAGCAGATAATGGCACACACAAGCAGCATTGGGCAAGCAGAGAATGGCACAGACAAGCAGCACTAGACAAGCAGAGAATGGCACATCCAAGCAGCACTGGGCAAGCACAGAATGGCACACACAAGCAGCACTGGGCAAGCAGAGAATGGCACAAACAAGCAGCACTGAGCAAGCAGAGAATGGCACACACAAGCAGCACGGGGCAAGCAGATAATGGCAAACACAAGCAGCACTGGGCAAGCAGAGAATGGCACACACAAGCAGCACTGAGCAAGCAGAGAATGGCACGCACAAGCAGCACTGAGCAAGTAGAGAATGGCACACACTAGAAGCACGGGACAAACAGATAATGGCAAACACAAGCAGCACTGGGCAAGCAGAGAATGGCACACACAAGCAGCACTGAGCAAGCAGAGAATGGCACACACAAGCAGCATTGAGCAAGCAGAGAATGGCACGCACAAGCAGCATGGGGCAAGCAGATAATGCCACACACAAGCAGCACTGGGCAAGCAGAGAATGGCACACACAAGCAGCACTGGGCAAGCAGAGAATGGCACACACAAGCAGCACCTGGCAAGCAGAGAATGGCACACACAGGGAGGGAAGGCAGAACAGAGCAGGAGACAGGGAAAGATATCATTCTAAGATGTACTACATACAGTGACACAGTGCTGGTGCCCCATTAGCATTTTGAATAAAGTGTGAACAGGTGAAAAATGTGGGCAGTTTCAGTCTGGATCTCAGGTGTGAACAGTACAGGCCTTTAGGATATAAAAAATATATCACAAGTGTGAACAATGCAGGGGGATCACAGGTGTGAACAATGCAAGGGATTACAGTCTGAATTTGAGGTTTAAACAATGCAGGGGCCAGTTAATCTATGTAGTGATACCTTTTAAATCTTACATATGGTAAGCAGACACAGCATGTGGGGGCCACATAAGGGGGGGTTTGCGGGCCGCCAGTTGGACAGCCCAGTCATAGAGCAAAGAGCAATTCCTGTGCTGGCTGTTAGGCCCCTGATAGTGAATGCTCTAGAACTTAATATCTGTGGCAGGTAGGTGAGTAAAGGAAGCTGTTCTTATTGTTTTTATTATAACATTTTGGTAGTACCCAGTAATAAACAAAATGGCAAGGAATTTCTTTGCCTATGACCTTCCAATATTTGATAAAATAAAAAGAGCAATAAAAAATGCCGCACGTAGCCCATTTGTGCTGCTACACCCCTTAATTATATTCATTTTACAAATTTGGCAGGTTATGAAAGTTTTTATGTGTAATTGCAGTTTTGCTAATGAAGGTGAATTGCCCTTTAAGCTGCAAGTCCAAGTTTCCCCAAGAGACCTCCTTATCTTAAATTGTTACAATTGCTTCTTTGTTTATCTAAAATTGTTACAAAAGTATCTATAATTGCACCTGCCACGTATTCTGGGCTCTCTGCCAAAAGCCAATTAAGTTAGAAAGTTTGTATCTTTATCTGGCTGTTCAGTGCAGGAGATCAAAGTAAAAGTGGGGCCATTTAAGTTTAAGTATTTGGCTCTCTGCCGAAAGTGATTTAAGTAAGAAAGTTTGTATCTTTATCTGGCTGTTCAGTGCAGAAGATCAAAGTGAAAGTCGGAACATTTAAGTAACAAACCTGGGACTGCGGGTTAGAGTCCTGCATTGGGTCAGATACCCGCGGAATACCTACATCTGGCAGGGTTGTGGCGGAAATTCAGTTTTCAGGCGACATGCCCCCTGTGCTTGGCGGCCAAAAAAAGCTGATAGCCAGTCTCCCGGGCCAGCTTCCTGTCCACTTCAGCACCTGACCTGCTTTGTGGCTGCTGCTACAGCCCGTCCCGCCCCCCATGTTCCCATCCAGTGACCCATGGGATGCTCTCTCACCCATCTCACCACACACAACTTACACACATCTCAACATGACCTGTAGTGTCATAGTGGTGGGCCCCCTGGCTGCTTCATTGATCTCTAAGACAGAGCCTGAGGTATTTAAATGTAATTGTCTTGCAATAGTAACTTGTGAAATTCCTCCAGTAGGGGGGTGCTTCGGTCGGTCATCGACCTGCATGTCGGGTCTAGGAGGCAAGTAAGCAGGTTGGGTACGGGTAGCTGAACCATGCAGGTCAAAATGCGCCGTTCGGGTTGTGGGTATGGGTCAGGTACAGGTTTCGTAGGACTTTGCTGTTGGTTGAACTGTCAAAATCTGGACTGTCCCGCAAAAAAAAGGGGACAGTTGGGAAGTATGGTTTTAGCTGCTTGTCTCAGTTCTACCAAAAGATCTGTTTATCTTTAATAGTTACAATTGTATCTGTGCTTATCTTAAATTGTCACAAATGTATGTATGTATATGTAGAGTTTTGGGCTCTCTGCCAAAAGCCTTTTTATTTTAAGTTTTCAAAACGTTGTATCCTTTTCTGGCATCAGTGCAGGAGATCAAAGCGAAACTCTGCATTTTTAATAAAAAGCAGGGACTTCGGGCTGAGCTGTCAAATCCTGACTGTCCTGTAGAAAAAGGCACAGTTGGGAAGTATGCTAGTGGCAAGATGGATACGTGTAGTGCTTATTTCCCCCGCATAAGAGACTGCTACTTTGAAAACACTGACAACAAAGGGGAAACCAGTATCTACCTTTCAAGGACCAGACATGGAGTAGCTTCAATTTTCCCTTTTAATATCCATATTCTGATAAAACCCACTATATGGCTTACCTGTCTAAGGGTATTGAAAGTTGTACTTGAACACTAGCTTGGGGCTGCAGGATGAATCTTGGAAGTATCTAGTAGAAGGGGGTAGTAGCCAGTGCACACTGAGGATAATGGGTAAAGGCCTAGCATCCCCACCACATAAAAATGTGACATAAATTAGCATTTCTAACACAGTATGCAACAAAAAGCACTGGATATAGGCACCACAAGCGCAAAGTGGGTACTGACTGCACAAGTGTATCATACAGTGAGGGATATTGTGTGTGGCACCCCAGGCACATAAACAGTGACAGGACGCGGCTACTGACACTCCAGGGACATTATACACAATAAAATACATTATTTAATGCACAAGGGAGATGGATTCAGCACTTGGGAAAAAAACAGAATCACTAGTTGTAGGCAGCGGTACCTGTAATGCATCTGTTGCATTTCTAGCACATAATGGCACCCAATTTTGTTTCAGGGAAAACATGCACACTGAAGATAAACAGCAGCAGTACAGATATTTACATTTTTCAGGATGGGTTCTCTTATGTTACTCTCCTGGGTTTTTTTCTCTTTCCCTCTTGCCAGGTTCAACCTGCCTCTAATTCATTTCTCTTTTTATTTGATATGATATGCCCTCTCTATTTAATTTTTTATTTTGCTTTTCATCATCAGCATACATTCCAGTTTATTTAACCCCCTTTGTTTCTTCTCCTTTACCTAGTCCAGATGGACTTTGAGGTCCATTTTTTTTAAACCACTATTTTGGTCCCCTCCCATATTTGTGCACTTGTGGGGAAAGAGGCAGAGAATTCAATACCCAGGAGTAAAGAAAAAAAAATGTACCTTGGTGCTGACCTTGTCCTGCAACAAATAATCTGGGAACAGTAAACTACTTTGGCTTATTCACTTCAAAGTGTAAAGTCCCTGTCCCAACCACTAGGAGATTAGCAAGGCTGAAAGAGGTTCACGTTTCTTCCTCCAAGCCTAGCCAATCCCTTTGTGGCAGGATCGGGACAACTTTTTTTGTCAGTCAGGTTTGTGAAGGCTTAGTCTTACTGCCCATGCCTGTGTCTCTCTGCTCGCAGCCTAATTTAGTCCAGTCCTGGGTATCTCTGCTCCCAACCTGACTGAATCCTGCCCTGTGTCTCTCTGCTCCCAGCCAGATTTATTTCAGATGTATCTCAGATAGAATATTATCCCTGGTTATAACCATTAATGGAACTATGTCCAAAGAATGTGTAGTTATAAGTAAAGTCTAAACAGCGAGGACACATATATAAAACATACCAACTACACTAGTAATGAGAACAGAAAATCAACACAATGACAAGTAGTTTCAAAGGCTGAAGGTTTGTTTATTGTTTATTCATCTTCCAAACATTTTTTTCAGTTCAGTTGTTTTCAGATAGTATACCAAGCAATAATGTTTTTTTTGTAATATTTACATTTAAAGTTTTATTTTTCACCTTCTCATGTTTTCCTAGAGCAACTCTGGGAAACGCTGGGAACTGTATAACCTGTTCTATTTTGCTACATTAGTTGATACATTTCTTATTTTTGAACATAATCCCCAAGTTTCATTAAAGGCAGCTGTTCATTGATACAATAGTTGCTAATATTCCACAGATGCTGCTGAAAAATGTTATCAACTAATGTAGCAAATGGTATCAGTTCAGAGTCTGCCCTGGATTAATGAGCTCCCAGGCCCAGACTGAAACACCAGAGAGTGTTAAACATTAACGTGTTAAACATTAAAGTTTAAACCAAAACATTGGCAACATGGAATTTTTTTAATCAACTTAAAATCCTGCCACTATTACTTGTGACAAACACAACTTACAATATTTATTAAAGACACATATAAACATCTTTAAACCATGAAGTGTTAGAAATACAGTTAGAGAGAAAACAAAAAATGGTTATGGGAAAGTGGAACAGTAGAAAAGATACTTGCTTCAGCATTGAGGTAAACTGTCAACTACACAGACTTTTGAGTTGATATTTATATCTCTGATAACCCACCACAAACAGGCAGTGCAGACTATAGACCGTAGAAGGCAAAACAGCAGAAGAAGCAGCTGGACACCCAGCCTCACATTACCTGAGTGTCATTATAATGTGGTATTTGCTTATAAAGTGACCCAATGAGAGCTGCCATTTTAAACTCCCTGTTCATATAACAGTTTGTGAATTTGTTTTCTGAAAGCCGACAGCTGACACAGTTAAAGCCACAGACGTGTGAATTGCTGAGGATGTCCCAAAATGGACACTGTATACCATTTGTTATTAGAACTAGTTAAAGGGATTAAAGGGATACTGTCATGGGAAAAAAAAGTTTTTTCAAAATGAATCAGTTAATAGTGTTGCTCCAGCAGAATTCTGCACTGAAATCCATTTATCAAAAGAGCAAACAGAGCTGTGATCCATGATTTTCTTTGTAGTTATGTATTTGTAGTTTTATAAAAAATGCATAACTAATCTATTTAATTACATTTTATTACTTTTTACACTTTATTGTAATTACATATATATATGATATAACCACAAACCGTTATGGTATATCTATAATTGGCATCCAGAACACATTCTACAAGGATCCATGCCCACCGTGACATTAAGGCGCGCTCGTTTTACGTCATACTCCTACACGTGCGATCGGCCATCTTTGTACACCCTCTGTGACTTTTAAGTATTACCAAAATACACCCTCTTGTATTTGTGTAATACTTATTCTCTCTGCGTTCACACTACTGTTGCTGAAAGTGTTTCAAATTTCCGCCGATATTGCAATCGGCCTCCACCTCCCAACCCTTACCTCAGCGTGCGTCCCTTACGTGATTTCTCATTGGCTGCGAGGAAAAGGAGCACAATCTAGTTCATGGAGATCGGCGCATGCGTGTATGCAATTGTTGCAGCCTCTGTGCACCATATGCAGCAAGCTTGAAGAGCCAGGATTGAGTGTTTGCAGGTTAATACAAAACAGCGAACATGGGGAAGAAACAGAAGACCAAGAGCGATGAGAGGTACCTAACTGCTACTCAGTTAATGTCCCCAGCTAAACATGGAATCATAGGACTTGCTAAAGGACAGAGGCCTTGAGACACACTGTTATACTTACTCTATGTACTTGTGAAGTATCTGATAGGAATGTCACAGCTGGATGGCTTCACATGTTGTTCAACTACATCCCTTAATGCAAAGCTGCTTTAGGTTCTTTTCCTAGGGGGGCATCTTAATCCACCAACCCTGACATGTGCACAAGGATTGCAAGTATGTGTGTCGATTTGTCAAATGGCAGAGGGTGAGGAGTTTTGGTATACGTCTAAATTCTCATTCACTAGAATAGAACATGGTATGTTGCATACAGATGTAGGCATCAGGGCAAAACAAACAGGTATCCTATGATGACGGGCAAATTCACAATCACTGAGCACCGGAGACACTGCTCCATCAATCTAAACGTCATTTCATTGTAAAAAGTTATTGTAAAAGTTAAAAACATCCATTGCACAGTGATTTCATAAACGCAGCATATGATCGCAGGCGTCCGTGGCATTTCTAATAATGAGAGCCTGTTGTAAATGTGCAGAGAGTCCTTAAATGCATGTTCTGTAGTCCTATGGTGCTTTAGCAACTTTGTGCTTCTACGCTTGTGCAACTAGAAATAATTACGTGTAAAAGATTGTTCTTTGAATACTCCATTTTGTATGACTGTGTAAAAGAAGAACGCATTGAAGGACTCCAGATGATTTGTAAAATGAACACGTAGAAAGACTGATATATTTGATGGAGACATCTCTTGTTTTCATAATGAAATGGTGCCCACTTAGATAAACATTACCATGAATTGGTGTATTTCTTGGCAGATAGTGATGGATGTAGTTTCCACAGCTGAAGATTAAATTGAGTAACTTTCGCTCAGTTTTTATAAATGAGCCCCAACCTGAGCTAGGTGTAATTAGAATGACCCTATCATTCAAGTGAACAAAGAAGGTATTGTTTTAAGTGATATGGTGTCCTGTAGAGAAAGTTCCTTTAAAGGATAAGTAAACCTTTAAAACACAAAAAAAAAAGTGAATGTAAAAGTGACTAGAGTGCTATTCTAAGAACTTTTGCCATTTACATACATTGTTTATTTTGTTTTTATTCCAAGATATTGTGGGATAATCGTGCTGTTATATGAATGAATTTTGTTACAACAGTGCCACCTGCTGGTCAGGTTCCCACCAGTCTGACCACCAAGTAATCAAGGAATTTGTCAGGAGAAAGAAAGAGGCTGCTCTGATGTTCTTCTGCTTAGGAAAACAGTTTGAAACTTTCTCAAATCTTTCCTGTGCAGAAGAACATCAGAGCAGCCTCTTTTTTTCTCCTGACAGCTTCCTTGACTACTTGGTGCTCAGACTGGTCAGAAACTGACCAGCAGGTGGCACTGTTGTGACAAAATTAATAAATTTTAATAGCACATGTATACCTTAATATCTTGGAATAAAAAGAAAATAAATAATGCATTTAAATTGCAAAAGTTTTCAGAATAGCACTCTCGTCAATTTTATATTCACTTGGTTAAAAGGTTTACTTATCCTTTAATCTCATTCTTATTTTAAAAGGTTGCTGATGTCCGGTACTTAACTGGTTCCGCTGTATACTGTTGTGTGTGCAATATGGTAGCTGTGGATGCAAGGTATTAGATGCGCATGTGCTCCGGTATAATGTAACCCAAGTGAGTTAAGGGGGTTGTCATCATACTCATTAGGTTCAAGCGCCACCTTAAAGGTCCAGTCTTTAACCTCTCTCTTGTGCATTTATCTGTAAGTGACTCATATATCAGTGTCCATGGGCTCTATGAAGTTCACATGTAATGTATATGCCGTGCATCATTTATATGTTGACTGTATTTGCTACTGACATGGTTCTAATGCATCACTGCTGTCAGCAGCAGCAAATACACTGATGTGAAGCACTGAGAGACTGCACCTATTCTAACTGTTTCCACATAGGTCAGCAAGTTGAATTGAACTGCTGCATAGCGAGTGAATAAAATGTTTGCTTGAAGAATCCGGCTAAAACCATTTAGCTTAACTAGGTACAAAAAATAATTAAACTTATTTATGGAAAATAATTATTAAGCATGCACAACAGCTCGGCTATACAGTATATTTGCAGATATGACAGTCCCCTTTTGACAAAGCCACAGAGGATTTTTTTATACACGGTTTTTACCGCTGAAATAACAACAATAACATATATAAAGAATAATGCAGTTCAGCATGCAACTGCACTCAGACTTTTTATATTTTGTTCTTACATTTTTAGTGAAATCCACATATTTTTTTATAAATTGCCGAAAAATCCCATCCTGACATTAACAATATTTTGTAAAAAGAAACAAAAGTGGTGCAACTTTCAAGCTATAGTAATCTGAGCAGAAAAAATAAAAAGTTTGTAGCAGGAAAAGTAAAAAGCTGTGTATGCTGCCTGCCTTTGTATCTGTGTGGCTGTGTTTGTTTGATTTGAAAAATGAAGTGCTGATGGGTGTAAGAGAGATCCTATGTTAATCTTCTCTTTTTACACTCTTTTGCTGAGTACGTTTCTTGGATCACAAGTTTTAGCCGTGTGTGTGTGTGTGTGTGGGTGGGTGGGTGTGGGTGGGTGTGGGTGTGTCACACACAACCATAATGGATTAGATATTATATGAAATATATAAAAAGAAAAAAATCCAAAATGGACCAGCACACCAAGTTTCTTGAATTTGTGAACTTTTATTCATTCATCATCCTCATCCAACGTTTCAGTCAACATTAATAAAGGCCCCAATGTGGGCCAAAATATTGGATGCACAAGTGATGATTGAATCAAAGTTCACAAATTCAAGAAACTTGGTGTGCTGGTCCATTTTGGATTTTTTTTATATATTTCATATAATATCTAATCCATTAGGGTTGTTGGGATTAGGATTCTCTAATATGATAGCCATGTAGTTTGTAGGGCTTCATATATTAGACAGGGACAAATTTAAGTTTACTGTGTGACCTAAGAAAAGTTATTGGATTCGTATCATTAGGCAGGAACATTTTATTTTTACAGCCCCAGTTCTTTTGAGAGGCCTGTATATTTGAAATGTAGCCTCCACCCACTGTAAGTTGTCTGAGGGCGATGTTAGGTTGTCCTCCATGTAATTAAACCTGGTTGTTTGTGAGTTGTTCTCCAGGGCTATCATTTAAGTACCTCCACAATACACAAGGAAAATAGGTGGTCAAGGACATGGCCAACCTCTCTGCCATGATGAAGAGACATGTATTTGGATATACATAACATTTGGCCTGCTCAAGAAATCTACCTTAAACTATCGAACCAAACCCTAATTTACATATTCAAATCACAGAGGGGAGGAAAAATTTTTTTGCTTCCTAGTTTTATAATGAAAAGTCACATGATTTTAAGGATTCGGTTTGGCCAGGCACAAAGATTGGGCCGAATACTGGCTGAATACAAAACCGAATCCTGGATTCGATGCATCCTTAATGAATATATTATCGCACTGACCCCCTAAGGAGGGGCCTTATTTATTTGTATGTGCAATAGCATTGTATGATAAATACTGGTAAAAGCAGCTCTTTTAGCATTTATTCATATTTTCAAATGAAGGGGACAGGTTTCTTAACTTTTTTGTCCTTTTTTTATTACTTTATCCAGTCACTCCATCTTTAATATGCTTTAAATTAAGCTAGGTATATCAGAAATTTGACGTGGTTAATTCTTGTTAGTAAAGGAATTTTAATATTGGCCTTTAATTCTTGTAGCAACCAAGCAAGCGGTTATTTTTCAGTATTGCATCAGCCACAGAAATCCCTTACTTGTAGCATGCATTACATCAGTTTATTCTGCAGCATGTACAAACCTTTTTTTTTCTGAAAGTAAAATGTATTATGGGCAGATAGAAAACACACCCCACTCAGACCTGTTTCTGTATGTTCAGAGTAGATAAATGGAGTTTAAAAGTTTGACTGATCCAGGTCTCAGGGGATTTTGGGAGTTTCCCATTGCTGACTCAACAGCTTGCAACTCTCAGGCAAACCTTATAAAAAGATAACATTTGGCAGTGCTCTCTTGTTACTGCTTGACATGAAGACGGTAGCATCACTTTACCGTGCTAATTTACAGATTCTTCTTGTTAAATGGTCCTGTAGATGGACTAAGGTAAGTGTCCTTAAAGTTGATTTAGTCTCTAATCTTTGAAACCTATTTATCTTTACAGAAACATGCAATGTGTTCTTTTTTGGCTACTTATACAGCAGTATCCAGAGAGACTGAATGCTTTCTTCTACATTTCATCTACATTGGGACTTTTCAGTGCCAAAGAGATTTTATATTGTATAGTGTTAAAATCAAATGCTCAGACATTTAAAATGTATAGGGTGTTATAAAGTATTTCACTCTCAAAGATGTCATAGAGCAACTCTTTTGAAATAAAAAAAGTTGTGTAAAGGTGATACCTTTAATTTACGAGGGGATCTGCAAGAGACAATCAGATAAGGTACAAGATGATGTGGGTCAAAGAGGCTGAGTATAAATAAGGGCTGAATTATTGGAGTGTAGAATCAAAGGATTTCCATATGATCTCTTAGTCCATATCCGCACATGTTGATATTTCTGACCTGGTGAAGTCCTTTCTTAGTCCACATAATTAGCCATAAATCCAAGGTCCAGGTTTAGTCCATTTTTCAGGAATTTAAAGTTTCCATTAATTTGTATTCCCACACTTTTCTTTCATTATATATTTAAAAATTGCCCTTAAGAACCAAAATTCTTAAATCCTTTATGGAGTGATGAGGGGTATTGAATTGATTTCCTGTTGGTGTGTCCAGTTTTTTATTGGTTATAGTGATATACTCTCAAACGAGTTCTGTGTTTTCTTTTGGATAATCTTGCAAGTGTAATTTTTCTTGTATATATGTAGCAGAAAAGGTTATGGCACATCCCTGTCCAATGGAGCTTATATTGTAAATTGTCTTTAAATAGTTTAAATGGATTGGGAATTACCCATTCAGTTTAAGGTAAATAGCTTCTCTGCATATTTATTTTTAAACGCATAAGTCTTGTTTGCCTACTATCAGGTATTCTTAATGCCAGGGTTGGCTAGCGATGATCTATCTTCGTAAAATGTTCTCATATTTACATTTATGAAATAAAGCTACTACCCATTTATGAAATGGGTATGGTTTTGCTTTTAAGGTGTACTTTCCTTTCCGATTCATAATGTTCTTTCCAAGCCCCACCATATTTTTTTTTTTTTTTTTTGGAGAATTGGAGGTAGGAGTAACCCAGGGGTGCCCAAACTTTTTGCAACGAGGGCCAGATTTGGTGAGGTGAAAGTGTGTTGGGGCCGACCATGCAGCCTGACAGTGAATGGTCCATTGAACCATTAACATTAAATTACAGGAATTGAGTAATCGTAGCAGTAATATTTGGGCACATTAGGGAAAGGATCTGCCACTTGGTCTATACTGCTGCCTTTGTGCTGAAGGTGTTAGTAATAGACACGTACTGGAACGTAGTGACGACATACTTCTTTAGTTTACTGTACTGGCACGTCAGTATGTCTATTGACACCTTCAGCCCAAAAGAAGTATGCAAGTGTGACACGTCTCTACATGCCAGTACGTGTCTATTGCTAACACCTTCAGCACATGGGCAGCAGTATAGACCAAGTGGCAGATCATTTCACTAATGTGCCTTAAAGGGATTCTGTCATTGGAAAACATTGTTTTTTCTTTTTACAAAACACATCAGTTAATAGTGCTACTCCAGCAGAATTCTGCACTTAAATCCATTTCTCAAAAGAGCAAACAGATATTTTTTATTCAATTTTGAAATCTGACATGGGGCTGCTGGGGGGGGGGAGGGAGGGTGATATCACTCCAACTTGCAGTACAGCAGTAAAGAGTGATTGAAGTTTATCAGAGCACAAGTCACATGACCAAGTCACATGACTTGGGGCAGCTGGGAAATTGACAATATGTGTAGCTCCATTTCAGATTTCAAAATTGAATATAAAAAAATCTGTTTGCTCTTTTGAGAAATGGATTTCAGTGCAGAATTCTGCTGGAGCAGCACTATTAACTGATTCATTTTGAAAAAACATTTTTTCCCATGACAGTATCCCTTTAATATTACTGCTATGGGATTCCTGATCTCACTGTACTGGGGGGGCTCATTATTATTAATTTCATGATGGAGGCTGACGGCTGGTGTAAATTTGAAAAAGGGCCTTATTTGGCCCCCGGGCCACACTTTGGACATGCCTGGAGTAACCAAACACTCAAATAATTTGTTTATGTTGGCAGGATCTTTATAGTTTGGCTTTTTGTATGTTATTCATGTCAAATAAAACTGTTTACATCTCCAGTCATAACACTTTGTAAGCTTGTATGACCAGAATTTGTTTGATATTTTGGAATATTGTATCTCCAAAATCAGCTGTGGAAGATGCTATACAGTAATAGGGTCCCTATTGTTCTTCATTAATATGCCAGCTATGGGCATAAACATTCTTCTGGCTGATAGTATAGAATAGTTTTTGTAGTACTTACTCGGTCCCCCAGTAGACCAAAGAGAATATTATATACAGTGTACTGGTAATTTCAAAACTCCCTAGTGACCTAATTGTTTACCATTTCCTATTTTTAGTTCCAAGGATGATGTTGATCTTGATGCCTTAGCTGCAGAGATTGAGGGAACTGGAGCTGCTAAAGACCAGAAGGCCAAAGGAAAAAAGAAGAAAGGAAAGAAGCAAGATTTTGAGTAAATACATTTTGTATATGTAAATCTGTCTGTCTGTGTGTAAAACTTCCGAAATCAGAATCTTTCTTTCTGTAGCAGTTGCCTGCTGAGGAAGAGATCTAAAGGACTGCTAACTTCTTCTATGGTTTTTACCCCAGACTCCAAAACATGAAATCTGATAAACTGTTTATGATAGCTATTATTACTATTTATATTAAAACTATTCAACATTTTAGTCACTGTGTTATTTACAAATTTCTTAAAATTTCATTTCTTGCATTGTGCAAAAATAGGCTTTGTGTGGAGTTCCCCAGTAAATTCATGAAATGTTCTCTTGTAATGATTTAAAATTTTGATATTTGCTTGCAGTGAAGAGGATATATTGAAGGAACTGGAGGAGCTGTCCTTGGAAACACAAGGAGGTAAAGGAGAGAGAGAACTTATTTCAAAGGTATGTTTGGTTCAACAGCATGCAAAAGAAAGTCCTTAGGCAGGAGATCATGGACATGTGGCAAGTCATCAGGGGGTGAAGCATTTAGTATTTTACTATATGGGTCACACGTTGGACATTTCTGACTTAGGTGCTAGGACGCTTACTTTTCCCACAATATATTCCTGAGAACAAAAATTTTTTAGACAGGTATGTCTTCAGTGTATAATCTAATGTATGTCTGTTTGCAAAAATATATATTTTTTTACATTTAAAAAATATATAGTTTATATTAAGCTGTTTATATTAAGCTGTTTATACTTAACTGTTAATTTATGTACATCTTTTTTGTTTGTTTTTTTTCTTGCATGGCAGAAAGACGAAACAGATAATATAGAAGCTGTACTCACTAAACAAGACAAGAAAAAGAAAGGACAAAAAGGCAAGAAAACAAACTTGGATGAAGATGAGGACAATAGTGAAAATGAAATGGAGACCAAAAATGAAAAACCCAAGAAAGGAGATAAACCAAAACCCACTGACTTGTCTGAAAGTGATGATGATAATGATAACTTTAATCAAAATTCTAAGAAGGCAAAGGGAAAAAACCAGTCCGCTAATAAAAAACCTCAGGTTGTTTCGGAAGCTAAAGATCACAAAGAAGAACACTCTGGAGACAGTGGTGAGGAGTCAGATGAGTTCAGCCAAGGGAATAAAGGACAGAAGAAAAATCAAAAAGCAAAGCCTGCACCAAAAGTGGAAAGTGGAGATGAAGATGGGGAATTCAAGATCAAGACTGCTGCTCAAAAGAAGGCTGAGAAGAAGGAACGAGAAAGAAAGAAACGAGAGGAAGAAAAGGCTAAAGTAAAAAAGCAGAAAGAAAATAATGAATCTGAAGGGGGGAAAAAGGAGGAAGCAGAGACCATTAAAAAGACAGAAAACACAGTTGCTCCAAAAAAGGAAGGCAAGGTCGCAAATGAGCCTGAAATCACTGCTGCAGCTGCAGAACTAGAAGGTGTGTATATACATGTGTTTGCCAGGATTTCTCAAATTGTGTATTGCTTACCAAGGTGGTGTCATGGGCAAGAACATCTTGAGGGTTCAGTTTTCAAGGTAGATTGCTGAACCCTTTTTATCCCAGATAGGGCCTGAAACTTAAAGGGGAACTATCCATTCCAGTACAAACAAAATCTAACAAAACAACTGCCTTTTGCACAAATTCTGCATGTAGAGAGACATGATGTCTGGTGATTTTAATATAGTGAGTTCCAATACATCTTTTAGGCAAAAAGAGCCCCTATAACATATATTAGAACTAACTGCCATCGGACACCCACCTTCTGCATGAAGAGAGAATGAAGAGAAACCGATGCTGAGAGAGGGATAGTGAAGATAAACTTGATTATTTCAGAAAAGATGCAGCTTGATAAAGAGCCGTGCCAGCCGTGCCAGGCTCGAAACGTTCCGATAAATGCTGCCCTGCGATTAAGAATAAAGGCAACTTTGGAGTGCTGCTCATTTCCATTTGCTATAAAATTTTAATTTTCGCGATAGTTCCCCTTTAAAGTAATACGGTCTTGGGAAAAAATTTTTTTCTCTAACGTCCTATTGGGGGACACAGGAACCGCTGGGTTAAGCTCCTCCAACCAGGAGGCAGGACACTGACAAATAAAAAAGTTGATCCTCCCCTTTGGTCTCTAGGGAGACCCTGCACAGTGAGTAGCACTGACACCAGGGGTGAGTCCGGAACCAGGGACACACCTGAGCTCCACACAGTCAGCCCCCCACACGGGACACCTCTGTAAGGGTCATAAGACTTGATAAAGCAGACCACCTCGGCCACCGGACTCCATTGATAGAGGCGAAACATAGAGGGGCCACACAGAGGTAGAGCAGAGAGCACACCCGGGCACACAGCTGCACACTCTTACACACAGTGCACGTTTGGTGAGTAAAAGCAGGCAGCAGCAGCAGACACGCTCCCCCTTTGCTTTCCCCCGCGCTCTCAACACCCTCTCCCCCTCCTCTCTTCCCCTCCTCTCTTCTCTGCGCTTATACCGCTATTAGGGGTGTAGCATGCGGTGAAGGGGGGGGGTAGAGAGACAGGGGGCACTGCAGCATGATAATAATGTTCACCGTGGAGTGAAGACCAGACCCCCAGCCGCGGTCAAATATTTTTCTTGTGCCTCATGCAAGGCAAAATTGCCCAGGGGTCAGGGTGAGCCCATTTGAGTAGCTTGCACAGCTGCTGAAGAACAGTCCTCTGCCTCTAATGCTCAGACTGACAGCAGCACAGGAAATTTCCTCACGGCTTATACCCCTGCTGGGGAACCTTCTGGGGCCTCCATGTTGGGGTCTGCTGTCTTAAGTAATCCAGCGCCATTATGGGCAGTAGAGGTTCCTCATGATGTGGAAGGCCTGATAAGGGTGTTCAGGGAGACCTTGGACTTGGAACTGGGGCCAACTGGTTCAGCACAAAAAGGACCCTTTAAACGCCAGTCAAAACATGCGTCTGAGTTTCCATTCCATGAGCAGCTGGAAGACATTATACAGCAGGAGTGGGACAAACCTGAGAAAAAGTTCCAGCTATCACAGGGCTTTTCTCGCTCCTATCCCTTTGCCAAAGACCTAGTGGAGTAGTGTAGTGTCCCACCCACGGTTGATGTCCCAGTGTCTAGACTCGAGGAACACAGTGCTCCAGGTTCCTGATGCAGTGGCCTTTAAGGACCCCACAGACAATCGTCTGGAGAGTTCTCTGAAGGCTATATTTACTCCTGCAGGATCCACACTGCAACCAATGATAGCAGGAGCATGGACAAGCTGGGCAATTACCACATGGTCCCAGGCTCTTTTGGAGGGGTTTGGAGATAATACTCCTAGGGCGGAGCTATGTTCCTTGGCTTCAAAGATAGTTGAGGCAAATGCCTTTTTGACTGATGCCATTCTGGACACGATACAGACCACAGCCAGAACATCCGCATCTTCGGTGGCTGCATAGCAAGCATTGTGGCTGAAGAACTTTGTTTATGAATATTATGGCATCCATGACAGCGACTCTCCCACTTCAAGGGATTTCGATTATCCCATACCTGGGCGACATCCTGGTAAAAGCAGACTCATTGGAGATGGCCACGAGGAATGTGTCCGTCACTCTGGCAACTCTGGAGTCATTCGGGTGGATGATCAATCGTCAGAAATCATTAGTACCCAGCCAGGTCATGCAGTTCCTGGGGCTAGTGTTCAGTACAAGCTAACCGAGAGTAATTCTACCGAAGGAGAGACAGTCGAAACTCAGGAACATGATAGCACAACTTTTCCAGAACCACATGCCCACAGTACATTTCTGCATGCAGGTTCTAGGGTTAATGGTAGCAGCAATGGAAGCTGTACCATGGGTCCAATATCACCTACGCCCCCTGCAGTTGTGCATTCTCCGCAGATGGAAGAATTTATCTTTTGAACAGACCATGATTCTAGACAAGACAACACGAGTCCTTGGACTGGTGGATGGATCCATCAAGACTGGCTCGTGGACAGTCGTGGGAGGACCCACAGTGGATGCTGATAACAACTGACACAAGCCTGACTGGATGGGGGGCAAGGCACGATCTAAGATGGGCACAAGGCACATGGTCTCCCGTGGAGTCCAGACTGCCCATAAACATCTTAGTGCTCCGTGCCATTTACCAGGCCCTAGTGCAGTGGCAGGATCTGTTAGAGCGCAAGCACATAAAGGTGCAATCTGACAACGCAACCGCGTTGGCTTACCTGAATCATCAGGGGGGCACAAGGAGTGTATCAGCATGGAAGGAGATGCAGTGGATAATGGAGTGGACAGAGCACTACAATGTAGTGGTTACATTTAGACTATCTAAGTCTAAATCGCCTGGATCCAGGCAAATGGGAACTCTTACCGGAGGACTTCGCCCTTCTACTAGACAGGTTGGGTCGGCTAGACATCTACCTGATGGCGTCCCAATGCAAAGCTTCCAAGGTTCCTTTCAATATCCAGGGATCCAAAAGCAAAAGGAATGGATGCAATGACATTTCCTTGGAACTTCCACAAGGCATACATGTTTCCACCAATTCCCATGATTCTAAAAATTCTAAAGTGGTTTCGGCAAGAGAGACTGACGTTGCTGATAGTGGCCCCCTTCTGGCCAAGAAGGCCGTGGTTTTCGGACCTGATCTCCCTGGCAGAGGGAGATTGGTTCAGACTACCAACAAGACCAGACCTACTGCGTCAGGGACCAATACTGCACCAAAACCCTGCCCTGCTGTCTTTGACGGCTTGGAGGTTGAGACAGCCATCCTGAAGCATAGGGGGTTTTCTGACAAGGTGGTGGAGACTATGATCAAGGCTAGGGAGTCCCTATCTGCTAAGGCCTATAATAGGGTCTCCCTTATTTCGTCAGCCTGTTCCGGTGTGGGACCTTAATCTGGCTCTCAAGGCATTACAGGAATTCCCATTTGAACCTATGAGGTCGGTAGATTTAGGGTGGCTGACGTCAAAGGTGGTGTTCTTATTGGCCATCTGTTCGGCAAGGAGAGTGTCGGAGCTGAGCGCACTCTCGGTCATTCCGGAACTCATGGTTTTCCACAGAGGCAGGGTTACCTTGCGTACGGTACCAACCTTCTTACCTAAGGTGGTTTCTGATTTTCATGCGAACCAGCATATTGTGGTACCCTCCTTATGTCGAGAACCTAAGAACGAAGGGGAAAAGAAGCTACATACCCTGGATGTTTTCCGGGCCTTGAGATACTACGTGGATAGGACAGCCTCATTTAGGCGTTCAGATTTGCTTTTTCTCATTCCCTCAGGTCCAAGGAAAGGAACAGCTGCTATAAAGGCTACTATAGCCAGATGGATTAAAAGGTCTATCTACCAAGCATATGAGAGTTCTCACAGGAGTCCCCCCAGCACAGGTAAAGGCTCATTCCATCAGGGCATTAAGCACTTCCTGGGCATTGAGAAATGAGGCTTCTGCAGAGCAGCAGTGCAAGGCGGCAACATGGTCGTCAGTTCATACTTTTACAAAGTTCTATCATTTTGATGTTTTTTCCTCCGCTGAAGCTAGTTTCGGTAGGAAGGTTCTTCATGCTGTAGTCATGACCGACTAAGGGCAGACTGTCTCTCTCCCCCCCCTGGTTATTCAGAGGGACTCCTTTGGTAAGTCCCACTGGTTCCTGTGTCCCCCAATAGGACGTTGGAGAAAAGGAGATTTTTTGTATAACTTACCGTTAAATTTTTTTCTCTCTAGTCCATTGGGGGACACAGGACCTCCCTCCCTGAGACGAGTTCTCTGTATTTTAGTTGAATTTGAATCCTTATGTTGTTGTGATACTATTCTCTGTTCATATACTAAACTAGGGTAGAGGTTTAAGCACAGGGGATATATATATATATAGAAGGGGAGGAGCAAATTTTTTATTTGTCAGTGTCCTGCCTCCTGGTTGGAGGAGCTTAACCCAGTGGTTCCTGTGTCCCCCAATGGACTAGAGAGAGATTTAACTGTAACTTATACAAAAAAATCTCCTTTTTTCAAAACACATCGGTTAATAGTGCTGCTCCAGCAGTATTCTACACTGAAATTCGTTTCTCAAAAGAGCAAACAGATTTTTTTATATTTAATTTTGAAATCTGCCATGGGGCTAGACATATTGTCAGTTTCCCAGCAGCCCCAGTCATGTGACCTGTGCTCTAATATACTTCATTCACTCTTTACTGCTGTATTGCAAGTTGAAGTGATATCCCCCCCCCCTTTCCCCCCAGCAGCCCATCGGCAGATCAATGGGAAGGCAACCAGATAGCAGCTCCCTAACACAGCTGCCTGGTTGGATCTAAGAACAGCACTCAATAGTAAAATTCAGGTCCCACTGCGACACACGGTACATTGAGTTGGAGAAACAGCCTGCCAGAAAGCGGTTACATCTTGGCTTTTTCTGAAAGCATATTACAAGGCAAAATGACCTGAGATGGCTGCCTACACACCAATATTACAGCTAAAAGAATACACTTGCTGGTTCAGGAATGCAATTTTATATTGTATATTGAGGGAATTATTTGCAGTGTAAACAGTGTACTTAAGAAATAAAAACATCATTAAAAATCAGGATAGAATCCCTTTAAGTTGACCTTTATTGGTGAAATGGATTTCATCTTTTTTTTCTTGTTTTGCATATAATTTTGCTGAGTAAAATATTACTACTATGTCGATTATATGCATCTGAGGTATTTGCTTCAACAATGACTTGTCAATATCAAGACATGTTCATGACAATAAAGACAGTGAAGGACATTTCTCTGTGTGGTTTTCTCTTCAGTGTAATAATGGTAACTTCTACTAACAAGCAGATGAGCATATGAAAACAGAATTTCCTTTGCAGCATAATCCATGCCAGTGCTTTACTTAACTCTTAGGGGCAGATTTATTAAAGGGGTTGTTCACCTTTGTAACAAAATGACAAATCTAACAGTTTACATGAATAGAACAAACTTTTCCATAGAAATAGTTAACAGAAAAAGTACAGTTCAAGAGATATTCACCTCAGAAGTGTCCCTGTACTAATCCTTCAGTTCCACACAGACCCTGTGCTGGGAGGCGGTCACTGACCCCCAAAAACACTACAATGTTCACTTCCTCTTCCTTATATGACATCACACATTGTACTGGCAGCTAACTTAACTCCTATTGGCTATGTCTGCTGTCAATCTGCCACTGCTTCCTGTGCTGGCTGTGCTGGGGAATTTGAGCAGCATTCAGGTACTGAAGAGAAACTGTTACAAGTTTGTGAGAGGGAGGGGGAGTGTGGGCTTGTGCTGCAGAGACTTCAACTGTGCAGATGGGGGGATCAAGGTGCTTGGGACCTGGAGTTTTACGGATAATGGATCTTTCCATAATTTGGATCTTCATACCTTAAGTCTACTAGAAAATCATGTAAACATTAAATAAACTCAATAGGCTGGTTTTGCTTCCAATAAGGATTAATTATATCTTAGTTGGGCTCAAGTACAAGCGACTATTTTATTATTACAGAGAAAAAATAAATCATTTTTAAAATGGATACTATGGGAGATGACACTTGTACTTTCCAGAAATATATTATTTGGGGGGGGGGGCATGTATTATTTTGTGTATTTACCTCATAAAAAAATCATTATTCAGCAGCTGACTATTTGTATGAGCTTGAGGCTTTCCAAATGAGTTGAATTTTTGTGCATAAAGTAAAATATTTTTCTGGTATAGATCCCTATATCATGAAAAATATAACTTTTTAATTTTTTGGTATTTAGAGCTATAAATCTTGTTCCAGAAGTGGAACACTTAAACACTTAAAAAAGGTATCGTTTTCCTAGGTAAATAACCGCCCCCCCCCCCCCCGGGAGAGCGCACAAAATCAGTTAGGGTTTCCACCTCACCCTTTTAAAACCAAACACATATGAAATCCACAGCCTGCATGGCTAATTAGCAATTCATTTAGATGCATGATACATGGCTGCACAGAAATCAGTTCAGTCTGCAGTATCTAAATGAGTTGATAATTAGCCATGAAGGCTGTGGATTTCATGTGTGTTTGGTTTTAAAAGGGTGAGGTGGCAGCCCTACTGTCCCTGCTAGATGTGTAAGTTACATACATTTCTAAGCAAGTCAGTGCTGGTTTTTGTTGCAATTCTGTAAATAACTGACATTATGCTTAATGCCAAAGGTATTAAAAGATAAAAATATAGAAAAGCCAGTATTTATTCCCAGAAAAGGTTGCACCCCTTTGGCACTCCATTCAGTTTTAGTCTAGGCAGAAGGAGAGTGCCAGAATTGGGAGAACAATGTTGCTCCTTCCTTTTCTGCAGTATTTGTCTGCATGGCTGTGTGATTGTTTGTTACAAGGCAGGTTTGTTAATATGCCGCATCTGTTAACCTCTGCCATTACAATTGAGTAATCAACCAATGACCATTCAAATTATGTGACCGGTTATAGTTCACAAGCACCCAATAAATTACTAGGAGGAGGGCAGTATCAACATCCAATAGGAAACAAGTAAGGGCAAAGCCTGGGCATGATGATGTCATCATATAGGAAGTTCTTGGTGTGTCAGGTTCAAAATAGGCCACTCCCATCACTTCAGAAAACTGGTCAGAGAGACAGGAGAAGGACTGAGTTAACAGGTATAAAAATTAGCTTTTACAATGGCATTTTTACTTTTTGTTATGGAACACATTGTTATCTAACACATTGAGAGCATTGTTAGTGGTTTCATAAGATTTGTACATTGAAGGTGAACAACCCCTTTAAGGGTTGAGTCGAGTTTAAAAATTTGAGTTTGAGGGTATATTTGCATCAAAAATCGATTACTCAGGTGAAGAATAAAATGTTTTAATTAATCAAGAATTTTTCCCTACCCTGGAAATAGCTTGAATGCCGAAAACTATAATTTGAGTTTTCAGGTTTTTAACCCCAAATTCGCTGATTCTAGTTTTTCCCATTCGAGTTTATTCTTAAATTGGAAACCATTTCAGTTGAGTTCATACAAGGTCTTAAAAAGCTCACATAACTCTAAAATTTGTCCTTTGATATATAACCCCCTTAATGTAAAATAATATTCATGTAAATAGTTACTAAATAAAGGTTAGTTCTCCTTTATTTACTACTGTGTATTGTTTTACAGTGATGCAGTACTTGTTAACTTAGCGTATAAACGTAAATTTTTATGTACCTTAGATGCATTGGCAATTTACTCCTAAATCTCATTTTTATTATTACTTTAAGCTAACATCCCTTCTTCTACTCCTGTTTCTGTTGTGTGTTCTGTGTTGCAATTATTTCAGATGACAACGAGGGAGACAAAAAGAAAAAAGACAAAAAGAAAAAGAAAGTGGAAAAGACGGAAAAAGATGACAAGAAAAAGCGACCCAGTACAGCTGTCGTTAAAGCCATGCAGGAAGCTCTGGCTAAAATGAAAGAAGAGGAGGAGAGATTAAAGAGAGAAGAGGAAGAGCGTTTGAGATGGCTGGAGGAGATGGAAGCCAAACGTTTGGAAGAGGTTACAGATCAATCCCCTCTTCCAATTGCAATCACATAAGCAATAAACTATTAGAAATGTCCTTTAGTGTTAAGAAATAAGTCATGTCTGTTATTTATTACTTGTATTATGGTTTTCAAAAACCAAACTTCTGAAGGGTTTGCAGATTCCAAACTTCTGAAGGGTTTTAATTTTTGAGTGTGAGTAAAGGTTAGCTTTGGAAAGAATATGATATGGTGTGTGTGGGGGGGGAGTAGGAGGTAAGAGTAGTAGGCATATGTTTTTTTTTTCTTTATAATGGATCACACTAAATATTGAATGGTTTTAGATTGAGACACATGTACCTCATAAAGGGTCATGTCAGAGTCTGGCACCTGTTTGTTGATGTGTTGGGTAGGGACAGGTAAAAAAAAAAAAGAAGCTGATTCTACCACAATATTATGACCATGGTATTAATGAATAAAAAGCAGATAACGAAGTGACTAATTTCTGTCTTACAGGAAAGATTAGAGCAAGAGCGAAAAGAAAAAAGAAAGCAGAAAGAAAAAGAAAGAAAGGAACGCTTAAAAAAGGAAGGAAAGCTTCTGACCAAAACACAGAGAGAAGCCAGAGCTAGAGCAGAAGCAACGCTGAAGGTCCTCCAAGCTCAAGGTAGGCCATCCTGGCTGTTCACGTATGTGTCATCTTGTAGATAATGCTTGTCTTATGACATACTGAAATCTCTAGTTTATAAATGATTTTACAAAGTTTCACTATTTTTTTTGGACCTCACATTCACAGGAGTTGAAGTACCTTCCAAAGACTCTATGCCAAAGAAAAAGCCAATCTATGAAGACAAAAAGAAAAAGAAGCCACAACAACAGACACAAGTTAAGGAAGGTAAGTTACGTTCATCTGCTGATCGTAGCATTAAATTCAAATGTGCACTTTGAGGATCCACCTGAATGTAATGTTAAATCTTAAAGAAAGTGGATGGTGTTCTGTAAATGTCAAATGATTTACCTTTTGTGGCACAATAAATATGTCTTCAAAATTATATGAATGCAGTTAATGGGTTCACAGGCTTGAATAACTGCATTTCCTTAACCGAATGTCATGTAGAGTACAGAGTCCAGTTTTGCTGGTCTGTTCATTTTGCTAGGTTACCAAACGAGTGGATCTTTGCCTGATTTGGCCGCTTATGTCTGTTGTCACATTGGGCTTACGCGGTCAGATAGCAGAGGCTTATGCAGGCATGCTTTTAGGTGGCTATAAAATGCATCTTGTTCTGTGCTGTTTTGTTTCAGGTAACTGGTTATACTTCTGCTATACTGGTTCTACATCTGTTGCTTGTTGAACACCTATATCTATTGCTTGTTTGAAATTCCATTTTATATACATAGTAAAATGTATATAAGGTGTTTAAGAGGCTTTGCATTACTGCTAATATCTTTTATCATAAATAAGAGAGAAGGTAGGTAGCACCTCCCATTGATGGAGATGTGAAACAAAATGGTGGTGTGCAAGGTCGTAAATAATATATAGTATATATAATTATATGGGTCATACTTTTTTCTTTTTTCTTATCATAATATCTTTTATCTACTAACATTTTTTTCTTTACCTGACATTAACAAGGATTTATTCTTTTTAGAGCCGATGGAGGCAAGTTCTCCAGTAGAAGTGGTTCTAGAACATCCAACACCAGCAAAAGAAGAGACGGCCATGCCAGTGGAATCACCTGGTTAGTTTGCAGTGTTTTTCTTCCTATTTCAGTAGGTTTTTTTAAAATTTTTAAACTCTTGGTTAGCTGTTAAGTTTCTAGGATTATAAAATAAGAACAAGAAAATAAAATAAATTTGCATGCTATATTCACAAATATAGTGTGCAGTAGGCTGCTGTGATGTGTGACATAGAGGTAAATAGTGTCATGTTCTAGTGTTCCAAAATTGAGTTGTGGTTTTATTATATACAGTAATAGTTATATTTACTAGGGCAGGGCAGATAAATATAGCACATTTTTTTGTAAGTCATTTTAGGGGTGCATTACTATAAAGTTCTGCCAAATGTTGAACCGAATGTAAACCTTATTCTGCGCTGGAGAAGCTGGGGCGCAGGTGGAGATAACCTTTGCGCGCATGAAGCACATGCCTAAATAAGGTTGTTTTTTTTTTTAGTTATGAAGGGTTTGGATTCGATTTGACCAGGCTCTTGGATTCGGCCAGGTCCAGAACTGAATCTGGGATTCGGTGCATCTCTAGTCGTTTTACAATAACTGACTCCATAGTAGAATGGTGGTCATCCAATACTATTGCCCAACAAGTAATCTTCTATTTAAACTCACAGGAGGTTCTTTGCCCTAAACTAATTGTGTCAAGTCATATATCCTGAATAAAAATTATTAAATGTATATCTTGGCTAATAGGAATATTCACCAGATCTGAAAACATGACGCCAAAAACTATTTGGAGAAATGTAGGAATCAAATCAGTTTCTGTATCATTAGTAAATCTTTTTCAATGCCAGAAAAGTTACGTTTGTATTATTAAAAAGTTTACACCCAATATTCTAAACAAAGCACATGCTCCTTATTATTGATAATGGCCAATAAATTGCAAATCCTCCTAAATATTGATTTTCTTTAGTCTTTTTACAAAAACTGTATTATATGAGATTCTAAGTGTATTCTAACTTCTTTCTATTTGCTCTCGACCTGGGGAGATTTCACAAATTTAACAAGCATCCCCTTTCCAGAAAGCAATGTGGATAGTGAAAGCGATAAAGAAGGTATTCTGTTAGTGTGGTGCATGGCTGTGGCATTTCCTTGCTAGGGATTTCAACTCTTTTTGCTGTGTGCTTGGTTTTTCTTGTTTTGATCAATAGGCAATGAGATTACGCTTTGCTGTTTAGATGGATTCTAAAGTTATCTAGGTTTAGCATGCTGTTTTGAGTAGGGCTTGTTGTAGTAGTTTTACTGTACTATAATTCTGTGTTTATATGCAGTATGTCTCCATTAAAAATCTAACTGATATGAAAGTACCAGTGGATTGGGTTTTGTTAAAATCTCTGTATTTTAGAGCTAGGTTTTGTTGCTCCCATACAGAATGATGACTTCCATTGCAGAGTCAGGGTTATTTTCTCTGTCTTCAGAATACATCAAATTCAGGAAAATGTGCCAGCCCTTGAATATTAGGTCTTGAGGAGAGCACTTCTTCAATGCCATCACCATTATTTATATTTTGTATTGTTTATTACGATCTTGTTATAAGTCTGGGGAGACAACATCTTCTTTATGTATGTATGTATGTATGTATGTATGTATGTATGTATGTATGTATGTATGTATGTATATATGTAGACAAATACAAGATTCCTCTGCACTCAACCCATTATCAATATATTTAAGACAGAGACATTTTGTGCATACTGCTACTGAAAAATGCCTTACCCTTTAAACAAAACAGGGATTGTTTGTCCATATATTGCAATATATTTAAGCTGGCCAACTAAGTCAAAGTCATCCCATATCTGGCCAGTCCTACGCTTAATTTTCATCTGATTCATTAAGAATTCTATGGTTTAATTATACATTTTATAAAAGGGACGAATACGTTTTACCTGCAACTTACTAGCCGCTTTCAAAGTAAAACTCCCAAACTTGGCTGCCCTTTTATTAGACACCAGTGGGATCACCTGACTATAGTTGGAGAGGGTGGGAGCTACAACAATGAGCTGGTCACTGCTCTTGTAGAACTATAACAAACAAGGGAAAGTTGTGCTCACCACTAGTTTTTAAAATCATTAGGCGGGGGTGCAATGAGGGTGTGACCACAAAATACATATAGACAAATACAAGATTCCTCTGCACTCAACCCATTATCAATATATTTAAGACAGAGACATTTTGTGCATACTGCTACTGAAAAATGCCTTACCCTTTAAACAAAACAGGGATTGTTTGTCCATATATTGCAATATATTTAAGCTGGCCAACTACGTCAAAGTCATCCCATATCTGGCCAGTCCTACGCTTAATTTTCATCTGATTCATTAAGAATTCTATGGTTTAATTATACATTTTATAAAAGGGACGAATACGTTTTACCTGCAACTTACTAGCTGCTTTCAAAGTAAAACTCCCAAACTTGGCTGCCCTTTTATTAGACACCAGTGGGATCACCTGACTATAGTTGGAGAGGGTGGGAGCTACAACAATGAGCTGGTCACTGCTCTTGTAGAACTATAACAAACAAGGGAAAGTTGTGCTCACCACTAGTTTTTAAAATCATTAGGCGGGGGTGCAATGAGGGTGTGACCACAAAATACATATAGACAAATACAAGATTCCTCTGCACTCAACCCATTATCAATATATTTAAGACAGACATTTTGTGCATACTGCTACTGAAAAATGCCTTACCCTTTAAACAAAACAGGGATTGTTTGTCCATATATTGCAATATATTTAAGCTGGCCAACTACGTCAAAGTCATCCCATATCTGGCCAGTCCTACGCTTAATTTTCATCTGATTCATTAAGAATTCTATGGTTTAATTATACATTTTATAAAAGGGACGAATACGTTTTACCTGCAACTTACTAGCTGCTTTCAAAGTAAAACTCCCAAACTTGGCTGCCCTTTTATGTATATATGTATATATGTATATATGTATATATGTATATATGTATATATATATATGTGTATATATGTATATATATGTATATAATGTCAGACAGTGCCTGCACTCGGTCATAGACGAAGCCAGAGGTGCATGACCAAGTTTGTAGCAATATTGAAAAGAAGGTCAGCACACTCTGTATGATTAAGGTGAAAAAGTGTTGATTTATTCACACATCATCCGACGTTTCGGTCCCGCATGGGGACCTTTCTCAAGGATACAGTGCAATAACAAAGATACAATTAAATACCCACCCCCCAGTGAATTTTGGGCGCCAAAAATGATGTCACCAGTCCATATAAGGCATGTAAGTCCATACAGAGTGTGCTGACCTTCTTTTCAATATATATATATATATATATAAAGTTCAAAGCGGACCAGCACACCAAATTTTCAATCAAAAAAAGGTTTATTCCAACATCATTTAAAGTGATGTTGGAATAAACCTTTTTTTGATTGAAAATTTGGTGTGCTGGTCCGCTTTGAACTTTATATACTACGATTGACCAAGCACCCACCCTCGACAACCAGGAAGGAGTGCAGGTACTTTATGAATATTTATATATATATATATATATATATATATATATATATATATATATATATATATATATATATATATATATATATATATATCCCTAAACAGAGATTGCTTATCATTTGACACTGGTCCTTGCCTTAGTGGAGCTTACAATCTAATATCCCTTTCACTTTTAAACATGGGGTCAATTTCATCTTAAGACAGGCATTTTCTCCATGTCGTTGTGGTGTGGGAGAAATTCAGAGCACACAGGGGAAACAGACACAGGAATACTTACAAACTCCTCTTGTTTGGAATAAAACTTTGTACCTGAACAAAGCAAGGCAGCCATGCTAACAAATGAGCCCCTAGTGCATTCCATTTTCCTGCTCAGGAACCTAGAAGAGGTTATGTCTTCTGCTAAGTTGTTTTAATTTTCAGATGACCTGTTGTTCTTGCTTAAAGGAGAAGGAAAGTCTTTGTGCACTTGGGGTTGCCAAATGTTAGGCACCCCCAAGTGATTGTATTGACTTACCTGAAACCCCAGGCCAGTGCTCCTATCAGCAGAAAACTGTACCAGCCTGGGGTTATACCAGTGAGCACCACGGAGCAGTTCTCTGCCGCTGCGCATGCGCAGTAGGACGAATCGCCGAACTTTAACTAAAAAGTTGCCTATTTCGTTCAACTGCGCCTCGCCCTGGGAAACATAGGAGAGCTTTGTGGTGCTCACTGGAATAACCCCGGGCCGGTGCAGTTTTCTGCTGATAGGAGCACCGGCCCGGGGTCTCCGGTATGTAAGTACAATCACTTGGCACCCCCAAGTGCACAAAGACTTTCCTTCTCCTTTAATTGTTTAGAAGTCGAGTTAATTTTGTTGACATTTAATGCTTCAAAAAAGAATATACCTTTAATTCTTGGTGGAATTTATTGTGCTTTTTCATGTAAGCTTTGGTGTTTGGGTCTAACAGCTGGTATAATTCTAAATACATGTAGAAAAAAAAAAAAAAAAATGAAAAAAAATGAAAAGCTTCTTTTCATTCCTGTGGGATTTTTAGAATTGTATTTATCAGTGGGTGAAAGTTTGATCTCACCATTTGATAAATACGGTTCTACAAATCCCATAGAAATGAATAGAACGTTGGTGAACTTTTATTTATTAAGCTCTAAACTCACATTTTGATAAATCTGCCCGAGAGTAAGGATTAATTCATCACTTGTACTATTGATCACTTGTTGGTTTTTAAACTGGTTTACTTTCTCTAGAACGGCCCTTCCTGTCAGTGCAACAACCATGGGGCTAAGTATCCACCTCCGGAGGCAGGACAGAAGAAAAAAATAGAATCTCAACTCCTCCATCTTCATATAAGCTCTTGCTCCTCCTGATTCTCAGTTTTCTTCTTCTGTCCTGCTTGGAGTTTAGGACAGAATTTTTTTTTTTTTCTACTTCAAGAAAGAACTTCCATGAGCAGGAGGCATCCTAGCTCTTCACCCACAGTTAATTCTGTGCAACTACCCCCAGCCTGTACCACTCCCCAGGACTGGTTAGGCAATTTAGGGGATCCCTGCTTGCTGCACAGCAATCCTCTCTCAGAGATGGATGTTGCCATGCGCTTTATGGAACAAGAGGGTGCAAGCTTTCATCGCTACCAGGCACCATTTCGCAGGAGCAAATTCGCAAGCACAAGTTCCTGGCCGCACTTCCGGGTTGCAGCGTGCGCGCCTAGGCCATCCAAGCACCATCTTGGATTCACCTTGCTGCACACGGAGCCGCACAGGTACTAGGAGCAGCGACTACTACACAGCCTAGCTTTTCAGCTGCAAGTACATACAGCGCAAGGAGTATGTCTAGATTCCGCAGACCCTGCACCAACTTTATCACCACAGCTAATTCCAATGCAACAGCCAGAGTGCAGCCCTCCACAATTAGAGGCTCAAGGTCCTTCTACATCTAAATCTTCTCAGTTTGAGGAATTGTTTGACTGGATCAAGTTGACCATTCAGTCTTCCATCAATCAGCCTACTAAACATAGTAAGAAACGAAAGGTGCGCACACACAATTTTAGAGGAAAGTTCTTCTGATTCTGAAGAGGCTAGTGAGCAAGATGGTGATATAGAGTCAGGAGAAATCTCCGCCAATGAAAGCTCCTCTGATGACACAGAACGGCAGTACCGCTCAATTGCGGGGCTAGAAACAGCCAAACGATTACTTTGTGAAATGCTAGCTACGCTAGAGATTAAAGATGAAACAACAGCCACATCAAAGGCTGTTAAAGTATTGGGTGTGCAACCTATAAAGTCAAGAGTCTTAAAGTAAGAGGGTACTTTGAGACCGGTGCTAAACCTAAAATCTTTAAACAGACTGGTGTCCAAACAGAAATTCCGCATGGAATCCATTCGATCAGTGGTAATGTCGATGACCCACCATTGCTTTATGATGAAGGTAGACCTTCAAGACGCGAACTTGCATATACCCATCAGGAGGCAATCCCAGCAATATATAAGGTTCACAGTTCTGGAAGAACATTACCAATTCAGGGAGCTTCGATTCGGCCTTTCCACAGCGCCCATAGTTTTCACAAAGATACTCAGCCCCCTGATTGTACACCTCAGGCGTCTTGTAATATCAATCACTCCATATCTAGACAACCTGCTCATCAGATCACCGTCTTATGAACAAAGTCACAAGGTCACCCAGATTTGTGTCACAACACTCAAACAATAAGGGTGGATTGTGAATCACAAGAGTCACCTCACACCCACTCAGCAAATTCAATATTTGGGAATGTTGTTCAACTCATCCATTCAGACCATCTCACTATTTTCCGAGAAAATTCAGACAATTGTAGGCACAGCTCAGCAAGTTCGCATTCAGTCCACAATTTCAGCGGAACAGTGCCTGCAATTACTGGGATACATGGTAGCAGCACTAGAGGCACTACTATTTGGCAGTTTTCATATGAGAGAATTCCAAAACCACTTTCTAAGTCACTAGAACAAGAACCACTCAAACAGAGAATTACACTTACCATGCAAGTCAGGCGTTCACTAAGTTGGTGGGCATCACCTCACAACCTCTCCCAGAGCAAGACTTGGGCCTTACCCCAATGGACAGTAGTGACAACAGACACCAGTCTCACTGGTTGGGGGGCAACTTGGCCACCACATACGTGCCAGGGAACATGGTCACCAGGGGAGTCAAAACTGCCTATAAATGTGCTAGAGATCAGAGCAATAAGAAATGCCATACTTCATTGGTCTCAGGAGGTGACAAATCGGCCACTCCGAATTCAGTTGGACAATGCCACGGCTGCAGCCTATCTAAACAAACAAGGCGGCACACGCAGGAACAGGGCAATGAGGGAAGTAACTTAGCTGGGCAGAACTCCATGTTCCAGCCATCTCCGCAGTTTTCATTCCAGGAATACTAAACTGGGAAGCGGATTACCTCAGCCGACAATGAATAGACAAACGGGAATGGTCACTTCATCCAGACATCTTCGCACAGCTAGTGACCAAATGGGGAAGATCGGACATAGACATGCTAGTGTCAAGACTCAACTTCATAGTACCTAAGTACTATACAGGTCACAGGACCCAAGGGCGGCATACGTGGACGCCTTAGTCACCATGGGCTTTCAAAAGAATCCTTTCCCCCATAGCACTCCTTCCAAGAGTAATACGCAAGATACGACAGAAACAGACGGAGGCCATTCTCATCGCCCCAGATTGGCCAAGGAGACCTTGGTATTCCAAACTCATAAATATTTCGGCAACTCCACCATGGTGGCTGCCTCTTTGACCAGACTTGCTAACCCAAACACGACAACTTACCAAGGTTGCATTTGACGGCCTGGCTATTGAAACCGAACTGTGGCGCTCTAAAAGGTTCTCAAAAGAAGCCACCAATATATTATTGAAAGCTAGGAAGTAGTCCTCAACAAAAGTCTATCGTAGAACTTGGAGGGTTTTCATAGATTGGTGCGAATCCATGCAGGTTCAGTTTCAGCAAGCGACAGTTCAGACAATTGTAGAATTCCTTACACAGGGTTTCCATTTAGGTCTCTCCCTAGCCACTTTGAAAGGACAGATGTCAGCCCTTTCCTTACTACTACAACACCAGTGGATAAGAGAACCAGACCTCATACAATTTATGCAGGGGGTGGGCAAGGTCAGGCCCCCATTCAGGGACCCAACACCTCCCTGGGATCTCACCATGTTCCTAAATGTCCTTCAGGAACCCCCCTTTGAGCCATTAGCATCCTGTGCCCTTAAGTTCCTTACTTGGAAAATGACTTTTCTCTTGGCCATTACCTCAGCAAAGAGAGTATCGGACATGGCAGCTGTATCTTATAAGGAACCATGTCTCATACTGCACCAGGGACATCTTATCGTGGAGAGCCAGGGTGTGCAAGCGTGGTAATCCTGTACTGATCATACTGCACCTGGATAGGGCAGTTTTTAGAACTATTCTGTCATTTCAGCCCAAGATAGTGTTAGCTTTCCACATAAATGAGGAAATAAATCTTCCTTCCCTCTGTCCTAAGCCTGCTAATGCCAAAGAAAAGGCACTACATAAGCTAGACGTGGTTAGAGCAATACGTTGCTATCTAGACCAGGGGTCCCCAACCTTTTGAATCCGTGAGCAACATTCAGAAGTAAAAGGAGTTGGGGAGCAACGCTAGCATGAAAAATGTTCTTGGGGTGCCAAATAAGTACTGTGATTGGCCATTTGGTAGCCCCTTTGAGGATTGTCAACCTAACTTGATGCTCTGTTTGGCAGTGCACCTGGTTTTTATGAAACCAAAACTTGCCTCCAAGCCTGGAATTCAAAAATACGCACCTGCTTTCAGGCCACTGGGAGCAACATCCAAGGGGTTGGAGAGCAACATGTTGCTCACGAGCAACTGGTTAGGGTACACTGATCTAGACAGATCCAAAGATTAAAGGAAGTCAGATGCATTTTTGGTGACTTATGGCATCAACAAAGGTGCTTCAAAACGTACGATAGCTGGCTAGTACAAGACAATTAACTGTGCTTATGACCTTAGTAAAAAAAACTAGACCTTTCAAAGTACGAGCACATTCTACCAGAGCACAAAGTGCTACCTGGGCATTATATAATTTAGCCACTCCAGAATAAATATGTAAGGCAGCCACTTGGGCGTCACTATCTACATTTGCTAAATTTTATAGACGACGTGTTTCATTCATCCCCTGCAGCATTCTGTTGAAAAGTACTTAAAAATAAAATAAAAATTGAACCCAGCTCTAAAAAAAGGGACAGCTTTGGGACGTCCCCATGGTTGCTGCACTGACAGGAAGGGCCGTTCTAGAGAAATAAAGATTTTCAACTTACCGGAAAACCTTTTTCTAGACGGCCTGGACTGTCAGTGCAGTAAGCCCCATCCTTTCTATTCTCCAACTGAGCTGTCAGACTAAACTGTGGGGAATCAGGAGGAGCAAGAGCTTATATGAAGAGGGAGGAGTCGAATTTATATTTTTTTTCTTCGGTCCTGCCTCCGGAGGTGGATACTTAACCCCATGGTTGCTGCACTGACAGTCCAGGCTGTCTAGAAAAAGGTTTTCTGGTAAGTTGAAAACCCTTATTTATAACCCCTTTTTGTATATTCAATTTTCCTGACCCTCTTAATATTTTCTCCTCTTTCTTAAAAAAACAAGATCAAAAGAATACAAACAAATAATATAATGCACGTGTTAATGACGAGTATTTAGTCCTGTATATTGAAAGCCTACTACTGCCTCTCTGTTCCTGTATTCAAAAGTATATAGCAGTTATCTGACTTTTTAAACCAGTATTATGGTTATTATTTTTAAGATCATGATATTCATTTAATTTTCCTCTCCTGTGCTTTAAGCAACAGAAGAGGATGCTGGTGTGGATGACTGGGAAGCTATAGTGAGTGATGAAGAAATGAAAAAAGGTTTGTATTGTTTTTTACTTTAAATATTTTCTTGTCCAGATAAAATATTCTTTTTTCTATTCTAGAGAATCTTATGGAGTCTCCTACCTGATGACATTCCTATTTTGTCTTTAAAATAAATCAGTTCTTCATTAATAAATGAGAATTTTATACAAATTTGTAGCTTCTGAATGGAATACAGGTAAAATCAAACTGCAAGCAGTATAGCCCCCTTTATTAAATGTAAGTATTCTCGTCATGTGGCCTAGTAACTGTTGGTTTTCCTACAACGGCTACTTCTCACAGTGTACAGATAGCTTTAAATTAGTAATGGAGAGCTAAGTGGCACAATATCCCATCCCACAGTGTTTATGTAAGTGGGGAAACACACAATGTTTATGTATGTCTGCCCCAGAGCTGCAAATATTATCTTTCTGGGCAGCATTAGTCCTCTCTTATATATCTCAGTGCTGGAAGGTCATGCTGTGTACAATTCTTTCCAACCTCTTAATTTGGCCAACCATGGGACCAGACTGGTTTGATGTCTTCCTGTGATTGGGGTCATACGAAACAACATAACTGGAATCACTGCATTTGGACAGGTTGGCAAATGCATTCAGGTAATGAATAAATTGACCCAACTAAGTGTTGGCTGATCAAGATGCATGGGACTTTCTGTGATGCTGTCATAAGGCAGACTGCCAATAGACTAAATCTGTGCTGCTATTTGTTGATACGTTTTGTGGTTACACAGTTGCTTGTTCTGCCTTTGTGCTGAATGGAAACACCTACCTGTGTCAGCAGCCAACAATTCATGATTTAAGTCTTAAATTCTAAAATTAACACTTGCTCTGGTGCTGATGAAGTTTATAAACTGTTATTTGTTGCTTATGATGTGGAAGGTAAAGTAATTATGTGTCAGTCTTTTTATGAATAATGACTGATTTAATCTTCTCCTCAGAGACAAAAACTGTTCACATTGAAGTTCAGGAGAAGAATGAAGAGGAAGAGGAAGAAGAGGAGGAGGAAGAGGATGAGGGAGAAAGTGAGGAAGAAGAGGATGATGAAGGTGATAGTGAAGGCACTGAAGATGGAAAGTCTTCAGATGAAAAGCCACAAGAATCTCAAACTGTTGCACCAAAACTTCAAGAGAAGAAACCTAGCAGAGAGCTAAGCTCTGAGTCGGAGTCAGATTCTGATGATGATCTCACTAAGGAAGAGAGAGCGTACGACAAAGCAAAGAAAAGAATAGAGGTATTTGCTTCACACAGCACCATGGAATTTTGTATGAAAATTAGTTTTTTCCCCTTAAATCTGTTTAAACTACCATGCTTGTGTTCCAGTAGAGTTTTTTTTTTTTTCTTTCTGGCCCTTTCTATTGGAGTTTTTTTCGCATAATGCTTGAAAGATACTGGTTGAGTGTATGTCCAGTCAATCTGTTGGCATGTTTCAAAATCCCGTCTGGCAAGGTCCACATTGGCCTGCTGATGTTGTACTTTTTTGACAGGGCCTTTGTTATTATCTGATAGTTGGCCCTGGGACATACTGTAATTTTTTGCAATTCATTAATAGATGCTCCTTAATGTAAAATAGAAGGAATCTGGTTTAGTTTAATTCCTTTTCGGTTCCATATAAAAGGCCAAAAACTGCTCTGGTTCTGCCCCTTTTCTGGAGTTCCAGTTCAGCATACTTCACAGCTTTCTAAGGAGCCACTGGCACTTTCAGATTCTTTAGACCAGGGGTCTCCAACCTTTTGTGGCCCAGGGGACCAAAAAAGAACCAATTTCTTTTCCAAGGACCGGGGGGGGGAAAGGAGGGGTTGGAGGGGAGGTCGGGAAGGGGGTCGACATCCAATTTGGGCGTGCTGGCGTCAAATTCGGCAACCGTGTTCATTGTTCGGCGGCCCACTTCAGGACTATCCGCGGCCCGGTTCTGGGCCAAGGCCCAGTGGTTGGGGACCACTGGGCCTTGGGTGGGACTTGGGCTGTTACTGTAGAGCTCTGATTGTCACACTTCCTGAGGGAGACTGAAAAGACACACCCAACTCTCATTTCAGCCCAGTTGTTGAGGAGATCTCTCTGCAGCTCTAGTATAGCAGCATTTTTAGTAGGTAAAACATTTTTTTTTTAGAAGCACTATACATTTTAGAGAAAGGGGAATATACTACTAAAAGATGATTATAACACAATATGTCGCTTTGGGTAACCTGTTTGATGCATACATTTTATCTTCACCTTAGAAAAGACGCATTGAAAACCAGAAAACTGTAAATACCCAGGTACTCCGGGCACCAGTTATATGCGTCCTTGGGCATGTAGACACCGGAAAAACAAAAATCTTGGATAAGGTAAGATTTCTGGCTAACTTGTATTTTTCAGTCTTTTGCATGACAACTGCCATGGAATCTACAGTGCAAACTATGCCCCCCCCAATGGCCCTATAAATTCTAAATTTCTATTTTTCCTTTTGATCTGCACCACTCTGTGTTTACTGGATACATGTAGTGTGGCAAGATAAGTCCGTATCGGCTTTGTAATCGAAATGAAAATGCATTCTGTGCCCTTCTATGAATTATTTTCTAGGTTGAACAGTGAATAGGGGGTTTAATCATTTACTTTCCAAGTCTGCTGGACTGACCCCCAGCCCCTAGAACAGAGCATAGGCTGGGTGAGACAGCTTGAAGGCTCTCCTAGATACTCCTGTATGAAGGTTAAATTACATTGGGTACTTTTTGTTAATGTATGGATATCCTAGATATTGTTGGAGCTATGAATGAAAAACACAAAAAAAACTCCTCCCAAATTACACTCGCTTAGCAATGTACAAGCAATGTGTAGTTTATTCAAGATTTCAGCAAGTATTTTGTGGTTACCCCTTCAAATGGTTAACATATTGTTTGCACATTGCTAAGTGACGTGAGTGCTATTTGGGAGTTTTTTTGTTTTATCGGTATAATATCCATCTGCGAGTAACAGAAGTCCTCAATACAGCACCACATTAATTTGGAAAACAGATTCATACATGGATTCTTGTTTTGTTCAGACTGAAAAGCTGAAACAGGATGTCTGTTACATTGTTATGAGCAAAGATAGTTTATAAATAGGAGAGAAAAAGAATCATGAACTTAATGTTGTAAATGCAGTAAGGTACAGGGAGACACATTCCTACAGGTAAATGATGCTATTAGCCAACCAAAAACAAGGGGAGGGAAAACAAACCCTCGTACAAAAATGTTAAAGATCCTTACAGAAGACCAAAATAAGTGCCAGGATATTGCTGGTGTTTGTGTTTTATATGTGACAAATGTACAGCCTGTATTCAAAATGCTTCTAAGACTCAAGCCTATTTGTAAAATACATTTTCAATAATTTTTGTATTAGATAAAAAGGGGCACTGGAATAAAAACACATAATCGTCAGAACAAGTTATGGATGCTAAACACATTTTAGAGCTCATAAGCAGTGTTGAAGATGAAGTTCATCAGGGCAAATAGAAATGAACAGACTCCCTTTCTGTATATTGAGCATGCATATTGGAGGGGAGAATTCTCGTAAATTTATGTTGGTCATACAATATTTCATAGAGGCATTGAGTAGATTGGCAGCCATAAAAGCCTTTAGAGTTTCGCATGTGACCAATTGGCCTCTGGCTGCACAACCCTGGCATTTAACATCAAATAAATGGTCACCACCAATTCCAGAACTGTGGAGTTGGAAGCAATTTTGGGTATTTGGAGTCAGCCACCAAAAATTTTCTGACTCCTAATAACTTTGAATACAAGCTTTAAATATAATCAAATCAGAATTAAGAGCTTCTATGAAGGAGGATAAGGCAGAAGCAATTATGTTTCTAAGAACAATACTTTAGTTAATTTTGGACTGTATTTAACAGCTATTCTACAAATATATGCCAGGTGAATAAATAAGTTGTTTTAGGTTTTCCAATTGTGTTTGGTTTATGTAGTTTAACTTCGTTTTTGGTTTAGAATTAAGGATGTAGTTTATATTTTTGAGCTTTCGCAGTGATATTTTCGCAGAAAAAATACATAAGTATATTAAAGGAACAGTAACACCAAAAAATAAAAGCATTTTAAGGAAATTAACATATACTATACTGTTAGCATGCACTGGTAAAAGCTGTGTGTTTTCTTCAGAAAGACTACTATAGTTTACAGTATATAAACAAGCTGCTGTTGTGTAGCCATGGGGGCAGCCATTCAAGCTGGAAAAAAGGAGAAAATGCACAGGTTACATGGCAGATAACGGATAAGCTCTGTCCAATACAATGATGTTTATCTGCCATGTAACCTGTGCCTTCTCTTCTTTTATCCAGCTTGAATGGCTTCCCCATGGCTACACAGCATGTTTATATAAACTATAGTAGTCTTTCTGAAGCAAACACTTTCTAGTTTTACCAGTGCAGGGCAACAGTACATTATAATTTAAGTACTTTCATGCAGTTTCAGTTTTTGGTGTTACTGTTCCTTTAAAAACAGAGGAGTCAGAGTCAAAGGATTTATGTACCGATTCCACAGCCCTGACCTACTCTTGCTGTAATTGACCTTCAAGCTCAGCTTCCAGAATAATCTAGAACCTCAAGTAAACATTCTCCCAAAATCTTGCCCCAACTTTCTTCAAACCGCTAATTCCTCCCCCCTCTAAGTTTGAATCCTTCAAGGAGCAGCTTCATCGTTTGGTAACTACTGACTGCTTTTTGGAACTACAGTAGAACCCCCATTTCATGGTTTTCAGGGGACCGGAAAACAATTGTGTTGAATCAGGGAAATGCATTATAAATTGGTGGGACCACAAAAAAAAACCCCTGTAACATGCAGACCTCTTTGTGTGACATTGTTACTTCAGTAAAATTCAGCTTATAATTACAGTAGATAGAGTTGGTAACAATTGTACAGGACAGGCGTTTTCTTCAGTCTCTGCAGCAAGCTATTCTTGCATCTCATCAACCATGTTGTTACTATTTTATTTAATAGAATAATTCATATAAATCTTTCATCTTCATGTTCTGTAGCTGCGCCACACAAATGTACAAGACAGTGAAGCAGGTGGTATCACTCAACAGATTGGGGCAACCAACGTTCCCCTTGACGCTATTCACGAACAGACTAAGATGGTTAAGAATGTAAGTAAATGTTCTTGAGTGAGGCTGTACAATTCCATTTGCCATTGTCTCTTGTTCTAATCAATGGTGTTGCATTTAGTTTGACAGGGAGAATATTAAGATTCCAGGAATGCTTATCATAGATACACCTGGCCACGAATCCTTCAGGTATTTCACTTTCCAGTCATCATATCATAATTAACATTTCAATTAACAAATATTACTTAGTTGTATATCTTCTGAAAATTCTAGAATGGAGAGAAGGCAGGGTGTTTGCAAAATGCTTATCATTGTGTGTCTGCATTCTGTTTAATATTACAATATTCATACTTAATGCACTTAAATGTAGTCCTAAAGTGCTAAGGAAAATGGGGGCAATGCTTTGGATTATTTTATTTTATTCTTCATTTTAGTGGAACTCTAGAACATCAGAAAAGACTTTCCAAGAGTCATTTCTCATTAATCCATTATTGACATGCAGACCGTTCTGCTGTTTTTATTCAGAATGGTGGAAATTAATAAGGGCAGTGGTTTTTGGTAGGAGGTGATTGTATTATTTTACAGCCTGCTTGTGGAAAATGTTAAATGTTTTCTAATCAAGTGTATTCGTTATTCTAAAATGAAACATAAACCATCAAAACAAACGAGTACAGTTTTTCTGAGTGCCCTTCTGAGCATTAATCCTAAATGAAATGTCACTGGAAGAACTGACCAATAGATGGAGCTGCTGTTGCAAATTCATTATATCAACTGTGTAAAAATGTGTTAATATCGTTGAGTACAGGTATGGGGGCCCCCTTATCCGGAAACCCAATATCCAGAAAGCTACAAATTACGGAATGGCCATCTCCCATAGACTCTATTCTTTTCAAATAAACATAATGTTTAAAAATGATTTCCTTTTGGGGTGTCACGTGAGGCGCGATCCAAGATGGCGGTGGTGTGAGATCGCTCCTCGTCCACGGAAGCCTTATCCCTCATTTTTGCCCCTTGCACTTGAGCTGACCGTTCCATTTTACGGTAATATACCTCTAAACCTCTACTGACCCATCGGATGGCTAATAGGAGACGGCAACGGGAGAAGAAAGGCTCCGTTCAATCGTCTAAAGGCACAGCGAATACCATTGCGTCATTCCTGCGGAAGCCTCCGCCTCCCTCTCCTAAGTCGATGGCGACGCAGCAGGAAGATTCCTGGCAGGGCCTTGATTCGCAATCCGATTCACTCCCGCCTCCTTCGGGTGGCGTCCAGACCTCGGACTTGATGGGGCAGTTTAAGGCCTTGCTGCAACAAGAACTGGCCAGAACAGCTGCCGATATCACTAAAGGGGTTGCAGGCCAGATGCATGAGTTGGGCCAGCGGATTGACGTAGTGGAAACTAAGATTGATGACGTGGTAACGGTGCTGGATGCCCATGAACAGGACATCGTCCTACTTCAAACGCAGCTTAAGGAAGCCATGGATAAGCTGGAGGACTCCGATAACAGGTCTCGTCGCAACAACTTGCGCATCCGGGGGATTCCGGAATCTGAGACGGACCTGCCAACGGTAACTCACGCTATTCTCTCTATGCTCCTACCTGACCTACCATCCGAAAGGTTTGAATGCGATCGAGTGCATCGCGCTCTTCGGCCTATATCCCAGGATGGCCCGCCTAGAGACATTGTCCTCAGGCTGCACTTTCATCAAACCCAAGTGAAGGCCCTCCAAGCAGCACGGGCTTCTCAGACCTTGGAGTATAACGGTGTTAAATTCCAGATATACGCTGATGTTGCACCTGTTACTTTACAGAGACGCAAAACCTTTGCCGGCGTTGTCCATGTCCTCCAGCACCATGGCATTAGATACCGGTGGCTCTTTCCATTTCGCCTGGCGTTTACATTTAACAATAAGCAACACTCCTTCTCAGATCTGGAGTCGGCCATGGAACTTCTTCAGCGCTTGAAGCTAACTACGTCACTCCCTCCATCTTCGCCATCATCCTCCCCGCAGACCATGAGGGCGGTTTCTCCGATTTGGCGCACGGTAGGCAAACCGGTTACCAGAAGAACGACAGCATTGGCCTTATCTCAGAAGTCCGATCCCTGATGCTTACCCTGTGGCATGGATGTCTACCGGTTTGTCCCCTTGTGGGGATGTTCTCCCCGTTTGGCCCTTACAAGTCCGTTGTCGGAGGTATGGCAGCTCTTTCTTGATATTTTCGTTTGGAGGGTAAGTCCCTTTGATTGAGACTTGAAATACAGTGACACTGACATTCTCGGTTTCCCGATGTAAGCCCTTTATACAGTATTGGACATCATACTTATTGTTTTTATTACCCTACTACATATGACGCAATATGTTCCACTTTATTTTTTTTTTGGAGTTTCCTTGAGGCTGAACTTTTTATTTTTTTTTCTGATCCATAATGTGTATCTTCGCTGCCTCTCAAGCTGCACCGTGTTCTGGTTCTACCCTTTACTACCTTCCCACCGAGATGTGTCACGCAATTTCCAGCCTTTCCCTCCTTTTAGTGGGGGGTACCAAGTGCCTTTACCTTCAGGAACAACGGGAAGGACCCGTGGAGTTTTTTGATACCCCCAGTTTGGCGCTAACCATGGTGGCTAGCGAGTCTACCACCTTTAGTGCTAGCGCCTGTTGTACATTGTTGTTATGGTTTTTTCTCCTTTTTCATTTTTTCTTTTATTATTCTTATTTTTTTGTTAGACCACTATTGTTTGAACAATCTTACGTATGGGACTATGCGGCATTTTTGCAGTTGGTGCTATTGTCATTTTGGTTTTTGTGCTCTGCTATTCTCCTTCCCATAGGTCCCGGCTCTCAAATGTTACTCCCTTTTCAGCTTAATCTGGTTTCTCCGTTTGATATTCATGGGGCTCACCATATTATCTCATAATGTACAGGGATTTAACTCCCCAGTGAAACGGAAAAAAGCATTTATGTACTATAATTCTCTTAGAGCTGATATCTTATGTCTGCAAGAAACACATTTCTCCAAGCAATCCTACCCCAAATATTTTCATAAACAATACCCTATAGTATATCTAGCGAATAGTGATAATAAGACCAGGGGTGTAGCTATCTGTATCCATGTGGGTTTGCCATTGCTTATTCGAGACACCTACTCTGACCCTGAAGGGAGATTTTTGGTTCTTACGTTCGAACTAGAGGGCAAGCTTTTCTCGATTATTTCTTATTATGCTCCCAATGTTTCCCAAGCCCAGTTTTTTGATAGCCTACTCACTTATGTTTCTCATGCTGAGACAGGGAAAATTATACTATGTGGTGATACAAACTTGATCTTGGACTCCTTCTGGGATAGGCAACAGCCCTTTCACCGCCCTCCCCAGACCGTAGTAAAACGTCACCCTGATGTTCAGAAGGTTAAACGGGGCATGTTGCATTTAGGGTTGGTGGATGTTTGGCGAGAGGACCATCCTATGACCAGACAATACACTCATTACTCCCATCCCCACAAGCTCCATTCTAGGATAGATCATATTTGGGTTTCCCAACAGGTTTTTGACCTCCCTCATGTGTCTAAGATCTTGGTGACACCTTGGTCAGACCATGACCCTATTGCTTTGACCATTTCTCAGATTTATAGTACGACAGGGGAATTTAGCTGGCGCCTTAATGAGTCACTTTTGAAAATCCCGGAGGTAGTACAACAAGTGGAACAGACGCTTCGAAATTACTTTCAGGATAACAAAAGCTCTGTTCCCTCATCTACTCTTTTATGGGAAGCCCATAAGGTAGTTTTGAGAGGCACTTTGATCCAGATAGGTTCCCAGAGGAAACGCTCCAGGGAACAGGAAATTGTCTCCCTCACGAAAGAACTTACCCAAGCTTCTCTTGACTTTAGCACCAAGCCTACACCTTCCCTGGAGTCCCACATAGAGTCCCTCAAAACTCAGTTAGATTTAGTCCTCACCTTGCGTGCAGAAAAGGCCCTACGCTGGTCTCAGCAGAAACTCTATACCCAAACCAACAAACCCACCCGGTTATTGGCACGTCACCTCAATAATAGACTTGATTTTACTCCAATCACCATGCTTACAGGGACTTCCGGCAGACTAATTAGATCTGTTCGAGCCATTGTGAAGGAATTCTCACGGTATTACCGTAAACTTTACTCCAACAGCCTTAAACCTCCTAAAACTGCTATACTCCAGTTCTTACAACAGTGTAACCTTTGCCGCCTCTCCCCTGAACAAAAAGATCGACTTGAAGCTAAGGTTACCATAGAGGAAGTGATTTCGGCTACTTCTTCCCTACATTTATCTAAATCACCAGGCCCTGATGGCTTTTCTGCCATTTATTATAAAAAGTTCATCCATATATTGGCCCCTCACATGACTAATATGTTTAACGGTTTGCTCTCAGGAGAACATTTTACTCCAGTATCGTTACTAGCTAACATTTCCCCTATACCTAAACACTCACCTGAGCCTACTGACTGCCGGAACTTTAGACCCATATCAGTGTTAAATATTGACGTTAAACTTTTGGCAAAAATTTTGGCTACTAGATTAGGCCCTATCATGCCCCACTTAATTCACAATGATCAGGTGGGATTTGTGCGGGGCCGTCAGGCCTCCGACGCAGTACGACGGCTCATATTGCTGACAGCTCGTGCTAAGTCAACTTTGCAACCAGCTATGATTCTCAAACTAGACTTTAGGAAAGCATTTGATTCCATCTCTTGGACCTTTCTCTGGTCCTCTTTGTCGGACAGAGGTTTTGGCCTCAATTTCCTTACATGGCTGGCGGCCCTGTACAAGTCCCCTACGGCCAGAGTTCGTATTGGTTGCAACGTGTCCGAATCCTTCCCAATCTTAAGAGGCACCAGACAGGGTTGCCCCTTATCCCCTTTATTATTTAATATAGCCATTGAATCCCTAGCGGAGACGATCAGGACTAATCCAGATGTTCGAGGCCTCAAGATCAATGATAGACAACACAAAATTAGCCTTTTTGCTGATGATGTGACCCTCTTTTTGACTCAGCCCATGACGTCCCTGCCTAATCTATACAACATTTTGACCAAATTTGGTAACCTTTCAGGGTTAACTATTAATCCGGGAAAAACTGAGGCTCTCAATATAGGACTTCCTCATGATGTAACCAAATTGCTTACCCTTAATTTCTCCTTTCAATGGCAGAAGACCTCAGTCTCCTTTTTAGGCGTCCATTTGACAAATTCCTATGATACCTTATACAAAGTTAATTATTCCCATATTTATCGCAAACTGGGCAAGTGCCTGGAAGATTGGGGCAAATATCATATTTCATGGATAGGTCGCATTTGGGCTATTAAGATGACACTATTCCCTAAATTATTGTATTTCTTTAGAGTGCTCCCCTTATCGCTCAACCTTCAGGATTTCAAGAATTTTGAATCTAAGATTCTCAAGTTTGTGTGGAACAATAAATTTCCCAGGGTGAATAGAAATATCCTTTATAGATCGTTATCTACTGGCGGCTTAGGTCTGCCTAATCTTAGATACTATCACTGGTCAGCACAATTGTGTCAACTCCCGAATTTGCATAGCACCTCTGACCCTCCTCAGTGGGTTGCTATCGAGAATGCCTTTGTTACCCCCTGTACTGCCTCCTCATTGCTTTGGCTGCCCAGGAAATCCCGTCCTAAAACTATGAGCCCTTGCTTGGCTTGTTCCTTACACGTATGGGATATAGTATCTCGTAAGCACCCATTTATTACACCTCATACTCCTGCAGCACCAATATTTGGGAACCCTGCTTTCTTAGCTGGTTTGCAAAAACACCTTTTTCATTGGTGGATATTAAATGGGCTAGTGTTTGTTAAATCCCTAATACACTCCAGAGGTCCCTACACTATCCAATATCTTTTAGATCACTATCAACTTCCAGATTCGGAGAGATTCAGAGCTTATCAGGTTTTACATTTTGTACAGAAATGTTGGAATTCTGCCAAAACTCATGATTTATCTAGCTCGTTTTATGAACGTTGGTGTACAAAGGGTACAGCCCCTAAAGGAGCCATTTCAATTCTATACTTGCAATTCAATACGCCAGCCAGCTTGCTCGATCTACCTTATATCACTAAATGGGAAAAGGATATCGGAAAGTCATTGCCTGAACAGGACTGGTTCCGACTTTGGGACAATACGCGCAAAAGTTCTATCAACACAGTTATGCTGGAGGCTGGTTATAAGGTATTATTTCGCTGGTATTTGACCCCAGTACGATTAGCTAAATTTTATCCCGATTGCAACGATACATGTTACAGGGGTTGTTCTGCATCAGGGTCCCTGTTCCATATCTGGTGGACATGTCCCATAGCTGTGAGATTCTGGATACGGATTTATACCCTTAGTTTTTCTGTGTTACATCTTAACTTAAAACGGGACCCATATGTTGCCTTATTGGGAGCTGTCCCTCGTGATGTCCCCAGGAAACAGGTCCGCTTACTTAATCATATTTTCTTGGCCGCCAGACAGGTTATTGCTAAGGCGTGGAAATCTTCGTCCCTGCAGTACAATAATGTTAGAGTGAAATTGGATTGGATTCTCATTAATGAAAAGTTGACTAGTATCCACCTAGATAAATATCAGGCCTTTGTTGACGTCTGGCAACCTTGGATAGATTACAGATTCCACGGAACCCTACCGGTTTCTACTCTTTCCTTATAAGGTCTGGGCAGGCAACCCCTTTAACATGGGACCCATCATAGTATTTTGTACCATATTCTGACTGAATTGACATGGCTCCTTTGTATGGCAATTGCTTGGAACTGCTGTGCTGATGTTTGATTCTGCTTATACTCCCCATATATATGCTGTAACTTACATTTGATACACTTGATTGTTTGATTTGTGTGATTACCTGGTGGTCTACCCTTTTATTTTCCTTTCTCCCCTCCCCCCCTTTTTTTTTATTTATTTATTTATTTTTTTCTTTTCTTTCTTATTTTTTTTTGTTGACAAGTGTCTTTGATTTCTCTGTACCACGTTCATAAATATATGTAATGCATGTTTGCTCTGTTTTAACGCTCACTGATGGACAGTCATTTGACTTATGTTGATCTTTTGTTTTTATTTACACCATCGTCTCGTTGTATTATGATTCCAGTATTTGATTGTATTTCCACAGAGGTGATGTAAATTCTTTTACATTGTATGTTACGCAAATTTCTTTTTATTTCTGTCAATAAACATATTGAAACAGAAAAATGATATCCTTTTTTCTCTGTAATAATAAAACAGAACCTTGTACTTGATCCCAACTAAAATATAATTAAACCTTTTTGGAAGCAAAACCAGCCTATTGGATTTATTTAATGTTTACATGATGTTCTAGTAGAATTAAGGTATGAAGATCCAAATTACAGAAAGATCTGTAATCTCGAAAACCTCAGGTCCCCAGCATTCTGGATAACGGGTAGTAGACAAATAAAATGCCACAGTACTTAGAATAATAACCCTGAGCAATTTGACATTATTCCAGCAACTTATATATTCTTTGTTGCAACAATAACAACAATATTCAGCTTCCACTTAAATGTGTAAATGCAAATGTATAAAGAAGCTGGTACTCTGGGCTCTTATCAGTTTGTTTACAAAGTAAATAAGTACATGGAGAGAACATGTAAATCAGCTGTGGGCGAAATTCCTAACTAATTTGTTGCTGGTTTAATTTTTCTACATGTAGTAATTTGAGGAATCGTGGAAGTTCCCTTTGTGATATTGCCATTCTTGTTGTGGATATTATGCACGGACTGGAGCCGCAGACAATAGAATCACTTAACCTGCTGAAAAATAAGAAGTGTCCCTTTATTGTGGCTCTAAACAAAGTAAGTGTCACTATGCTTTCTGTATTAAATATTGCTGGATGTGTGCAATTCTGCAAGCAGAAATATAATGCAGTACATATGCTTACAGTTTAGCGTTACCTTGTTGTATTAATTTGTAAACTGAGAGCTGTGTAAACCATGCTCACGGCACATATGGTTCCCTCAGCGGATAAGGTTCTGAGGTTTTTGGAGACCACTATTTCTTAATACAGAATGATCAAAGAATAATGGTTTGTGGGTTTTTTTTCCTGATATGGATGGACATTAAATCACAACTTACACAGCTAATTGATTCCATTATATTCTGCTTGGTCTATTCCATACGCCTTTCATCACATTTTTTAGACACTACATTTGCCTGGACTAAATGCACATCCAGTAACCCATAGACTAGAGTATTGTGTTTGGAACTGAGACAACGCACTGACAGACATAAAAAAAAAACAAAAAAACACATAAACACAATATATAGGTTTTACACACAAAAATTGCCTCTGTGTAAGAGCCCATAGCACCTCATAATTCTGCTTTAAGTTTTATACAATGAGTGGGTGACTGATAACGGCCTTTGTCTATTAAAGCCCAAGTGGCAATTTTGTAGTACGTTTCAGAAGTACCTGGTAGCTACATTTATTTTTAGTCTAATTAATATTGTTTCCTTCCCCTCTTCATTAGATTGATAGGTTGTATGATTGGAAAAAGAGCCCAGAGACTGATGTTGCTGCAACATTAAAGAAACAGAAGAAAAATACTAAAGATGAATTTGAGGAGCGGACCAAGTCCATCATTGTTGAGTTTGCACAACAGGTAATCACATTTATAGGCTTATGTTAACTTGGAAAAGTTATTGCTGATGAGCTTTTTTTCTTATGGAGGCTTTGCTTTTTGCATACACAATGTTTAAATCATTTTATGTCTGTGCTTGCAACTACAATTTTGTTTTGGTATTTTAGGGTTTGAATGCTGCTTTATTCTTTGAAAACAAAGACCCTCGCACTTTTGTCTCTTTGGTTCCTACATCTGCTCATACTGGAGATGGAATGGGAAATCTTATATCGCTTCTTGTTGACTTGACACAGACCATGCTAAATAAAAGACTGGCTCACTCTGAAGAGTTAAGAGCCCAAGTAATGGAGGTAAGGAGAATTTCTGACGTGGCATAATGGTGTTGTCAGCTGGGGTCATAAGGATCTTTAATGTTATCACTCTACCATCACTCCAACAACTGCACATTTTTGCATCCAGATAAATGTCCACTTCACTACAGGAAACTCCAACTGGAGAAACAGAATTAGAGTTGGTTTGAGATTACGGCTTAGAGTGGGCAATTGCAGATCTTGAACTGATTTGCCTGGTGTTTCAATCACAGGCCAGTTTATGCATACAATGAAAACTAGGAATGCCAGGCCACATTTCTTATTAGACTGACAAATGATCTGTGAGTGGAGAGGGAAGTGATGACTTAATACTTTGCTCATGTTTTCTTTTTTTCTAATTTGTCTTTTTTTTAATGTTCTCATTGGTTTATTGGTCTACAATATAATTTTACAGTCACTTTTTTTATTTGTAGGTTAAAGCCCTGCCAGGAATGGGGACAACTATTGACGTAATTTTGATCAATGGACGTTTAAAGGAAAGTGACATTGTTATTGTTCCTGGTGTTGAAGGGCCAATTGTCACCCAGATCAGAGGACTTTTGCTTCCTCCCCCTATGAAAGAATTAAGAGTTAAGGTAAAATACCAAGAAATGGCAATTCAAGAATCGGTGTATTTTACAGTGTACATATGTACAGTATATTATACAGACACGGAAGGAAGAAGTGTATTTTATACAGAGACGTATTGTACATGACACTGTACTAGAAAACAAAATAATGGGAGGCAGCATAAGAGATATGGATCTATTAAAAGAGCGTATACTAGCCTGGTTTTTGCTTTAGTCCATTAAACATTTATATTGTTTTCTTGAAATGGGTCTAAATGCTGTGTGGCTCATCTGCGCAGATTTACCCAACCAACAGTACATGTGGGCGATCCCTGCCCTGTAGAGCTAACATTCTTAGTGGGTGGCAAATTAGCTGTCACAAATAGGGAGTGTCCTTACTGCTTCAAAAAGGCAGTCTTTGAGTTTATTTTTTGGGACTGTTGTGACTTAGCAGTGGAGGAATGGTCAGAAGAGCGGGAATGTATGAAGTCACAAAGGAAAGGAAGTAGTGAGGTGCAAAGGAATGACCAACTTTAAAATTCATGAAAACTAGTTTATAAATAATTTTTTCTCTTAAAGGGGTGGTTCGTCTTTAAGTTACCTTTTAGTATGTTGTAGAATGATCAATTCTAAGCTGCTTTTCAATTGGTCTACATTATTTTATTTTTATATAGTTTTTGAATTATTTTCCATCTTCTAACTCTTTCCGGTTTTTAAATGGGGGTCACTGACCCCATCTAAAAAACAAATGCTTTGTAAGGCTACAAATTTGCCTATGACTAAGTGCTAGGTAAGCATGAAACGCGTTAGGCATTATAAGGGGATTTTTGAATAATGTTTTTTATTATATTCATGTAATAAACTACATTTTTTACTTACAAGCATGCTCTGGATAATTATTGAAGTATATATAGTTGTACCACTGTTTGGTCACTAGAGGACTCAAGCATGCTATCATAATGTTTACCATACTCTACTCCCAAGCTGATTAATATAGTTTCTACAAATTTGTTGTTGTTGGTACTGATTTGAAATATTTTATTTGGTTTTCACAATAAACCATAAAAATCAAAATGATAACAAATAGTATGCAGAATAAGAAGATTCGTTGTTGGTACTTATTAGTCCTCCTTGTACTCTGGCCCTCTCCTAATCATATTGCAGTCTCTTATTAAAGTCAATGTATGGTTGCTAGGGTAATTTGGATCCTAGAAGCCAGTCTACTGAAATATCAAACTGGAGAGCTGCTGAATAAAACGCTAAATAACTCAAAAACCACAAATAATGCAAACCTATTGCAAATTGTCTCAGAACCTCACTCTCTACATCATATTAAAAGTTAACTCAAAGGTGAACAACCCTCTCTTTGATCAGAGCTGCAGAATGTAAGACAGACTATAGTATGGAGAGGTGGGCATTAGAGAGCCAAATTGCAGTACTGTTATTCATACAGAATCAATACAAAAGAAATGGAGCTGATTCTGTGAGAAAACCGTTTTTTCTTTCTCTGCCTCATTCAAAAAATGTGCTTAAATTACAGAATCAATATGAGAAACACAAAGAAGTGCTAGCTGCCCAAGGAGTTAAGATTCTTGGAAAAGACTTGGAGAAGACATTGGCTGGGTTGCCACTGTTAGTGGCCCACAGTGAGGATGAGATCCCAGTTCTTAGGGTAAGTGACTTGCTTAGTGAAACTGCAAAGACTTTCATATTTCATATCAGTCTTAGTCTACTAAAATGCAATTCTTTTTCTTTCAGGATGAGCTTATCCATGAATTAAAGCAGACCCTGAATGCAATCAAATTAGAAGAAAAAGGTGTTTATGTGCAGGCATCTACCCTGGGTTCTCTTGAAGCGCTGCTTGAGTTCCTGAAAACATCAGAAGTACCAGTAAGTCTATTCTGCATGAGTGAATTAGTTCCAGTTTCTGAAATGACAATGGGTATAATTCTGTGGAGAAGAGCATTTGACAGTCCAGTCATTTTGTCTTTTTGTTTACTAAATATCAATATAAAATGTTTTCTGCAAGACCCGGTAAATGGTATTTGCCATATTTACCATATTTACTTTTAATAAACGAAATGAATGCAGAGCAAGTGTATCTCGGGCTGGTGCTATCAGGCATTCCACATTCAAATCAGCAGGAGTTGACAATTTGGGGCCCCTTTCAGCTAAATTTCATGGTCAAAGCCAACCCTTTCTGCCCTTTAGGCATTTACTAGTATATTTAAAATATGCTGCACTTGAAAAACTAAAAAGCTTTAATTTTATGCGTTGCAGTTTGGGTGCTTAAACTATTGTAATTCCTTCTTCAACAGTATGCTGGAATTAACATTGGACCTGTTCACAAAAGGGACGTCATGAAAGCTTCAGTGATGTTGGAACATGATCCACAGTGAGTAGCACTTTAAATGAGACATATAATATTAATCTTCAGTTATATTATTCATCCTTCCTCAAAAAAATTTTTTTTAAAAGTATTTTACCTCCAAAGAATGTAATGTCGGACCTGCAGAGAGATTTTTTTTAGTTCAGAGTCTAGACTGAAATGAGGGGTGGGTGTGTCTGTTGATTGTTGGAAGTGATCACAATATTGACTGACAGGCTGAGCACTGTATTAGCAGGAGAAGCCATCCCACCCTCCTGCCTGTGCCTCTCTCTCTTCCCAGCATGCTGCTGCCAGAGCAATAAGATGTACCATAGTGTGTGACAATGTATTATAAACTGTAGATTGTTGTGTCCATTTGGTATATTTTCATCCTTAGCCAGTTATCGTGGCTGCATGTACTTTGAGTGTGCAATAAACCAGAATACCAGGTAGACAAGACATTACCCTGGCTGGAAAATAGCGAAAAAAACATATGCAACTTGCTGGGCAAATTTAAATGGAACCTATTGACATATTTTCCACTAACGTACATTGCCCATGTGAATAATAAGAAACTTGAGCAATCAGACAATTGCACATATGTAAAGCTCACTGCTGCGGATTGAGCACCCGAGAAGGAGTAAAAGGAACAGCTTATGGGAAGGCGAGCTCGGAGCGGTCCCTTTGGTTTGAATATGTTGCAATCAACATATTTTATTTGTTTTCTTATGAAACTCGGGCACTATTCAGACTTTTAAAGACTGTTTTGACCCAAAAAATAGATTAAAAAAAAAACCAGATTCTACTATTTCTGATTAGTGAACATGTTTTAGGGCAGGGCTCCACCAACGATTCGGCCGCGATCGTGTCTAATTGTTGATGCGACACGACTTACGGATGCAGACACTGCACGCTGCGTCAGCATCCGACAGTCGTGTCGCAACAACAATGCGACACGATCCGATACCAGCATTACTTACCTTATTTCCGTCGCATCAGACGAGACGCCTGCATTTTTGTGCAGCGTGTCAGATCGAGGCTAAATAGTCTGTGGAGCCCTGCCCTTAGTGGAAAGTAAAAATGTATGTTCCCTTTAAGGAAATATTGTCGGTCTTTGTCCTGCGAGAGCAAATGGGCATAAATTATCACTTGAATTTCTTTTCAGATATGCTGTGATTTTGGCATTTGATGTAAGGATTGAACGAGAAGCCCAAGAAATGGCGGACAGTTTAGGGGTTCGCGTATTTAGTGCTGAAATCATCTATCACTTATTCGATGCCTTTACCAAGTACCGGCAAGACTACAAGAAGCAGAAACAGGAAGAGTTCAAGTAAGTAACCAACCAGGGGTGGGAACATAACTAAACTTGGTTCAGACAGGGGAAAAGCCCCAGTTTAATTTCAGTCAGTCTTGTTAGAACATGATGTGGCTTCCATAGTTGCTGCTCTCTGTACAGAACTCCATGGCGAAACTTATAGAAGACTAAGCTGGTGTACAAGAGATGTGAAAAGCAGGGCCCCAATCCTATAACTGTCCTTGATCAGGCAGTGATCAGTCAGCAGCAGTGAATGAAGAAGTAAATCAACTAGAATACAAAATATTTATATGTTTATGTGGGTAAGCATAGGGAAGAGGATGAATGTACTGTATATGCCTTGGATGTTCCCTTTATTATTTGTTAGCTGAAAGGGCTGCTATTTAAAAACAGTTTATCTAATTTTTTTGGCGTATACATCATCATCATTTACACTGATTTGTCCTTAATTCTGTTCTTTGTTGAGTCTTACTCTGCCTTCTAGGGATTTTGCCACACCCCTTTATATTATCTCTATGTATTTGATATGCATAATTGAGTGTACCGATAATCCTCTTATGTAATAAAAGGCAACAAGTGGCAACCAATATGATTATTGCTTTTAAGCAGGTGACCCGTAAATTCTACCTGCTGATTGGTTGCTATGGGTTACTGCTCCAGGACAGACATAGTGCCTTTTATTACATAACCCTTGATGACACCAGTGACTGCTGGGTGTTTATACATTTCTGGAAGCGTTAGCATTCCAACATGACATCACTTCAAGACATAAGAACACTTGGCTCTTGTACTTGTTACTCTGTCCTTATCTAGTAGCTTTTTCACATTTTTCACTGCATTTGTCTTCCGATCAATATATGCTGAGGCTTTCAGACAGCCTTGTTCATTCTTCATTGACCCCAAATGATTTTGCACATAGTCTCGCCTTGTTTTGGTTGCCTCTTTTAGCTTGTAATTGATGGTCATGCTTGTGCATATAGTGTGTGTGTCCACCATCTTTGATTGCTTAGCTTGAGGTGGAGGGATCCACTAGACTAGAAGGGACGTGTAAAATCTGGTGGCATCTGTGGAATATTAGTAACTATTGTATCAATTCTAACAGCTGCCTTTAATGAAACTCAAGGATTCTGCTCAGCAGGGACAAATATAAGAAATTTATCAAATAAATGTATCAATTAAAACAGTTTACAACTTCGGTGACCCCCCCCTCCCCTAGAGCTTCAGAAAGACATAAGAAGGTTAAAATGAAACCAACTTTATTAAAAAGAAATAAAGAATTTTTTTTTCTAACTATCTGAAAATGACTGAACTGAAAAGTGTTAGAAAGTGAACAACCCCTTTAAAGAAGGCTCATTATAAAATGACTTGACTTTGCTTTGATTGATGCTTAGTTGCATCTTTACTTGCAACACACGGCACATATATCAAAACCCCCCTGGAATGTAAAGAGTTAAAGGCCCTTTGTATCCCTCAATGGTGTGTTGTTTGTGCTCCAATATCTGTAAACTCTTTTTCTCATTATAGGCACATAGCAGTATTTCCCTGTAAAATACGAATTCTCCCTCAGTTTATCTTTAATTCTCGAGATCCAATTGTCATGGGAGTGGTGGTGGAAGCAGGACAAGTGAAACAGGGAACCCCAATTTGTGTACCTAGTAAAGGTGTAAGTAAACCCTCAACATCTTCACTCTCTGGATACATTCTGGATCATGCAATGCTATGTAATAAAGGGATCCTGTCATCAGAAAACATGTTTTTTTCAAAACACATCAGTTAATAGTGCTGCTCCAGCAGAATTCTGCACTGAAATCCATTTCTCAAAAGAGCAAACAGATTTTTTTATATTCAATTTTGAAATCTGACATGGGGCTAGACATTTTGTCAATTTCCCAGCTGTCCCTGGTCATGTGACTTGTGCCTGCACTTTAGGAGAGAAATGCTTTCTGGCAGGCTGCTGTTTTTCCTTCTCAATGTAACGGAATGTGTCTCAGTGGGACATGGGTTTTTACTATTGAGTTTTTGGGTTTTTACTATACCAGGCAGCTGTTATCTTGTGTTAGGGAGCTGTTATCTGGTTACCTTCCCATTGTTCTTTTGTTTGGCTGCTGGGGGGGAAAAGGGGAAGGGCTGATATCACTCCAACTTGCAGTACAGCAGTAAAGAGTGATTGAATTTTATATGAGCACAAGTCACATGACTTGGGGCAGCTGGGAAATTGACAATATGTCTAGCCCCATGTCAGATTTCAAAATTGAATATAAAAAAATCTGTCTGCTCTTTTGAGAAATGGATTTCAGTGCAGAATTCTGCTGGAGCAGCACTATTAACTGATTCATTTGAAAAATATATTTTTTTCCCATGACAGTATCCCTTAAGGAGGATTAATTTTCTTATGGGGTTCTGTAATAAAAGGCACTTGTTTTGCCCAGGTGCTGTAACTTACAGGAACCAATCAGCAGGTCACATATACAAAGATCTTATTGGTTGCTATTGGTTACTGCTTCTAGGCAAAATGATTGCATTTCTTTACAGATGGGGGTTAGTCTCCTACTTCGAGACTTCAGGGTTAAGTTGCTTGGAAAACACTCCTATTGGGAACCTTTGGGTATTTTGAAGTGGGATGAGAAAGCTTTTGGATATTTACTTTACACAAAGTTATGGTAAATGGTAAAGACCAAGGCGGGTGTTGTTTTATCTTCTTATAGACAGAACACATGAAAGCTTTGTTGCCTGCAAAGGGGGGCCGGGGGGAGCTGCTGAATATACAATCACTCATTGTAAACAGTACAGATTATATGTACTCCTGTAATCACTTGAAAACTGTTATACACTTATGTGCCATTCATGTGTTTTATCTGCAGAGATTCCTGATGTTTGCAATGTAAAAGGTATTCTTGCCAATTTACCTACAAAAAGAACGATCTCCCAAAGCCACCCTGTGTGCCACTGTCCTAGTACTTACGGGCGCCATGTTTTTATGACATGAATATGTCTATTCCTTTTAATGCATGTTGTTTTTTATTTGCAGTTTGTAGAAATTGGTATAGTGACCAGTATTGAAATCAACCACAAGTCAGTGGATGTGGCAAAGAAAGGCCAGGAAGTGTGTATTAAAATCGACCCCATTCCTGGAGAGTCTCCTAAAATGTTTGGAAGACACTTTGAAGCTACAGATTTCCTTGTTAGCAAGGTGAGGTTTTATATGTGCCGTGAATAGGAAAATGCTCATATGTGACTTTTGAGCTTTGCTCGCTAGTTTTAACTGGATAATAAATAAAAGGTTTATCTTAAAGGTTTTCCTTGGGTGCCACAAAAAACTTCAGGTATGCTATTGGCAAACATCATTTATAGATAAGGGGTGGGCAATTCGGAGAAGATTTATAGGACAAGAAAAAGCCCTGTAGAAATAGACTGTTTTCTTGTTCTGTGTTTCTAGTCTTGAAAGGAACAGTCACATACCAAAGGCAAAAGCCTTAAAGTGAAACTGACACTAAAAAAACTACTTGAATGAATAATATGAATGTACATTAAAAGTTACCTATAGGTCATGTTGATCATTTTTTGCTGGGAGGGTAATTTTCTAAACCTGACTGTTTTGCCAACCTGACTGTCCCATCTCAGTCTGTCAGTTAAAGTTTCTAATGCTAACGGACTCCTGCTGCACAAATATGGCAGCCCCCTCATACAGGAACATGGGGCATCAGACAGGTAATGTAAAAGCATTTGTAAATACATTATGGCAAAGTTATTAGTAGATTCAAAGGCAAAATTATGATGTAAAAAAAGAAATTTCTGGTGTCAGTATCTCTTTAATATAAAATGTTTTCTGATTGACAGGTCTGTAGAATCTGTATGGCACCTTCAGTGCGACCAATAGTTTGTCATTTACTTTACTGGGAGAGACGTAAGTCCATAGGACCCAAGGTCCCTGCTTTGTAGAATGACATCCCCAAAGGAACATTGTCCTTTGTAGGACATTTGTGAGCGAGAGAACGCTGTGCATGTACAAAATATAACGTTTGTTCTCGTATTTCAGATTAATCGGCAATCAATTGATGCTTTGAAAAACTGGTTTAGAGACGAGATGCAGAAATCAGACTGGCAACTCATAGTAGAACTGAAGAAAGTGTTTGAAATTATCTAATGACGGTGACAGTCCCAGGCTGGAACTCACCTTGTACAAATGGACAAGTTTTACTTTTGTAAAAGAAAGAAGCGACGCATTACAGTGGAACGGAGGAGCCGAAAAGGATAATCCTGTGGCTGGTGAAGAAAATATTAGTTACAATTGTTTTCCATGAGAAACCAAGACTTTTCCACTGGTTCGACAGTGCTCCGTTTTACACATCCCACCGTTCCAATGTGCCTGTTCTCTTGTTCACATCGCTCTTGTACCGGCTTCTGTTTTAATCGGCCCAATGTTTTATTACACAAATTCTCTCCGTTTTATATTTGTAAGATCAGTGTTGCAGGTTTTGATCCCCTGCAGATTATGAATCTCTGTTGTAAAAACAAAAAGTAATTGGAAAATGAAATGTTATTTATGCGGCTTCTCTGCCCTTCCTTGTAAGTTTTCAAATGTATCTTTACTTCGTGCCTATCTACATTTTTTTTTTTAAAGATGGAGAATGAAATAGTCATGATCTCAATGTATCTGCTTTCTGTGAAATAATGATGTATTTTGGGCAGCATTTTAATGCTTGTACAGTTCATGACAGTTCTAATGTAATCAAACAGAGCCAGAAATAAACTCAATGGGCAATGTTATTTAAATGATTTTTTGTTCCCTGTGTACAACTGGATTTGCCAAAAAATTGCCAATGGCCATTAAAGTCTATGGATGTCCAAACAATTTACGCACAACACCATATAAGTCTATGGGCGTCATTTCTGAGGAGAAACAGTGAAAAAATTCGCCCATCCCTAGTCGAAAACAGCGGCAGTCAAAAACAGCCCTATCCAGTTCCCACAGAAGTGTAGCAGGAATCATGGTCACTGGCTGACCAACACTGATTGTGTTTCTGAACAATGATGTACTTGACCCTTCAGCGTCTGCCTTTGGCAGCACATTTCCTATATAATAATAAAAAATCTGCCCACTTTTTGACCACCCCCTTTGCTCACACCATATTTACTGTCGGGACCACACTGTTCCTTTTAAATGGAAAAAAAAAAAAAATGTCATTTGATAAAGCATTTTATAGTTTATTTACTGCTGCAGATTTCAACGACCAATAGCAGTAGGGAAGTACATCCTCCAATAATTGGGCCTCTTGGTAAAGATTTTAGTGAACATGTATTGGTTAGTTGATTAGAATTATGTTTTTTCTTTGTTCAGAAAAAAAGTCTTACCTCAACCCACCCACCAGAGACTCCTGGATCCGCCTGGTCATCTCTGCTATCCCCCCTCGTCAAACTTACCCATGAGGCCAGAGGCACCCAGAAGAAAATCTGAGAAAGTACGGAGTCCTTGGTGGAAGTCGGGACTGGGAGTCTCGGTGCCTATTAACATGGCTAATAATCGTAACACTAATGCCACTGAATTATGTAAGGTAATTACTAGACCTCTATCACTAATAATGCTTCTTCTTCAATCTGCTCTGTGTTCATAGGCGTAAGAGGAGTGCGCTGAGCCCCCCGCCCAGCGCGGTGATACAGGTACATTTTCTCGTCCGCAACAACCCTTTGTAGGGATTCTGTCATGAGTTTTATGATATACGGTAGTTTTTATCACTAGATTACATAGTGTGCATTGTAAGTTATTCATTCTAGCATTTAAAATGTATTCTTGAACCAATAAATGTATTATTTTAGATGTAATATTGGTGGTTAGGCAGCCATCTTGGGTCATTGTGTCTGGTCATGTGCTTTCAGTCAGCACTTCATTATACAACTGCTTTCAGATGAGCAATTGTTTTTCCTACTCAATGTAACTGAAGGAGTTAGGGTGGGGGGTTGGGTGTTTCACTATTGTTATTCACATATCTACCACTAGGCAGGGGAGCATTTTTAGCAGTGCAGGTGCCAGGGATCTGTTATCTGGTTACCTTCCCATTGTTCTGCTGGGGGAAGGGGCGGGTGATATCACTCCAACTTGCAGCAAAGAGTGACTGAAGTTTATCAGAGCACAAGTCACATGAATGAGGGCAATTGGGAAACCAACAATATTCCTAGCCCCATGTCAGATTTAAATATAAAAAAAAAAATGTTTGCTCTTTTGAAAAATGGATTTCAATTCAGGATTCTGCTGGAGGAGTGACTAGGGGTGGTTTACCTTTAATTTACAGTTTAGTATCACAGAATGGCTAATTCTAAGCAACTTTTCAATTGCCCTTAATTTTTTCAATAATTTTTGAATTATTTGCCCCTTTTCTAAATTTCCAGCTTTCAAATGGGGGTCACTGACCCCATCTGTAAAACAGATATTCCGTAAAGCTACACATTTGTTGTTACTACTTTTAATCATCCATGTTTCTATTTATGCACTAACCTATTCCTATCTGGTCTCTTATTCAAGTTAGTGCATGGGGTAATTTGGACTCTAACAACCAGAAAAACTCAAACAATAATAAAAATGTAAAATAAATGGCAAACGGTCTCAGAATATCATTCTCTACATCATACTTGTTCAGTAACAATTGCTCCTGTATTGGGATCCTATTAGTCCTTATGCTAAATGTTTGTATCATCTCACATGGCTCCATTGCGACTCATATTTGAGCTATAGGACAAAAGGAAATTATACAAAGGACCAAGAGCTGAAAACAAGGCAAGGGAGCGTTGGCCAATACTACTAAGATGGCAGTGCCTCATGATCAAGATCTCTGGACTGGGTGCAATATAACAAACCAAAGCACCAGTGTAGGGGAAAATGTTAGTGATCTACTATACGGGATGGGTGGTGTACACTGTGTATTAACCTTTCCCTTTCACTTATAATAGGGTTTCCAAAAAGCATGCTTGCATGTGTTTCTAATAGCGATAGCCCAAAGCTATCATTTGTGGCTTGGCCCAATACCAAAACAAACCCAAAAACTAATTTGAAAATAGAAATTTAAGAACTTTTTTTTAAATGTCAAATGGTAATTTATTCAGTAATATCAGAACATACCCATGTTTCAAACTGTCATTTCAACACCAATGTTTTGTACGGGTGAGAACAGAAGACTGTCAGTAAGTAAATGTGAAATGGATGAAAGAGTCTTGGAAAAAAAGCTATTGCTAAGGAAGCCATTGTAGCACTGAATGTACATTAAAGGGGTGGTTCACCTTTACATTAACTTTTAGTATGTTATAGAATGGCTAATTCTAAGCAACTTTTCAATTGGTCTTAATTTTTTCTTTAGTTTTTAAATGATTTGCCTTCTTCCAACTCATTCCAGCTTTCAAATGGGCGTCACTGATCCCATCTAAAAAACAAATGTTCTGTAAGGCTACTAGAGTTGCCACCTAGCTGGTATTTTACCAGCCTAGCCGGTAAAACACCTGCCAAGGCTGGGGCCGGTATTACAAATTTACCGGTAATGTAGTTGCCATTAATTTGCAATGCCCTTGGCCCGCCCCCAATTCGCCCAGAACTTAGTTTTTTCAGTCTTCTGGACATCGCACAATGTTGCTCCGCCCCTTTTTGCGGCACTGTGTGTGGCTCCACCCCTTTTGAGTCACTGACCACCCTCTTTTGTGCCCACCCCCCCAACAGCCAGTAATCTTTTTCAGAAAAGGTGGCAACCATAAAGGCTCCAAATGTATTGTTATTGCTACTTTTTATTCCTCCTCTTTCCATTCAGGGCCTCTCCTATTCATATTGCAGTCTCTTATTCAAATCAATGCATGGTTGCTAGGGTAATTTGCATCCTAGTGACCAGATTGCTGAAATTGCAAACTGGAGAGCTGCTGAATATATACCTAAATAACTGAAAAACCACAAATAACAACAAATGAAAACCAATTGCAAAATATCACTCTACATCATACTAACAGTTAATTTAAAGGTGAACACCACCCCTTTAAACTGGGAATATGAATTCTTTTCATTTTCTGTTTCACAAGTGAATTTTGCATTCTACTCTTTGTATTAACAGTTTATAGCAGGACTGTAATAAAGTACTTAAGTGCAAAATATACTTTGAGTTCTTTATTAAACAACTGTGAACACTTCACTGTAAAAATCCGTAAAACCTTTATAAACAACAGTTTGCAAAGAGAGCCTATACTACAATAAAAGCATCTTAAAACACAAATATTTACATGCAATACTGACAGATTTGGCACTTCTGAAAACAAACAGTAAGAATGTACAAAAGGTACTTTAAAAAGAAATATAAAATGAGATGGAACTTGGAGCACATCATGCACTTTTCAAATACCTCACAAGCACTTATGGCACAACTAGCAGGGAGCTCCAGGCCCCCCTCGGCCTCATGTTAAACAAAAGCTAAACAACTTTCAATGTGCTTCCATACGTTTGTTGTAGAACAACCTGAACATTGTCCAGAATGAAGTCAAACGCCATGTTCCATACTGACTCCACAGATTGTTGCATTAACCTGAAAGAAAAGAAAAAAAAAGAGGGCACCTAGGATTATTCTCAGCATTCAGCATTACTTTGATCAAAACATCTAGTAGACAACAGCTGAAGATCTGGGCGGCCATAGCTGAATTCGTTTACTCTGCACTGTTACCCTGCACAAATAAAGCCGTCTTGTGTACGTTTCCTCCCACACTCCAAATCTTACAGGAAGGTTAACTGGCTCCTGATAAAATCTAGTTCCGGTGTCTGTTTAAGGAGTTGTTCACCTTTAAGTATTGTTTTAATACTTAATTTTAACTTTTAGTATGTTATAGAAGGCCTAGTCTAAAAAGATTTTCAATTGGTCTTCAATTTGATAGTTTTAAAATGATTCAGCAGCTTCGTCTGCCTCTGCCGAGGCTTCAAATTGAGGTCACTCACCCCGGCAGCCAAAAAACAACTACACTGTGAGGCTACAATTTGTTTGTTATTGTTACTTTTTATTACTTATCTTTCTAGCCAGAGCCTCTGCTATTTATTTTCTAGTCTCTCATTGCCTGGTTGCTAGGGTAAATTGGACCCTAACATTTCCACTTGCCTTGCTGCTAGCCAGTCTAAGCTCCTAGGTTCATGAGCAAATCACAGCAGCATCTGGTGGGTCTGACTAATGGAGCATGTTTTTGTTTTCCATCTGTTTATGTAGAAGGGGGTCTGGGGAGTGGTGGGGACAGCTGACATAGTACAAATGCTGAATAATTCATTTTAGAATGTAATATTTCATTTAGAAATCGCAATACCTTTTCATGTACTTTATGACCAAATCTAGTTTCTCCAGGTCTTTTTCTTCTATTAGATCAGTACAGTATTTGACTACCTGCAGTATGTCTTCTTCCATGGGATCTAGAAAAGAAACTCATGAAAGCATAAAAAGTTCATAACATTGGAAAGAAAGTTACCGTTTGGTTAGTGGGATATATGCTACACTCCTGATGTGGCCTGAGAAGACTCCAAACCATCTCAAGTCACAGCACAGCTTTCCTAAAGTGCCAGGGTCTGGGCAGGCCAGCTTGCTGCTTTATCAGTTGTCTATCAAAACCTAACTGGTGTGCATTTTGCTTTATTAAAGGACCAGTAACATCACATTTTTTTCAATACTTATTTCCCCCAAAAATAGCTATAATGATAGGCTTACTTCCCCTTGGCTTTTTTCAAATCTTCAGCTTGAATATGACATGCAAAGTGCCCCATAGGAGAAAGGTGACAGCAGCTTGAATTCCTCTGTGGCTGAACTGGAAGTCCGCTTTATACCGATAACCTAAAGTACCTAAGCTTTTTTTCAGTGTCTGCAGCTTAAATTTATGTTTCTATTCCTGTCAACTCAGCTCGCTGTCTGGGGGTAATCTTTGACTCCTCTCTCTCCTTCTCTGATCATATTAACACCACTGTGAAAACCTGTCACTTTTTCTCCTATGGGGCACTTTGCATGTCATATTCAAGCTGAAGATTTGAAAAAAGCCAAGGGGAAGTAAGCCTATCATTATAGCTATTTTACGCAATATTGCCAAAATCCGTCCCTTCCTTTCACCTGATACATCCAAGACACTCATGCATGCTCTCATCCTATCCCGACTAGATTACTGTAACCTTCTACTAACTGGCCACCCTACTACTACTAACCCCCATCTCCCCCACTACAGTCTGTATTAAACACTGCTGCCAGAATTAGCCTCCTCTCATCCAAAGGGGTACAGGCCCCTCTGCTGCTGAAGTCCTTATCATGGCTTCCTATAAAACAAAGAATAACTTATAAACTCCTCCTCCTCATAACCTTCAAAGCCCTTCATTCCTCTGCACCTAACTACATCTCATCTCTTGTTTCTCTATATGTTCCTGGCCGAAACCTCCGCTCCACTCAAAGCAACCGCTTGGTTTTACCTCCCACTACTACTGCTGTTTCCCGTATTAAACCCTTCTCTCTTGCGACTCCTTATATTTGGAATGCCATTCCTGAATCTCTCAGGAGAGAATCCTCTTTCAGTGTTTTTAAAACAAAACTCAAAGACTACCTCTGGCAACACCTGGATAACACCTGAACTGGCACTTATATAACAGTGTAACAAAATGTCACCTACAGCACCTTAATACCCCTCTGAATTGTGTCTGTATGTTACCCTCCCATTTAGACTGTAAGCCCTACGGGGTAGGGTCCTCTAGCCTTTTGTTTCCTTCACACTGAGCACTTAATCTCTATTGTAATTACATTTTATATTTATGTGTATTGTATTTCTAATAATGTACTTATTGTTACTTTTTATTTCAATGACCCCTTGTTTGTTACTACTAATTTATTGTTTTGCTGTACAGTGCTTTGCCCTCAAGGAGCTCTTCACAAATAAAAATATACATACATACATACATACATACAAAGAAACAAAGGTCAGGGCACATGTGCCTAGCATGTGCATGAGCTGCACATGTGCGTAAAAGTGCACTCCTCATTTGTTTTGAGGGTTTAGATTTCCAAGTTCATTGGCAGTAAATTAGCCCCTAGTTAAGCAGAGTAACCCCTCCACCATACCTAAAATAAATGCTACATTGAAATGAAACCTACAAAAATCCTCTGGTCCGAGGTGGAAAATCTGAAGTTCCCTACAAGTTAAATGCATTTAAATTAGGGATGCACTGAATCCACTATTTTGGATTTGGCCGAACCCCTGAATCCTTTGCTAAAGATTCGGCCGAACCAAATCCGAACCCTTATTTGCATATGCAAATTAGGGGTGGGAAGGGGAAACCATTTTTTACTTCCTTGTTTTCTGACAAAAAAGTCACGCAATGTCCCTCCCCGCCCTAATTTGCATATACAAATTAGCATTCGGTTCGGCTGGGCAGAAGGATTCGGTGCATCCCTAATTTAAATACAAAAACGATGAGAAAAAACATGTTCTCAATAGCCAAGTCTTTCATTACAAAGCAAATTACAACTGAATCACTTATTAAAATAGTTTATTGCAAAATAGGACACATTTTGCTCTGCAGGATATTCAGATATTGGACATTCTATTTCTTTAAATGTGTTACTCAACACTTACCAGAAATGGTTGTAATCCACTCTCTTAATAATGTTTTTACATCACTGAATTCCACTGCACCAGCGAGATTAGGAGGTTTTGGCTTGAAGGAACTGTGGTTTTGAGCCAATGATTTTGCATCATTTGAAGTTGAAGGACCTAGTTCAACCTATTCATTGAATACAAATATACCAGTAAAGTTGTAAAAATCATCTTTTATTTTCATCACTATATGTTTTGCTTTGTTGTCAAGAAATGGCAATTAAAAATGTAGGAATATGTCAACTGTTTAAAGCAGCCTTTTACTAAAATTCAAGGATTACCCTGGATTCGTTTTGGTCAAATTTGAATATACAAATTAGGGTTTGGAACCCGCCAAATCTTTAGTAGAGAATTCAGTCTAATCCTGCAGTTAAATCCACTGCACCCCTAACTAGTATTTATATATAATGGAGTATTGAAACACCCAATGCAGTGCGGTGATATTTACCTGAGACTGCCCAGAAGGTTTGGCTTCTTGTTTTAGGGGACTATCATTTAACTTCTGAGGGCTGCCAGCAGAAAAGCAGTTTTTGATGGGACTGCTGAAGAGCTTGGTTTTGAAAGGGCTGTGAACCTTTTTGGTTGGGCTGCCTTTATTTTTCTTTCTGCTCCTTTTCTTTGATTTTTCCAAAGGCTTTCTCAACTGTAGCAATGGATTTTTTGAAACTACAAGAAAAAAAAACATTGTACATCAGTAGTCGACAGGACAACCTAATACGTGTTTGCAATTCTCTCTCTACATAGGTAGAGTAAAAATACAACTTTTGTCTAATATTTGTCTAAAATTTGTAACATCAGTGTTTATTCCCTCCTTCCCTGCCAGGATTTCAAATGATGCAGAAAGAGAAGAACTGTTAAACAGCTGGATTTCAGCATAGAAAATGCCATTTATTCATACTTTTTGAAGAAACTGGGTAACTGTGATGGGTATATTAGGGGTTTCTGTGTTAAGAGGGAATCTTTATCAAATTTTGGTTTGGAAGCCAGAGTTACCCTTCAAATTCAAATTCATAGTAATATTTGGATTCAAACATATGGAAATTATATTATAACACATGGATAGGAAAGCCATATTAGGTTCTTGTAAATAAAGACTTGACAAGGTGGTGTGGTTGGAACACTACAATTCTCCTTACAGCAGGGTGTTATGTAGACAGCATTCCCCACACATCTAAAAATAGACAGAAAGAACAATATAAACTGCTTTTCTCTGCAACCTCCCTTCTGCTTACCAAATGTTGGATTGATATTAATACTATTAGTCTGTTTGTTCCTTTGGCCATAAGCAGCTCTGAGTTCCTCCTGGAGATCAGCAGGCAAAGCAGCAAATACTTCTGGATCGACCTGATGAAGCACAAAACAAGGTAAGTCATAATACTCAATTAACAATGTTCTGTTCATTCAGCAGCAACGCCGTGACTTCTCAAAGTAACACAATACTTAAAGGAAAAGAATACCTTCAAAATGAATACTTAACTACTACTCACACCGTGCTAAAAGAATATACCGTATATAAAAATGCAAAGAAGCTGTTGCACTCAAGGGACTTTATGAAAAAAACTTTATTTAGATCAACGTTTTGACCCTCACTGGGTCTTTATCATGATATATATATATATATATATATATCTCATCTTCAGATATATTTATATTAATAAATATTGTCCTTGTACATATTTTGCCGTGAGTCACCAGTCTGATGGTCTATTTGCCCCCTTAAATATTACCTGACAGGAACCATTCTTTGGCTGATTTAAGCAAGCATGTTTGTGTGGCCTTGGTTTGTGTGTGAGCACAGTGAAGGAGAGGCCCGTAGCACTTTCTATTTAAGTTCATCTATAGGGATGCACCAAATCCACTATTTTGGATTCGGCCGAACCCCCGAATCCTTTGCGAAAGATTCGGCAGAACAACTAACTGAATCCGAATACTAATTAGGATTCGGTTCAGCCAGGCAGAAGGATTTGGCAGAATCCTGCTGAAAAAGGCTGAATCCCGAACCGAATCTTGGATTCGTTGCATCCCTACTTATCTAACACACATACTGTTCTACCAGAAATGTATATTATTATGAAAACAGTTTATTTAGATCGATGTTTTACATATGTTTTATGCAATATATTTTTATGGAGACTGTCTATGTCTAGGGGAATAGTTTTGCTTTGATACTATCAGTGGGGGAAAAAATGGCGATAAATATTTCCTCACCTGTGAAAAGGCTGGGAGAGCAATTACATTAATGCCTTGTTCCTCCCCTTCATCTGATAGATTTGGTATCTGCAGAAGCACGGTTGCAACGGGTTGGAGTTTTTGCTCACTTCTGCCCTCCTGTGCTGGATAATCTTTGCTCTCTGAGGGCAGGGCCCTCTGCTGGTAACCAAAAGTTTGCTCCACTTGTTCCCTTATGTCAGGAGGCAGTGCTTCCAAGACGGAAAGATCAACCTAGGGAAAAAAATGTAAGTTGCAAAGCTTTTGGTTGGAGGAGAAGAGAAGATGGCCTACTAGAGGCTAAATGCTCAGGATCAGGTATTCTATGGTAGAGGCCCTAGTTTGACTCCCTATGGCAACTCCTTGTAACCCTAGACAGATCACTTGTAACCCTAGACAGATCACTTAATCTCCTGTTGTCCCAGCATACTTACAGTGCCTATAATGAATTCCTTACTGTAAAGTGCTATCCCGCAGAAGAAAAGCACTATATAGGTACTATATAAATGGTTCCCTCTTTATAGCAGTGGACTGTAAACCAAAGCAAAAGAGGCTCCCCTCTTTCATGCCTTAGCAGCCTTTCCTCCTATTTCTACAGTCACAAAGAAAGTACGACAGTGCTAAAGGGGGCGCCACAATCTTCATCATGGCCCTTTTGCAGCTGTACTTTTGATTTCTGCTCAGGAGAATTTTGCAATATGTAGGCACATAATGTATCTGTATGCATGTAGCAAGACTCCAACTTACATTACTACTTGAGGGTCACTTATGGATATTTACTAACAAACTATTTTCAGACACTAAAATAATCTTGCTGATATGTTGATGGTCTGAGGGAAGACTTCAGACCTCACAGAGGAACATGGAGATCAGATAGGCAACATAAAAGCTATACTTTTACAGCAAAATTATAAAGTGCATGCAAAGACAATGCTATTATAGTTTTACAAAAAGGTTTGATTCCTGGTGTGTCTCTTAAATATGCATGTGTGTATGATCATGTGCATTGTAGACATCCAACAGCAGCTTTAGACAAATAACTGTATACATGATGGACACAACTAAACTTACCTGTGAAGGAGATGGAACTTCAATGGCAAAACTGAGCCCTGATTTGCCATTAATTGGAGAGTGAAAGCCATTCTTCTGCCCAGCAGTTGCTTCTTTGCTAGTACTTGGGGCTTGGCTGAATTTATTATAAGTTGGGATGTAAGAACAAGTTCCAGATGCGGACGCTATTTCATAGTCTGCAGCAGCAACAATATCTACAAAGATATGTAGATGTAAAGAAAAAGAAAGAAAAAATAACTCTTTTCTCGTTCAATTTTGTTTCTAATTTTAAAGGGGCAGTGTAACATAAGCACCATTCATAGGATTTTAAGCTTGGGCTCTGCATGAACAAACCTCTTGGGTTCACCCAACTAAAGACTTACATATAGGGAGGAGTTCATTGTACAGAGTGTTTATCTGCAGACAAGCAATTTGATAAACTATTCTCCCACAATTATCTCAAGTTGAAAAATGAATGCATGTTTAAATTCCCTGTTTGCTCTGTTTAAAGCTAGAATGAATTTTTTAAAAAAGTAATTTAAAATCACTGATTTTCCTAATAAAAACAAGTACCTTTGTGTGCCTATCCATAAAACTGATAGATAAAGCATTAATCTTCACTCAAGAGAAATCAATTCCAAAGCTGCAGAGCCCACTGACATTTTTTTTACCACGCCAGACAATATTTTGCATTACAATTGCCGATGTTGTGCCTGCAGTGGGCTGCTCCTCCAGGAATTATATATTTCTCTATAGTTTTGCTGTATTGCTCATTAACAGTGTGTGCATGGTTTGGCTCACAATGCAGCATTTCTTCTCAAAATTCTAATATAACAGCTGGCAACCAGAAAATAGCTTGTGCCATTTACAATTTACTAATATGGATGTTAAGTAGCAGATGCATTCAGCACTGTTTTTAATTAAATTTGGGTACCAATACTATCATTTCTGGCAAGCAGAAAGGGCAAGGTGCTCAATTCAATAGGTGCAAGTTTTGTTTGTTTGTTTCTTTGCAAGTTTGTTGTTAAGATCTAACATGCAAAGCGAGTTATGGCAAGAGCACTTAATCAAGACAGGATTGAGTCCAGTTTAATCTGGTGTATCATACTGTATATGACCAAACATCTTTTGTGCAGACTGTACTTTTGGCTCCATACCTGTGCAAAGAAGTTGCCGATAAGAGAGGCCAGGTTGCCATCCAGTCCCAGTGAATGGCCAGTTTAACCCACAGTTCACAGCCTGTATCAATAGCAGTCTGAGCGAGGAGCCCTTTTTCATTGTGAGTGGAATATGTGCTTAGCATTATAGACTAAAACTTTCCCTGAATACAGATGCATCACCCTCTAGACCAAAGAGGTAACATGATTTGCCAACGTGAACTTTTTCAACCCTATATGGTCCCCGTTCCACTGCTCACCAATATGTATTTCTACCACTGGAAAATACTTTAACTCTTCAAAACAGTTACTATTACATTTTATGTTTACACATAAGGAAATTAAAACTTGCCCTTTTTGCCATCATCTGTTTCATAGATGCTCTTCATCTTTTGCCCTTGAAACATATCCATTAGTGAACGTGACCCACCAGGCAAGGGACCAGACTTCACTAATGTGGATCCAAAGCTGGACAGTCCATGCACTGGAACAAGCTGGTGCATCTGGAGTCCAACCTGATGACATAAATACATAGAGACAGAAAAAACCTTTTGAGGACAGATTTAACAGTCACCGATCTAATTGACAAAGAGGTAGCAGTGGGCAAAGTTGTATTGCCTTTTGTGGGTATACTAGGGATGCACCGAATCCACTGTTTTGGATTCGGCCGAACCCCCAAATCCTTTGTAAAAGATTTGGCCGAATACCGAACCGAATCCTAAATTGCACATCCTTTACTTCCTTGTTTTGTGACAAAAAGTCACAAATTTCCCTCCTGCCCCTATTTTTGCATTCGGCTGGCAGAATCCTGGCGAAAAAGGCCGAATCCTGAACCGAATCCTGGATTCGGTGCATCCCTACTTAAAACCATTCTCTCTCTCTCTCTAGCCCTCTCTTCACATGTCACTCAGAACCACATTAGGATTAATAATCGTACCAACCATGAGAAAACAAAAAAGATAAATAAATGTACTGTAATATGTACTTAAAGGGCAAGTCAAATCCAAAATAAAAATTGGCCCAATAAAAAAAAAACATCATTCTAAGCAACTTTCCAATAAACATTTATTAAAAAAGGTCAGTGCTTTTCAAGTTATTTGTAAAACCAGTTGCTATTGAAAGCAGCTAAACTCCTGGTTGTTCCTTTTTAAACAATGTTGCAAAAGTCTTCGTTCCTCGGCAAAGACAGAGAGCAGTTGCATTCAGATTCAAAACACGCTTCAAGCTACTCACTCCTCTCATATCAGAGATGTTCAGTTTCATTGTGTGAAACATATCCACAGCTTCTTTTCCAATAACCATGGCGCTGGCTGTTGCTTGGTGAAGGGTTACAGTCCTAACCAAAATGCATAGAATTAACACATAGAAAAACATAACAAACACAGCACATAAGGGTGTGCGATCAAATATTAAGTCAAGAAGGTCAATAATCTTGACACGGTCATTTTGTTTCAAATCTGAAAAGATATGTAAAGTTCTAAATTAAATTAATAGTGAAATAAGGAAATGTGGAATCCTCCTTTTGTCAAATTCAAACTTATTTTGCACTAGTTTAACTAATATATTTTAGGGTCATTTGTGAGTTACCGTAGCTGATAAAAGTGCAAAAGGTGCCAGTATTTTTGCCCATGATTGTAAGCCTGTGATATCTAATAAATAAAATTTCTCAAGAAAAATAAAGCTTCTTACACTACCCATTAACAGTTATGTTTGGCTATAAGCTCTCACCTTGCAATGTTGTCACAGATTCCATGGCCTCCATATTTTGCAGGCTCTATCGGCGCACCAGCTTTTCTCACCATAATTTTCAGAGTTAATTTCTTGCCTTTCATACCTACAACTTCAAGTCTTCTCTGGATCTCTTCAGAAAGATTCATAAGAAAAACGTCTGCTTCACTTGTCTATAAAATAAATAAATGTTTTATTACTGTTAAGGCCCATAGCAACCAATAAGCCATCAGGGTAAATTAAATAAAAGGCAATGTACGGATGGTTGTCACGGGTTATTAGAAAACACAAAAGTGTTAGCTAATCATGGAAAATTGTTTTTTTCATTAGGCCTAATGACAACTTTCTCTAAATGTGATGTATTATGGAGTACAAATGGATTTCACTGTCAAGAGATAGAACCAGCAGTGAAGAAATAAACCATTACTGCTTTCAAATGCATTGACATTTTCAAATAGCTATAGAACATTTACAGTAGGCTAAAATGCTATTCTATATTTTAGATCCCCTTTAAAGATCATCATTCACACAAGTCCCCACACTAGGGTCAATTTTATAGGCATTAACTTGACAGTATGTTTATGGATTGAGGAGACAAGAGTACCCAGAAAAAAACAAAGAAAACCGAAGTACCCAGTGGACACCTTCACAAACATGGGATAAACATACAAACTATTTTCGGAGGGTCAAACTCAAGACCACACTGCTGCAAGAATACAGTACACAAGCTCTTAACTAACAGCAAAGATCAAAAGCATTATAAAGCAGAGACCTATAATTCCCTTTCATAAAGGTGTACCTGAGTAAAGCGGATGCCATAGTTAATTTCAGCAGACACTGATTTTCTTTCCTTCTCTTTTCGAATGGGACGATCATCTAGGCCACGACAAAATCGGTATAACATTTGTCCTGTTTTTGGTCCAAACTCTTTCTGGAGTTTTGCCATTGTAATATTTTGAAGGTCACCACAGGTTTTAACTCCAAGGGATGACAGTTTGTATTCCATAGTCCTGCCAACTCCTGATTAATTCAAAGTGGAAAAAAGTACCCAATAATTCATAGACACAGAAGCAGGAAATTAGGATTATCAACAATGACAGATCAAGTAAATGAGAAAAAGTAGAGAAACCTCTTTCATATGCCGATATATTCTTAAATCTCCATCAATGGAGAGGAGTGAACAGGTATATCTTTGTTGATGGAAAAATCATTAATGAATGAATTATATATATGAATACAGATGTTTATTAAAAAACTATTTGTCACAATGGTTATCAGTTCTGAAACCTATCATTGTAGCTTTGGGTACAACAATTGAGCTCCTGACGAGGCAAATTATTTATATTTTACCTGGCAAGTTATTAACCAGCTGGCCTCTGATGAAATCATCCACTTCCTCTGGTTTTAAATGATATTGTCCATCTGGTTTAGCATGACGGGTTGCCATTCTAGCCAGCAGAATATTGGATCCTAGAATGTAAGCAAAAGAAAAAAAAAGATAAAATATGAAGTAAGGAGATTTAACTTATTTCCCCTTTTCTGTAAAAGAAATGCAGCATTTTTAATACAAATATGCACATGGTCCGTTTGTGTCTCTGTAACTGCTCTGCCCATCTGCCTGGAAAGTATAAAGAAACTAAAGATGCAATGTAAATTTCCTCTCTGTGTGTGGAGAAATCTCTATCACTTAAGACTTAAAAGTTACTTTGGGTGAGGTGCCTCGCCTGTATTTTTCATGGGTGTACAATTATACAAAATTCTATTTTCTGTCCACAAATCTAAAGAACGGAGATAAATTTAATAGGGTTGCCAAAAATCCTGTACTGTAATGTATACCTCTGTGAATTTGAGTCAATGGGCAGGTGTAGCCATTTTCTCTGCAGATGGTTTTACCCTACTGTAGAAAAAGCCACATATAACATAACGTAAGTGTTGAACCAATCATACTGCAGGCAGAAAGTACCCAGCTGGCATTTAAGGGATGAGGTAGCAGTAAATGTGGCAATTGCAAGCAAAGAAGAGAGCATAGATGGGACTCAATAATGGAGTATAGGGCATGACAAGTAAGCGGCCATTACTAAAACATAAACCCTGATCCATGACTGATTAACTAAGGAAAAGCAATTGAAAAAACAAACACAGATAAACCACTACTACCATCAGATAACTTCCACCACCCCTTGAGACCACAGGGAAGTACAAATCTACAAATCACCAGAAGGAAATACAGTTTTCACTCTTAAAGAATAGAATACACCATAGGCTAAAGCTTACCCACTGGGTTTTAAAGCACAGCCAGGGCAAGTTCTGATACAATCCAAACAACTTTACAAACCAGTGGATAAGCCTTGAGGAGTTTTACTACGTGTGTCTTTACACAAGAGCATGTGGTTGTCCACACCCAATGAACTAACATCTCTGCAATGGTTTTCAATTGCTCAATGATTTTAGAGTTATTTGTAAATGTATAGGAATTTTCACTCTGCTAAGTACATAGTTTCAAAATGGGATGTGCACATTTTACATCAGAAAGTGTCTGACAAAAACACTGGTGCTGGTGTTTTCAAGCAATCCTTGTAGAAGGCGATGTTTGGCAATCTGGGATGTTTTGACACTGTGGCTTAAATAAAGAAAAAACTGCACCAAAGATCCTCCAACATGCTATTACATTCTAGGACGCTGTTAAAACCTTACTTTTGATTAAAAAAAATGAAATGTTTAAAAAAAAAATGTATGAGTTAATATACACATATTATTTAAATATACTGAATAAAACACAAGTAAGTAAAAAATACAGGAAAGACTCAACATGTACAGCAAAGAATGGAGTTATATGATAATATAGTAATGGTATTAACAGAGTTCAGAGTGAAGGATTTTCAAAAGGTGGAGGGGGCTGAAACTGAACATTAGGAAGCACTCCTTTACAGAAACAGTGAGAAAATACAACAACTTAAAAGCAGTGGGGAACAATACGTGAAAAAAACGATTGAACCAATGTATCAGTAGGTAAAATATGATTTTGTCTGTGTCCAGACGCACAGGAGGGTGGACAAAACACCAAAAACTGCATAAAAAAGGATTTTGCGCTTGCAGTAGCTAATCACAATTACAAAGGCAGCTGTAGTGGTGAGTCCAATTAGGCTGATTGCCAATTACCACTAAGTCTCATCCACAAAAGATATCAAAGCAAAGTGAGACAACTATGAGGGTGCTCAAGAGGCCAAATAGTTCACACACCTAAACTGAACTGCATAAACATTGTTCACAAACCAGCATACTTATTAAGGAGATTATTTACTATACTCAGGTCTGGCTTTTTTGGGCAAAACTAATTTAAAAAAAAAAAAAAAGCCAGAATCTGAAAATCCGCCATCACAGACCTGCCGAGGTTGTGTATAAATCAATATTTTGACGGTTCTGTGGTCTGCGCTGGAATTAGCCCAAAAATCCAAACATTTCAGGCAAAAATTACAAAAATGTGTGCTTTTTGGGGAAAAGGGACAAAAAAACTGATATGCATGGGTGTTATTAGTCAGATAACAGCTCTTCATGCTTATATAAAAGCCAAAGAATACGAGTCCATTTTACAGAACCAATTGTACCCTAAGTCACAGACACTGTTCCTTTGTGATGTTCCAATATGCCATATTTATAATAAAATAAGATAATCAATGCCAACGAACACCAGGGCGGATGTATTCCAATATGATCTTAAATCAAATAACAATCAGATGTTTATGACTAAACTTATTTTGTAGTGCTTCAAACACCCACTACTCAAATTTTATAGGTTTTTTTTTTTTTTGAAGTGTGATTATTATATTTTAATCCTGCCAATTCCTTTCTTTAAAACACATAACCCTGCCAAACAGCCATCTACATACAATACTTACCTGTGCATTTTCCAGCAGCTGTGGCTTACTAGATTTATCCAATTAAGCATCTACTACAGCACTAAAGTCATCCCTGATGAGCTGCAGACAATCTAGCAAGGACAAAATAAACTGTATAGGGAAGCAGAAAAAAAGGAAGAGTCACGTTGGGATGCAAAAATGCTCTAGTACGAGATCTCAGAATTTACATAATTTAGATCACGTAAAAAAAAAAAAAAAAATCCTACACAAAAAATACATCACTTTTTAGACCCTGAGGTTTATTTCTGTTTATTGAATGACTTTAAACATACCCACAACTTACAAGCTTGCTCAGTATTGGCTTTATGTGGAAGTCTTATTTTGTATTTGTTTTAAAGGGGACTTTTCACCCAAAAAAAGTATTCCAAATCCTATTTTATCATGTTAGTCAAGCAAAATGAACTTTAATTACACTATATAAATTGTTTAAATCTTGTTTCTTTCCGTCTGGGAATTTACAATTATAGCAAGCAGGCAGGAGCCATTTTGTGGACACTGTTATAAAGACAAGTCTTGCATCATCTCAGAATCTTGTTTGTGCACCAGAATGGGAGACCCGATGTCTATCCCCATGCACTGGCTACACAATGAAATGGTGAAGAGAACAGGAGGAATGTGTGGAGTGCAGAGACATCTAGTAAGTCCTGAATAGAAAGTGAAAGTAATTGCCTGCGCCTAAGTCATAGAGGAGGGGCAGGCAATATTTGATTGACAGCTGAGATTTTTAAATTTGTTTCCAACAGCTATAAATGCTTAAATATAAATCATTTGGGGTTCATTTATTATACAGCTTTTCATGTCTGGGTGACAGGTCCACTTTAAATGCACAATTCTTTGTTCCAAACAATTCTTAACTAAATGTATTTTCATTGCCAGTCAATACAACTTTTCATGTACAGTATTTCTGTACATGCTGCCTTATGCCTACCCAGAGAATCAATGTTTCCTACCTGCATTACACATGCGGTTTATGGGGTCCCACATTGCAAACAAGACAATGTTGGGAAAACACTTAGGGGCATATTTACTATGCTTTGGAATCTGCCAAAAAAATTTAAATATTTAAAAAAAAAAACGCTGTAAAAGCTGTGTAAAATAAATGGCGAATTTATCAAGGTGTGTTTTAAAATCTGCCATGCCAACGTCGGATTTGTCGCCCTTATCTTACATTGCTTCTGGCGGACTTCAGACTAAGAAAGAACGTGTAAAAATTTACTGTTTTTTACAGGACGCCTAAACCCCCAAAATGAAACAGACATGTGTTAAGAGGAAAATAGAACAGTTTTTTAATGTTTCTACAAAAAAACATCCCTCTCTATAGATACATGAAACAGGTTGTCCATCACACAAAGGTTTATGACCATATAATACACAAAAGCCATGAATTTCTTGTAAATCCTTATAAATGTGACTAGTGATGTCATGTTTAATAAATGGTGAGTAGTGATGTAATTTTTGTCACATGACTCACTAAAACGTGCGTATTATAATAAATAAAGTACCCCTTGTTGGAAAATATGAGGATAATAGACGTAACTTCTGCATTCCATGACCTGTATAAAAGCACTCCGCCATCAAACTTGTGTTTTTATATGGTCCTGGAACTCCTTGGTAACTTATAATATCCTTATATTTTACAATAGAGGGTTCTTTATTCACTATAGTATTAATATTCACAAATAGATTACGGGGGGATAGAATTATTCATATACTTGTTATAATAAAAGTAACACGCTTTAAAGGAACAATAACACCAAAAAATGTAAGTGCTTTAAAGTAATGAAAATATAATGCAGTGTTGCCCTGCACTGGTAAAACTGATGTGTTTGCTTCAGAAACACTACTATAGTTCATATAAACAAGCTGCTGTGGAGCAATGGCGGAAATTGAAAAACGGCTAAATGGCACAGGTTAACGAATGGATGACAGATAACACCATTAGACAGACAGAGCTTATTTGCTATCTGCTGTGTAACCTGAGCCTTTTCTCCTTTGAATGGCTGCCCCCATTGCTACACAGCAGCTTGTTTATATAAACAATAGTAGTGTTTCTGAAGCAAACACATCAGTTTTACCAGTGCAGGGCAACACTGCATTATATTTTCATTACTTTAAAACACTTTTATTTTTTGACGTTACTGTTCCTTTAACTTTTATATAAATAAATAAAGGTTTTTACCTTTCAAATACTTGTAAATTCTCACATTTGCTGTAAAGTTTATTCTGCTTTACCCCTGTGGCTGTTGAGGTGACTAGTGCCAACTATCTGCGAATATCTCCCTTTTATCTACCATAACTAGTAAATTCAGGCACTCTAAATTTTGCAAAACTATCCAAGATTCCTCCATTAACTACACTAGCAAAGTAATGCTGAAAATGTATGTTCTGTCACACCAATAGAGCCTAGAATAGCATAATGAGGACAGGTGACTAGGGCTGGGTATGGTCTAATAACAAACTTGGAATCTTTTTTTCATTTTGCATCAGCTGCTCCTATCTGACTTCTTTTCCTCCTTAATTCCTTCCTAAATATATATTTTATTGGACTGCCTGACATATATTCCTGTCAATATGTAATCACCAATAGCAGCCAGCACTGCTAAACAACATCTTAACAATGTAAATTGTTTGCTTCCACATTGATCTTATCATAATCATAACAGTTAAAATGTGACCCCCTCCTTACTTTCTCTTCCATGGCCAACACCCACTATCCATTCTATATCCATTTGCTATTATTTCTTCCTCCCTTTCCACATCTGCAATATCTGCCACAAGAATAAATGTGTATTTGTGTGTAGATAGCACCAGGTATGGGGATGGAATGCTTTGGTCTATAAAAAAAAAAGTCTTTAGATAAAAATGGAGTGTTGTTACATTTCGATATAATATATATTTATACCAACAACAAGGTACTGGAGTGATTCTCTCAACCACAATACCAGTAACAATGAAAGTATACCATTTTGCACTTATATGCAAAAGAGGGATTTTTGTCTTACCTGTAAAATCCTTTTCGCTTGATCCTCTTGAATATCCTGGGAAGGAGAGGCGGGGGGGCGGGGAGACGTAAACAAAGCTGAACGGCCATGTAGCTGAACCGTGAGCGTGCCTACCCTACGGCGATTGGGTCTCTTGACCGAGACATGAAGAGTGGAACCTTCAGATTGGTCCTCGAGGCCTTTAGGTCGACCTCCGGCATGCCCAGGGCCGATTCCCACTGGTCGAGAGTTTCCCTGCTGACGAAGTCCGCAATCCAATTGTCCACCCCTGGGATGTGGACTGCTGCATCTGAATGGCACCCCTGCTGCGGGTACCTTCTTGGTGATTGGTATATTCCACTGCCGTGGTGTTTTCTATCTGGATCTTGCCCTTGACGAAGGCTGTCTAGTGAAGGAGAGCTAGATGTATGGCTCGGAGCTCCAAAACATTGATCGGAAGTGATGTCTCTGAGGGGAGCCATCTGCCCTGTGCTGTCTGGCCCTGACACAAAGCGCCCCAACCCCAGAGATTGGCATCCGTGGTGAGGATGATAAAGTGGTGTATCGCAAATGGCTTGTCCTGATTGAGGTTGACTGGTTGTAGCCACCACCCAAGAGACCTCCTTGTATGGGTGGAAAGAGTGATTTGAGAGTCCAGAGATGTTGTCTCTGGCTTCCAGTGTGTCCGAATATCTCGCTGAAGGGGGCGTGTGCGAAGCGGAGCATAGGGAATGGTGTCTATTGCCAAGAACACCGAACCCAGCACCTTCATGCAGGATCTGAGAGGGGTGCATAGAAGGTCAGCTAAGGACTGAATGCAGAAGTCAGATGGAAGAAAGGTGCAGAGCTTGGTTTCGAAGAGGGCCCCAAGGCATGTCATTCTCTGCCCGGGCGTCAGGAATGACTTCTTGAAGTTGATGATCCATGCATGTCGTTGCAGAGTCTGGATCACAAGGGAGAGGTCAGAAAGGTTCCTTTGGGCTGTTGGAGCCTTGATGAAGAGATTGACCAGGTAGGGGGTAATTGATACCCCCTGGGAACAAAATAGGGCCAGAATTGGAGCCAGGATTTTGGCGAAGACTCGAAAGATCTAGGATGGGACAAATTCCTCCGTCCTTCTTTGGGACGCAGAAGAAGATGGAAAAGAAACCCTGTCTTTCCTCTTCCTTGGGTAAAAGAACCATGACTCCCGCTTGTTGGAGGGAGGAAATGGCCTTTCAAAAGGCCACTCTGCGTATGAGATTGTATGGGGGAGGAGAAGAAACTCGATGGAGTAACCGTGACAGAGAACCTCTTGGATCAAAGCATTTACGAAAGAGTGAGACCAGACCTGACGAAAAAAGAGAAGACGCCCGCCCACCCTCTCGATTTGGGAGGTGGGAAAACCTTCAGGGAGTGGATGTTTTGTCGCTGGAAGGTTTCTGAATTTGTCTTCCAGCGGACCAGGCAGGTCTCTTCCACTTTCCTCTAAAGGAAGAAGTCTTTTCCATGGGTGGAGTCTTTGCGTGTCTGTAACGAAAGGAACAAAATCGAGAGAAACGGCGATTCGATGATTGATGCTTTGGCTTGTTCTGCGGAAGCAGGGTACTCACCCCCCGTAGCTTGGCTGATGATTTTTTCCAGCTCAGTGCCAGAGAACCTAACCCTGCAAAGGGAATAAAGACCAGTGACTTCTTGGATGTTCAATCCGCTGACCAATGTTTGAGCCGGAGGAAACATCTGGCAGCTATGGAAGTGGCAGAAGCCCTGGCAGAGTCTAAGGATGACTAGCAGAGGAACTGAGATGCCTATTTGAGCTGCTCCGCCAGTGGATCTGTCTATGACCGCCTGACAACGCTGATCCGCCCAAACCTCTGAAGCAGGGCTGACCCAAGCCGTAGCAAATGGATGGTCGCACCTGAGGCAAAAAATATGGATATGCAGAACCCCTCCAGCCTTTTGTCGATAGGGTCCTTGAAGCTCGCGGCATCAGGAACTGGGAAGGTGGTGGCCTTGGCCAGGTGAGCGATTGGGTGATCAACTGTAGGAGAAAGGCACCATAGATCAGTGTCATCTTTGGATAAATGATAAAGAAGGGAAAAAGAAACGGGAAAGATTAATCTTGCACTCTGGAGAGGCCCATTCGTCCTTGAATACAGGAAAAAGCTGATCATGTGAAGAGAACAGCTTTGCAGTCTTCTTCTGTCTCTTAAAAAGATCCTTAGAAGGATCCGACAAAACGGATGCGGAGACATTAAAAGTCTCAAGGACAGATTCAAGCTGTCTTTGTCTGAGATGGCAGGAGGAGCGTCCGACTCCAGATAGGAATCATCGTCAGAAGCTCAGTCTGAAATCTGCCCATACCTCTGCAAGTTCTGGCTCCGCGTCGGAGTCCAGAAGCAATAGAGTCTCTTGTACTTTGCATTTCCCTGCTTCCCCGGGGGGGGGGGGGGGCTGGGAAGCAAGCTGGGCAAGGAACTTGTCTAGGGATTCATGAAGCCGCGCAAGCCCCTTAAGGAAAGAAAAAGATTTGCTAATTCCCTTGACCAGGGAGGTTCAGGTACTAAAGTTGAAGCACCCTGAGTGTTTGTGGGAACAGGGGCTTGGGAAGGCTGCGAGCAGGCAGTACAGGTAGGCCCAGAATGACCATGGGGGAGCCTGTCGTGACAACGGGCGCATGCCAAAAAGGAAACTTTGAAAGTTGAAGGAGCCTTGGCAGTCGCAGTTTGGGACCTTCCCTGGTGGGATCAGCCATAGTACCATGAAGAAAGTTAGCCTTTTTTTTATATGTAGGTAAAAATATATAATAATCAAGTCAACCCGAGGAGCAAGGTAGAATACAGGCCTGAAAGAAGATGTCAGCCATCCCTTGGGATGTAGCCTGAAGTAGCAGAACCCAGTGCTGTAGCAGAAGCCTGTAGATTCTTCGGTCCTTGCCTGCCCCGAAGAGAAGAGCTAATCCTGCTGGTGCCAGTGCGGAGAAAGGGCTCAGCGGAGGCTTGTGGCAGCCAAGTCCTCTTGTGGAAGGGTCAGGTAATGGCTGCGTCTGTAAGAAGAAACGGCGTGAAAAGAACAGAGAAACATGCGCTGCAGCACGGCGGGATGACGTCACCGCAGAATGGCGCCAATTTTAAAAATGGCCCGGGGGAAGAAGGAACCTGCCGCCCCCCCTCCGAAAAGACATGGGAGGGTGGCAGGGTTGCAACGTGTGGTGGTGGAACCACTGCTGGACTGGGGGTTGGAAAAAATTAAAAAGAAAAATTAAAAAGAAAATAATCAAATAATATAAAGAAAAAACTCCCCTACGGGGAGAGTGATCTCCTCCCATGAGGACACTAAAAGAACTGAGGAGTGAGCCTCCCAGAGGGGGTTTAGCCAGCTGGAATAGGTGGGCTGGCTCCCTGGGAGGGCTGTTGAAGTTCTTGTTTTAGTGTCCTTTCCTCCCGGAAGGTAAAGTTAACCCTCCAGTGCCTGTGTCCCCCTGAGATGAGAGAGTAAAGTGTTTACATTAAGATTATTACAAGTGTAACCCATATACTGTATTCTATTAAGTAAAAAAAAATCTGATTCAATTAAACTTAAAATAGATTTCAAAATAGGGAAACAGGCATTTAAAAATGCAATAAACTAAAACATGCTAAAACCTAAAAAGCAATATACTGTATCATCACAGCTTGGTGAGTTTTACTATCATGGAGACATATATGGGCCACATAGTATGACGAGACAAATAAGCAGTTTGTGAAAAGTTTGGTAAAGGCACCCAAAAACTGTATTAACAGATGTCTTATGGCATGGTTGTATTTTTTTTTAGCAGTCCACAATGACTAAAGTTGCCCTCCACTAGTCAATACGAAAATCACCTGAAAGTGTAAGTACCCATGACTGACAGGTGAAAATTACAAAATTAATTTACAGCAGAATAAACTAATAATACTTCCTTTGTAAAAAAGCTATGGGATACATGCTGAAATATGTTTATTTTGTAAAGTTCAGAGAAGTTGTGCAAAGTATAGCTACTCGCTCATGAGCAATGGTGCAAAATATGCCCAGAACTTTGTCTTACTGAAATATCCACAGCTACCAGTTTCACCCACCTCATGCAACCTGTATTCTTCAACCCTTTTATGGAGAATTGTTCACTTAAAAGACAAGTAAAGGCTGAATATAAGGTCTATGGAAAGGCATACCAGTGCTACCAGTGCTCCTGTTTCTGTCTACTTCTAAGCCATTCATGAGATCACAATCCTTAACTCAGAAAACGCTGAGTACAGAAAAAAAAACTCCCAATGCACTCTATCAGCAAGACCAAGACCAAACGCATGAGCAATGAACAGGCTTTCGAGTTGACACATGCGCAATAAATCCTTCTTGTTTGTGCACTTTCCCCATAGGGAGCTGCATCTCTCTCATACATTACCGCACATTTGTCTATCAAGCCGCTCTGCATGAAGTAGGCTTAATAAAGATGGCGGCCATGACCAATGCCCGCATAGAATATCTGACGATTGGGGTAGCCATTATGACAAGTGGTGTTTCAGCATTTAAAATTAAGGATTGGGGAGAGGAAGGGCTTATCTATTTAACTATGCATTCTTGAAAGTAAGCCTTTACTTGCCCTTTAACCATTCAGAATATATAGGTTTTGCATGGAGAGGCAAGAGAAAATCTCTTAAGAAAAATATCTTACATAAAGTTGAAGTCTCCCAGATGTCCACAACTGGCTGGAGACCACCTATCTTCAAGGGGTTCATCAGTATGCATGGTCAAAATGAATAAATACTAACTTAGCCTCAACTCAGTTCAGCTGCACTAGTTTTATTGGTTGACAGTTACCTCTGTTAGGGTATAAGGCTGCACTAGTTTTTGATGCGCAGCAGGGAAACAGGTATGGAAACCCCCAGTTGGAAACTGATTGGCAGCCTTTTGCGCCAGCACCCCTACCCCCCACATATTGTTACCAGTTAAACGGCTATGCTGAGATGGCGATACACAGATACCAACAACGAGACATACCAGTAAATAGACTTCCTTGCTGGCACAATGGCGTGTGAAACAAAGAAAGTAACTTCTTAACAATTGTGTATTATGGGATGGAATGTCAGAGGCATAATTGACAGGATTAAAAGGGCTGCAGTATTTAAATTTTCCAAACAACACTCTCCAGACATATTATGTCTTCAAGAGACACACGCTACGGGCGATAAGAGTCTTGCCCTTAAGGGCCCCTGGGTGGGATGGGCATACAGTGCTACCTTTTCGCAGTATTCAAAGGTTGTCACGATTCTAGTCCGGAGTACAATTTCATTTGTCCTCCAATACAAGACCCACAAGGCAGATATGTATTCTTTAATTGTGTAGTAAATGCTCACCCTTTGTTAATTCTGAATGTGTATATACCACCTCCATTTCACCCCGAAGTGATTAAAAAAGGGGCGATGTTTATGTCTCAGTTTCCAAACATCCCTGCTACCTGGCTTGGGAACTTTAACAAAGCGCTTATTTACCTGTCACTCTGCTACACACAGAACTCTATCCAGGCTAGACTATGTGATTGTGAATAACTTGGCACACCCACTTATCCTTAAAATTGAGCATTTGCCGAGAGACATTTCTGATCAATCCCCTCTATTAGCCCTGTTACAATGGTATGATATGAAACCCCAACCGGCGTTGGGTTAACCCTATTCCCTGAACAAGAAATATTGGAACAACAATGTGAAATGTTTTTTAAGTTAACTGTGTTTTAATGTTAACTGTCGATTTGTATGGGACATATTTAAAGCATACATCAGGGGATCACTGATTGCACAGGTCACTGCCATTAAACGTGAGAGTAAAGCCACCGAACTCCAACTTTGTGACAATGTCACACAGGCCGAGGCCGTGCACAGTTTGACCCCCTCAGGTACCAACTATGACCATTTGAAACTGTGTGAAAGAGAGTTAAGTAACTATTTACATGTCAAGGCTAAGCGTAAACTATTCTTTACAAAACATAACTACTTAGCATGGAGAGCATACTGGTACCCTGTTAGCACATATGGCCAAAGCTCAAAACACACCCCCAGTGATAACTCAAATTAGAGATCCCTTACAAATAAATTAATGCTTTTTTCATTACTACCAGAAATTGTATTCGTCCACTTCCCCCTTTTCCCAAACAGATGCTCAAATATATCTAAATGAGATTAATATGCCTAAATTCACATCTGAACATAGAGATATTTTAAACTCTACAATAACCTTGGAGGAAATTAAGACAGCTATCTCCACACTTCCCAATCGTAAAGCCCCTGGTCTAGATGGGCTCCCGTCTGAAATTTATAAACGGCATACAGACTACTTGGCTCCTAAGTTACGAACGCTATATAAAGATGCAAAGTTACAGGGCTCCCTGTCACCCTCCATGGCGGAGGCGTCAATAGTGCTTATCCCTAAGCCTGGGAAGGACAGGTTAGACTGTAGCTCCTACCGCCCTATATCTCTGCTCACAACAGATGTTAAAATTCTAGCCAAAATATTGGCAACCAGGCTCTCCTCAGTAATACTGCATATGATACATCCGGACCAAACTGGTTTTATGCCAGGGAAATCCACTGCTTTAAATATACGCAGAGTCTATGAGGTCATACAAGTCCAATACGAACAAGTGGAAGACAGGGCCTTGGTTGCACTAGCTTGGGTGCTATATTCCCTTCCCCAGGCCAGAGTGATAACAAATGGCTGGACAACTAGACCCTTCTCACTCTGCAGAGGAACAAGGCAGGGATGCCCATTATCACCCTTACTATACACCCTTGCTTTTGAACCCCTAGCAGCTAAAATACGACAAGATATACTTATTTTAGGGCTCTCACTTGCCAACTGTAATGATAAAGTAGGTCTGTATAACCTCAAATATTTAGGCATTTATGTTACAAGAGACGCATTAGGTTATCTACATGAAAATTTATATCCTTTATTGAAGTACACAAGAGAGAAAACACGGGCATGGGGGAAGCCACCGCTTAAGGTTGCCGATAGAATTAACCTGGTAAAAACGGTACCTCTCCCTAAAATGCTATATACGGTAATACACTCCCCGATATTCTTGGAACAACGGTTCTTCAGAACCCTTACATCCAATGTACTTACGCTTTTGTGGAAAGGCTCTAGACCTAGACTTAGATTAGCTCTCATACAAAACTCAACTGCTAATGGAGGATTAGCGCTTCCCCATTTTTATCTATATTATATCTCTTCACAATTAATGCAACTTTCACACTGGTTCCACTCACAAAGCCAACACAGTGCTAGGAGAATGGGACAGATAGGCCCCATCCCTACTAGGGATAGAGTGTACCTACTATTTAAAGGATATCGGGCATATCCCGCCCCAAAACCCAACAATACACTTATGGTACATACAGGTTCTAGACAATGGCAGAATTATGTCCTTTGAACAACTTAAACTAGAATACAGCCTCCCCAATCACTTTCTCTTTATATACCTACAGCTTTGATTAAACCATAGCTACACAATACCCTCAGGGGTACCCCATCCTGGAAACTAAAGTATATATTCGCTGTATCCAAGCTGGATACTCTAAGGGCTTATTATCAAAACTATATGGTATCCTATTAACAAGCACATCCAAAACACACACCCAACATTCCAAATCTGCATGGCAAGATAATGTAGGCCAGCTGGACCAAGAGGAGTGGGAAGAGGCCCTTGAGGCCCCCAAATACACCTCCCCATATGTACATGAGCGTATGATACAAACCTATATTTTGCACAGAGCATACCTTACCCCCTTAACCCTTAGACACTTTCGTAGAAACACGAATCCAAACTGCCCCAAATGTGGCTACAATCGGCCTAACTTTTTCCACTTAATATAGGCCTGGCCCAGTGATTGCCAGATACTGGGTACAAATTACCAAGTTTATACATGATATCATGGGATCCCCAGTCCCCCTGGACCCTTAAGTCTGCCTACTGGCAATTATAGAAGATCTATACCATAGCAATTACCTGAGAACAGCAAAGGCAGAATTACTCTGCTCTCTCTTCCTTACTTTTTCTCTCTTTCTTTGCTCTTGTCACTTAATTCTATGTTGGGGATCCCATGGTTGTTAATTAAAAATGGCTTACAGAGTAGCTAAATGCAATATACCTGTAATAATTTTTCTCCGGTCAGTACTACATTTTGTATGCCTCTGTAAGTTGCTCTACAAAATAAATACCTTTAAAAAAAAAAAAAAAGGCAGAATTACTATACTGTGCAAGGAAACATATTACCAGCAAGTGGCTGTCACCACAGTGCCCAACACTAGGTGGTTGGATTACTTTAGTAAACCAGGCACTCCCATACAGAGCAGTAACCTACAAAAACAGAGGGTGCCCTGATAAATACGAACGGATATGGAACCCCTGGTTAGAAAGCCCCCAACCTATAATATGCCCAGGTTGAACGATTTCATGACATAAAACAATCAATATGTGCATCTCTGTGCGAGCGTGGTGTCCTGCATCTAGCTTTGGATATTATAATGTATAAGATGTTAAAGTGCCAATCCAAAATGGAAAATGGTGTTCTTTAATCATTAATAACTTGTATGTAAACAAAGATGTTATCTTTTCAGAAAGAAATGTATGTCTATGCCATCTCAGTGTTAAACCTTGTAAATAATAAAAGTGTTTGAAACAAAACAAAAAAGTTGAAGTCTCCCAATGCTTACTAAAATAACAAAGGGGCCTTGGGAGCACCAAGGGCCCTTCGTCAGGCAAAATACAAATGAAAGCTGGAAAGGCACAGCATATATACTGTTAGGTCAGTGTTATTGCCCATGAATACCATTCACTGATCTAATTTGCTGTCCCTTTCCAGCTTTCATTTGTATTTTGCCTGACGAAGGGGCCTTGGTGCTCCCAAAGCTTGCAATGTATTTTTATTGTTGGCTAATATAGGTATCACTTCTACAATACTTTTTGGATTTGTTTTTTTTTTTTTTATTATTTGTTATTTTTGTTACTGGCTAACAGAATGCAGAATGGATTGTTATAGTAAAAATTGGCACAGCTATGCATTGCAATTCTCGTCTTGAGCAGCTTGAGAAAATACAAGAGACTTCTACAAGAGCACTGGATGCCTTTTTAGCTTGTTAGCAAATACAAAGTAATTGTTTTTAAAAAGAAGCCTGATGAACATGACTTACATTACTATGAGTTATAATGTTACTATATCTATTTTTTATTTAAAGGGACCGGTCACCCTATGAAATAAGTAAAATTCATGTTAATCAAGCAAAACCAACTTTACTTGTATTAAGTTAAATCTTATTTCCTTTGGGTCACAGAAAGATGTAACATTTTGTGGAAACAATCTTTATGTCCAGGAAAGAGGACCTCATGCATGCATCCAAGCACATAGTATGCAAAATTGTAGTCAATACAGAGGGATGGACAATTTGAGGAGTGTGGTGACATTGTAGAAGTGCAGTATGGAAAGTGAAACAGACTGCTATGCCAGTGGCATAGAGGGAGTCAAGCAATCTGTGACTGACTGCGGAGATCTTCAAATAAGTTAATAATTAGTTCAAAAAACAATTTAGCTTTTGTGTTTAATATGAAAGGGGATTTTATGTCTGGGTAAATGTTCCCCTTTAAATGGTGAATAATTGTTATTGCAGCATAACTAATTATAACTTATATTGGTTAAGTTCACGTTAAGACATATAAGGGGTATGTAATAAAAGGCACTAAGTTTGCCCAGGTCAAGTAACCCATAGCAACCAATCATCATGTAGAATTTACTGGACACCTGTTTAAAAGCAAAAATCTTATAGGTTGCGATGAGTTACTGCTACCAGGCAAACATGTGCCTTTTATTACATCTGGGGGATATCATTAATCTGGCATACAAACAATAATAGATTCCCTGCATTCGAACATGGTGTCTTCATAAAAGAAAATGTATTAGCGGAGAGTTTACCTATATGTTTAACAATCCCGTAATATGTACATATTAAGTAATTAACAACTCCCCCCAACCCTTCGGTGTCTTGATTGTTGCTTGAGCAAGGAGACAAAGCACTGACAACAATCCTAAAGTATGAATGTATACAGCATCCTCACAGCTGATTTATCACTTTAAAAAAATCTTTTGAGTAGCATGTATCATAACGAATAAGAGTAGCAAAGGGAAAGAGGCAAACTACATGTATTGTCCTGCATTAACAGGAATGATTCACATTCAGATGATTCATGCAAAGCTGCTTTAGGTAGGTGCATAGAAAAACGCCAGGGTTATTTGAATGGCAGAAAAAAATTAGGCATAAATATGAAAAACATACTAACCTATGCCAATGGATGCAGCACAACCAGTTTTTTCTTTAATCTCTTTTCGAATAGCATTTGACGCTTCATCAGGTATAAGTCTTGTCTCGGTAAGGATTCCAGTAATATCGGCTAATGCTTCATCGCAGCTGACTGCCTCTATATCATGAGTGTAGCTAACAGTTTAAAATAAAACAATTAGTAACATAAAGGAGAAAGACTACTTTTTTATTGGATTGGGGGGAGGGACAATTCTACAGAAAACACAATCTTCCCCAGCATTTTTGGTATTGGGCCAAATCCAAAATTTATGTAGACTAACTAATGTAGAGCATGTCTACAATGTATTAAATCTACATTTTTTTTTATTTAACTCTAGTAAGTATAAATAATCTAATACATATTTATTAAATATTACAAAAAAAAAAAAAAGGTTCACTAGCACCAAGAATACAGACCTTTCTTTCTTTTTTTTTGCTGACTGTCTCTTTATTATTATATATATAATTTATAAACACTGGGCAAATTTGTACCTGGGCAGTAACTAACAGCAACCATCAGTTACTGACTTTTTTCAGCCAATAGCAGGTTAAAAAATAAAAGCAAACCTTGTATTGGTTGACATGAGTTACTGTCCAGGTGAAAATTTCCTCAGTGTTTATGAGCCCCAATATATCTTGAACAATCTCTGTCTTTTTTTTGGTACATAGATCTGAAATAACAGAAATTCCATATAAATGTTTTTTCTGTACTATCCAAAACTGCGTAGCTGGCATAAGAAGCAGGCATAAGAACACATATTATCTTCAGCTGTTCGTGTTGAAATCCTTGTGTTCCGAGTTTTTAGAACATTCATAAAAGGAACCAGAATACTAACTAGTGATTTCAGTATGGGTTATAGCTGTTCTTGCCGGAAAGGACAAAGTAGAATGCATTCATACTGAATAAGAAAAGAGCACTTTACCTTGCTAAAATTTTGTACATGGTCATGGCAACCTCTTTGTATGCTTCAAAATCATAGGGAACAGCTTGGAGTTCTGGACACAGCTGCTTAGCTTTACCAAAGAACATTCCATTCTTCACTCCAGCTTGCCTACAAGATAATAAAGTAAAACATATTTGAATAAATCTCCAAAGAGAGATTAGAATTCAGTTTCATTAACAGAAATGCGTAAAGTATAGTTATTCTCGTCAACACTAACAAGGGGTTCATTTGCCTTAAGTAAATATTAAGGCAGACAATTAACTGCCACAATGTCATTAAATCAGCTAGTCATAATTTGCAGAAAATAAATCGGGGATAGGCTTAGTCTACAGACACCTGACAAATCACCCTTCCTCAGAAAGCATTATATTTTCATTTAAAATTATACCTGTTTCTTTTCTCTTGGGGCTTTGTTTTGGGCACCTATTACCCAAAAAGCTCTGAATTAAGGAAAGGCAATCTCCCATAGAATCCATTTTAATAGAATAATTCAAACTTTTAAAATTGTAAAAGCAGTACCTTGTACTTGATCCTAACTGAGATATAATTAATCCTTATAGAGTCAAAACAATCCTATTTGGTTCAGTTAATGTTTGTTGTCTTCCAGGGATGCTTTGCCCACATCATTTGTATCACTCACAACAGGTTTTACCACCACTTACTCTTTGAGGAATCTTAGGTTCTCTCTCTTGACACTAACAAGGAATAGCCAACCCCATCTATACAGCTTACTGAGAGGTGTAAACAAACTAAATGGTACAGGCCCATTGTAAACTAAAAATGAATTAACCCAACTTAAAAAACAAAACACCTTTTAATATAGAAAGACATGAGCTAGAACTTCCCTAATACATGTGGTATTGACTAAAAAGGAACTTTGAATCAAGGGTGTAATGGATGTACCATCCCCATGGCGAGCTAATGTGGTTTATATTAGCTTACATGAAGGGCAACAACTGTTGTGCACATTTTATTGCCATTTTTTATGCAATACCTTGCTTCATAACTGCAAGAGGCAATTTCTGCCATGGATGGATGCAAAATATCCTGTTCACGTCCACTTTGTTGTGCAGAACCTAAACTGACCGACATAGGCTGATCTTGTTCATTAGGAATCTCTACACAAAGAAAATTATATGATTATGTATCATATTTGAATTAATGCCCCATCATAAAATACTTTGATCAACAACAGAAAACTGCAATAAATAATCTGTATGTAAAGGATGAGTAAAGTCTAATCCATGACCGAATTAATTAAATTGCTAACTTTATTTCTAAGTGCTGCAATCTTTCCACTATTTCTAGACATCCAGACTTGCGCATGGATACCAGTGAACAAGATTGTCCTTTTAATCCTATACAGCTATTTGCAGTCAACTACAGAATAACATACGATTTCTGAACTTTAAAAAAAAACCACTGCAAGTGGAGCATCACAAAATTAAGCAAATAATCTGTGAATATTATTTGGGTTATTTACATATCATTATGCATTAAGTGCTTTTAAGTAAACCGAAGAGACATCTATAGCACTGTGCAATATGTTGGTGCTCCAAAAATACATCATAATAATAGCTAATTTTTAGATTGTAATCTCTAATGAGCAGGGCCCACTTTACTTCATGTATCAGTCAATATTTGTATGTTTGATGTTTACACCATTCCATTGTACAGTACTGTATAACATGTTGGCTCTTTGCACATATGTGTTGTTAAAAAGAGATGCCAGTATCCCTGGCTACAGACAGACTACAGTGCACTTAGTACCCATACATACCAGCTTTTCCCTTTAGTATCCTGTTTTGGTAATATTGAAACTCTATCTGAGGATTAGCTCCTTCCCGGGTTGTCGTTGTTCCAGCACCTCTATTGCTTGTAACAGCGACTGGTTTTCCTTTCCAGAAAAAAAAGTTATATTTTTTTTCAAAATGAGATAAATGTTTTTTTGCACAGTAACTTTGAACTGGATTAGAATTATCTTTTTGTATAGATTTAACATTACGGGCCAAATTTTCAAAGTGTGAGATCAGAGTCCACCACCGAAAAATTCACCCACACTCTATTCATTCCTATGGGATTTTTAGAAGCCTATCTATCAACGGATGAAAGTTAGAGTTCACCATTTGATAAATAAGTCTCTAAAAATCCCATAGGAATGAATAGAAAGTGGGTGAGTTTTAATCTTACATATTGATAAATCTCCAAGTCACTGTCAAACTGTAGTACTGACAACTGTTATGCATTGGATACAGCATTGGATACAAAATGTCAGACACTGCACACGATATGTTGAACAAGGATTTGTAAACTTGACAAAGCTCAACAGTTACCTTTGAGGTCCGCTCGGTTACGAATAGCCACAGATACAAAGAAGCAGTCCATATCTACGTGTATTATACAGTTCTGGCACTTCGGTAATGTGGAAGGAGGCATGTAACCTAATTAAATACAGTACAACAATCTTAACTCCTGGAATAAAATGTACTTTACACATTACAGAAAAACAAAAATGCTGTGCATCTCTGTCTATTTAGAAAATTACGTTCGTTCAAATAATAACATTTCCATTGTCTAAAACACCCTAGACTTATTTGTTATCTGAGCATAAAAAGTAAGATGTTTAATTGTAGAAATAGTAGTAGCTTCTTGAACATGAACAATTAATTATGTAAATAATGTGGGGTTTACCCATGAAATTCACAACATTTCAATTACATTTTTCTCACATTATAAATAAAATTGAAATTCCTATATTCGTTAAGATAGAATACAACTTTTACATGGTTCTGCAAATAATGGTAATAATGGTATGCATAACCATGTAAACTTATTTTATCATAACCAAGCACAGCATGTGACCTTATTATAGGCAGCAATACATTTAGGGTAAAAATCAGACATTGTGATTTATCTGCCTCTTTCTTCTGGTTTCCACAGACATGTTTAATCTGTTAATAAAACAAAAGTGCAACTATTCACAGCTCTGTTTTCAATGGACTATTGGGGCAACAGCAACTTGGGATTTTGGATTTTTCAGGCACACTTTATAGTTAGCAGTGTGGCAGATTCAACATTTCTTTATAAAAACTACTAGCACAAGGACCATTTTGATGTAGCTGTGGTATAAAGCAGTGGTCAAAACAACCCTCTCTGCCTGAAGCACATGTAGCAGTGCAAGGTGGAGCTATGTTTGGAAAATTGAAGGCTGTTCAGAAATGTGTTTACTATATCAGATATACTCAAGTGCTGTAGGTACATTGTTTTCCATAGATTACTATGCTTGGAAGTAATTATTACTGTATATTATTCTGCCATTTTTACCACATTTCTGCATCTACGAAGTAGCACAGTGCCTATGAATAGAGTAAGGCAGCTGGGGGTAAATTAATATATACTTTTAAAGCAGAACCAACCCCTCTATTTAGTGGTGTCTGAATAATGGGAATTGATCCATTTGCTCCAAAAACTGCCCCAGATGCATTCATTGATTTTGAACTGGAAAGTCTGATACTATCAGTAGTAGTGCTTTTTTAGCCTGAAAAAATGGGGCATTCAAACTACAAAATGTGTTCATAAAGTAAAATCTTTGTTATTTAACATTAATCCAACCCATAAAAATCAGTCCACATGTAAAAGCTGCACAGTGCTTAGAGTAAAACTCTACAGGTTCCAATGGTGCCCCAATGTAAAAAAAAATCACTAACATATCACCATGCCCCTGTTCCACCCAGTCACAAATATAATATAAAAAAATCCCTTGCATAATCCAACTCCTTCCCACTCAACAACAAGTCCTTCACGATCCACAAATCCCACATTTACATGATGATGGCAGCCCTGAAAATGTAAATGTGAAACAATATTTCATTACATACATACCCGGCTTTAACTTTTTTAACCTCTCTCGACCAGGGAAGCCTCTGTTACTTTGAGTCTGTAGGTTGCGTACAAACTCAGTGAACTCACACTTCCATGTGGCTATATGATGAAGTCTGGAGTGAGAATAGAAATCTGAAATAAAATTGGGGTCAGCTGTTTTAGGCAGCTTGGCAGGAGAGAGTGCAGTAGTGCTTGTGCTTGAAGGCCCCGGAAGTGAGTGGTGAGCACCATTAATTTTTGAGTTTGTGTGCAAACATGAGGATGAGGGTAAGGGTGACGTTGACACAGTCCTCTGAGGATTGCAGGAAACATCTGTTTGTCTGCTGTTTGGTTGCAAATGCTCCACAGTGCAGTCTATATTTTTAACACAACCTTGATCAGGCTTTTCCTGCTGCTGCAACAAATCAAGTCTACTTGCAAAAGAGCTATCGAAATGCACTGTGCTATCCAGTGGCTTTAAGGCACCATTAGGGCTGGGGATGTGTTTAATACACACAACAGTATTGCCTATGTGGTTCTGTAGTCCATTAGGCTTATGATCAGAAAAGATTTGCTCCAAATCCAACATTTCGAAATCACCATTTTTGTGCTCTTCTTCTTCCAGTCCATCTACCCCATTTGGCAGAATGCTGCTTGGCATTGCAGAGAAATCATTTCTTGTACAGTTTCTACAGTGAAACAAGCACAAATGAGAAAATTCATTTGGGGAATCGAGATAAAGTACACATTAACTAGGTAACTGCTTTGTATTTGATTAGAAAACAATGTGTAGGAGAGAACAGATATTTAAATGGAGCACATTGCAAAATAATCACTAGGTCCGGTCTTCCAAGTATCTTATTAATGACACTGCAATTGGTCTAAGATATAAGTAACCATACAGTATCTTAAAATTACCAGAAAATGCACATGTTTAATAAATGAACATGGGTTGCTCTAATGGCAAAGTGATAACACTTTTAACATGGAAGTAAAAAAATGTTTAAGGCAGAGAGAGAAATTGAACTGTAATACTTATTAAAATACGTTGACAGAAGCCAAATGCATCCTTAAAAACAATACAAAAACGATTACATTAGGTCTTAAATATCCACTGTTTAGGCAAACACAGTTCTGTCCTAATCCAAAATTATACTTACTCTCTTTGGATGAAATCTCTACTTATATTGCTAGTCCCTGGCAAAGCATCATCTCTCTTGCACATGGAGGTAAAATTTAGGCCTTTTTGAACACTGGACTGCTTTGAATAAAGCTGGTAGGGAACATAAGAAAGTAGACGACCAGCTTTTATGCTGTTGGGAAAAAAAGAATTGATGAAAAACTTAAAGTAAAGTAGCTACTATTATATATCATTAACATTTGCTTGTAAAGCTCCAATCATTCATTGTAGTAAACTCCTGTGAAGCAATGTAGGCCAATACGTAGCATGAGGTTTCTATTTTATCTGTCACTACTAATTTCAGTTGCATGCAGAGGGGGGGCTAGGGGTAGGTAGAAGAGTCACAATGGTAGGGTGGACACTAGACACATGCCTCTACTGTCTGCCTACCCATAGTTCGGACCCTAACGTAGATCCCAAGGCAATGAACTCTTCAACACATGCATCAAGGCCCTGCTCATCACAGTGGGACAATGCTTCATGAGTGTGATCAAGAGCTCATTGCCTTAGTCACCTCTGTGCTTTGGCCCGGTACTGGCGAAGTAGCATGAAGCCTGAAAAGGCTTGAGATGGCACCTGCCAACCCTGTACAAGGTCTCCCGTGTAGTACAGTTTCGGATGCGGGGATGGAAGCATTTGGATGGGGTCTGAGGTTGTCAGTAGACCTTTGTTCTCCTACTACTTGCATACTTTGGAACTACAATAATACCTTGGGGTATGCTGCTTGCCTGAAACATGGGCAAAAATATCTATAAAGAAGAGTATGGTGCCACTAATACTAGTATTTCATGATATAATGTAAAGCACATTTGTTTAGTGAACTGAAGCTTGTGCTTAAGATGAAAGTCCTTTGTTAAAAATATATTTTGTTTCCAGAAAGAAAATACAACTTAAATATAAAGGTCATTGAAATAATGAAAACAGGCATGCAATTAGTTGTTTTTATAAAGATATTTAAGAAGAATATTGATAGCCATCTGGAGTATAGAAACTTCTCTCTACATGTTGCTGCTGCCACAGGGGAGAGAAGTTCACAAAACTTAAAACCTTACACCTGATTTACTAAACAGCACAAATGCACTTGTCCATAGCAATCAAGCAAATAGTTTTAATCAAATCTGATTTGTTGCCACTGGTAACTGCACTTATGCAATTTTGCACCTTTGTAATTAAACCAGAATTGTTAAATTATTTGTGGAATTACCTTTCTGTTATCCACTCTGGTCGGACAACTTTCTCATCTTTTAACTCCTTGATCTTGTTATTTGGGAGGTTTGTTGCAATAATGTGTGTTGTTTTAGATCGGGAATAATAAACGTGGTATTGTCCTCCATGCAGCATCATTAGATGACGCAGTTGATCAGCAGTAGGATCTGAAATTGCATGACCAAAATGTTGGTTCAATAAAAATATACTAAAGACCTATGAGTGTAGCGTAATATGGTAATATGATGCTATATATATATATATATATATATATATATATATATATATATATATATATATATATATATATATATATATATATATATATATATATTTTCAGAGTGTAAAGTGCTTTTGAACGAATACCCCCAAGTCTATTGAAGCACTTACCCAACTACTGATGGATGAGACTTATGTTTTCCAGTAGGGAACGTTTTCCAGTTCATAAGACCTGTGAGTGCAGCTTCTTCAGGGCAGTATCGAATGAGCAGTTGGTGGCGTGCACCCAGGCAACGTGGAGCATTTAATTGTAAGTGCTGATATTATATGGACTGGACATTATTTATATATATATATATATATATATATATATATATATATATATATATATATATATATATATATATATATATATATATATATATATATATATATATATATATATATATATATATATATAGTGGCAGAGAATAGCAGAGAATAGGAGAGAATAGCGGCACTCACAGGGTTATTTTATATGCAAGCAAAAAATACTTTATTGAACTCAACATTTCGACCCCACACATGGTTCTTCGTTAGGACAAAAATAAATATATCTATATCTATATCTATATATATATATATATTTATTATGTCGGTACAGTGAACACACTCCTCCCGGATATATTTCTGTCGATGGTGGTGCGTTGGTCAAAGTTTGATAATACAATCCAGTAAATGGACCCGCACTTGTTCATATTTGTGAAATAAATGTGTCTTTATTCACAGGTTCATTTCCAATGTTTCGGACCTCTCTGGGACCTTTTTCCTTGAAAAAGGTCCCAGAGAGGACCGAAACGTTGGAAATGAACCTGTGAATAAAGACACATTTATTTCACTAATATGAACGAGTGCGGGTCCATTTACTGGATATATATATATATATATATATATATATATATATATATATATATATATATATATATATATATATATATATATATATTAGAAAAAATATATATATAAATACGTATATATGTTGCGTATCATAAACCCTGTTCGATATGGTGTTTTTTTTATAAAAAATCTGATAAATAAATACCGTGTGTATGTGTGTGTTTATATATATATATATATATATATATATATATATATATATATATATATATATATATATATATATATATATATATATATATATATATATATATATATATATATATGGAATGCAAACCAGTAGGTGACAGTATGTGGCCTTCAGCACTGAAAGAGGATGTATATAAAAAAATAAATAAAATGTTGTCTAATGAAATGTGACGCAAATTTCCAATTTACATTCATAATTCATAATTGCTTCAAGGGCACTGGCAGATGGGGAGATTTGTTTCCCGCTTTAAAATCTGTACTACCGCAGATGACTATTCTCCTCGAAAAGTCTCGCAAGGAAACTTTGGGTTACTTAAGAAAACAAAGCGCCACATGTTTTCCCACTGATGATTTACTTTATTGCCTGTGGGAAAGCTTTTTGGGGAGATTTGTTGCAGTAACAAATCTACCCGTCTGTCAGTACACTTAGGGGCATATTTATCAAAGGTCGAAGTTAAAAAAACTTCGAACTTCGAATTCAAAAACACCAATCAAATGGAGGTTGAAGTTTTTTGGGGTCAAAGTGGCCCGAATTCGGCCTACTTCGAATCGTACGTTTCAAAGTAGCGCTACTTTGATCTACTACAATTCGAAGTTTTTTTAACTTCGACCTTTGATCTCCCAAACTCACCCAATTGCCTCCATACAGGTTCTAGGAGGTCCCGCATAGGCTAAAACAGCACTTCGGCAGCTTTTAGGTGGCGAATGGTCGAAGTTTTAAAGAGACAGTACTTTTTTCAAATTCGAATCGAAGTTGGACTATTCTATGGTCGAAGTACCCAAAAATTACTTCGAAATTCTACGTTTTTTTACTTTGAAAATTCACTTTGACCCTTGATAAATCTGCCCCTTAAAGATTTATTTGTAAATGTAATGGCTACTGAAAGCAAAATCTGGCTTCCATTGCTATTTTCTGCACTGGTGGTTTTACAATTGAAATAATGTATCAGATGCATCCCCTAAAATACATTCTGTAATGGGTTAGAGCAAGGTGTTATCACAATTCTGTTTGCAGGTACCCTCTAGTTTCCTTTAGGCCATGTGTACTAACATGACCTTGCCAAGAACACTTTTAAAAAGCTATATGTGAAGAGATGTTTTTAGGCCCAAATAAGTAACCTACCAGTATATCCATTGACATATATGGAAACCCCATTAAAGATCTTCGATGAGGTTCCATCATTCTGTTGTTGCAATGGAGCATCTGCTCGAAACTGCTCATCTAATTTCTGTACCTTAGCTGCCATGTAGCCACCCTGGTGAGAAAGGAACATTAAGAATCCTTGCAGCCTAAACATCTACTGCAACAGTTATAGTCTCCCAACAATCCAGAACCACCAAATTTGATGTATGGATGCTGGGGCTGTTCCACAACAGCGATAATACTCTTTAAGCAAGCACAATCAGCAGCCATGCTCTCTAGTGACTGTATTGCAAGCCAACTGGATATAGGAGTACACATGTCTAGAATAATATCTCCAAAATGGTACATACAGTAAAATCAGGCATCTAAGAAGTACCTTCTTTACATTGATTCTAAGAATGCCTAAACGTTTGGAAAAAAACTTTATATGCCCTTTAACATTCAACAAGGTGCTCTAAGACTTCATTTGCAGACAGGATCTATTACATAAGAGGAACTATCATGAAACTAAATTGTTGAAGTGTAGGTACTGAGGTATTTTTAATAATTTCTTTGAAAATAATCAGTTTAAAAAGTCTTAATCCTTTTGCAGAAAGTAGCTACAATCTACACTTTTCATCTGCAACTGCTGTGATTTATGTGGTAGTAGCTTTTTGGAGACACATGTCCAGCTTTCTGTACCAGTCTAGCTCAGGTCAGAACCCTGTTGCTGAATTAGGATTTTGGCCAGATCAATCTGGTGCTTCATATTCAACTAAATGAGCAGCTCTCACAAAAGCCTTTAATAATCATACAAAATAAGAAACATATAATGAACTTTTACACTGCATTTACCCAGGCGCCCCAGCCATCTTTCTCGCTGGCTCGATTTCGCCATCCTCCTCGACGCATTGTTCAGTTTCTGTAAAATACATGAAAATATAATTATGAAAGCACTTTTTCTCAACTTGTGAATCAAAAGCAAACTATTTGGTAATGTTACTGTACAACAATGCAAGTGATGACAAAACTACTGTGTTGGGGTTTAATTATTTGCTTGCAGCAAACTATACTGTACTATAATCTACCCCGTTTCCTCTCTTATTTTAGCATCCCCTTCTCTTGTGCTTTTTTGGGGAGTATTTTCCCTACAAGCATTTCATTCTCTCATTGGAAACTCTTGAATTGGTTGCAGGTCTATGTAGAACGTTATTAGGAGTAACGATAGTAGTTAAGCATCTGCAGGAAGGACATTCAGTACTGGGGCTATTTCACGGTTTACCCAGTTGGAATTTCAGTAGTTACTTAGTGAACGACAAGCCAGCATGGGGTTCAGTGACCAGAAAATGGAGTACTCTTCTACTGTGTAGAAACCTATACAGGTCTATGTAGTTGAACCCCGCACACAAAACCAAAACTGGAATCTATAGTCTGCATTTTTAACTGGCCTGACTTTGTACCTGGCCTGATGTGCTACCCTCCAAGTGATGTCGCCAGCATCCATCCCCTAAACCAGCCACTTTCATCATAGCTTACAAAGTTAAAAAAACACCCCCTGTTCAGTACTATGCAGTCACCATTTTGTTTCCACCTGTGCAACCAAATACATCACTAAGTTCCACTCATCCCACATCATCATTCTGGCTATTCTATGGCAAAGCTTATGCACGTGCATCAGGTCTAAGTCTGAACTTGGGAACTTAGACTTGGAAATTACCTAGCCCTACCCTTTAACATGTTATGGTTAAATACTAAGATGCGGTAGAATGCATGTACACAGTAATTGATTAGTAAGGACACAAATCTATCTTTCATTTGCTCTTTCAGGTAAACACCATTTATTTTCTGGGTGTCCTTGTCCTTTAATCACCAATTCTCAATTTTAAATATATCCCAATTTGGCCAGCCTTACTTCATAACTGCATCAGGAGAAGTTTTGTATAACAGACTATAGTGACATTATCCACACTGTGCAACTCCCATCTGGATTGCTTTTGTGGATGACCTTGTATTTATATTAAACCCTATTTCCAATCTCATTCAAAGGAGTATTTTCCTGGCACACAGTGCTGGGGTTTGGTAATCTTGCATTTTTGAAAAGCAACAAATCTTTGATTCGGCTGAATCCAAGCCTTGTCCCTGAAAGATTCAGATTTTGGGATTCTGCAAAATCTTTGATGGATTTGGGTGTATCCCAAAGCATTCATAGGGTACAGAACTTATCCAAATAACACGTGTATAACATTTAAGAAGAATTTAGGCAGAGAGATACACACAGTAAGAAGGCACTTACTGTAATTTACCTTCCTCTAAAATTCTGAATGGGGGTTTGAAAATGGTAGGAAGTATAAGGTTTATGCAGCATTTACCAAAACACACCAGAAAGGTAATCTTCATGCTTTATTATCATTTACCATTACATGTTAATATGGACAGATGCAAAAGTGATCTAAGATGGTGATAATACTGTGACCACTTCACCAAAGAGGACCAAATGTCCGAGTAAGTATCTAATTGGAAAATAGGTCTTCTATAGCGTAAACTGCTATACTATATGTAAGTGTGGAACCTTTTTGATCACTGATTAAAATGTACATTGTAGCTAGCATCTGCTTATTCCACCAGTGATTTGCGGAATGTTTTCCCTAATTTTTTGTTCTGTTATAAAATGAACATTCAATCAAACCTACCTATGAAAATATTAAACCATTGGCACTTTTTTTCACCAAAATTAAACACTGATTTGTAATGAAAGATTCCTTGATTAGGTGATTTATAAAGGTAACCCAACAGTGGCAGGTAGGGCAGATCTGTTGTTCATTATCAGCTCGGTAAGTGACCCAACCTTTCCAACCAATGAAAAGGCAATAATGTAAAAGATTCGGTTTTTGCACAGCAACAGCTATGTGCTGCATTATAAATCATGTAATGTCTCACAAATCAATAATGCTGCACAGAGCATTGGTATAACAAACTACACTGCCTACACTGATCCCACCTCAACAGAAGAACATTTGCACTATATTATAATGAGATTGTGAGAACATAAAAGGCACTCTAATGTGAGGGAATCCATCTTCAGAAAATGTGCTCCATGAGAGCAGGTTTAGGGATTTTTCAAGGGCTCCACTGTTCAACCCTGGGTACAACAATCTGCAGCTATAAGAATAGGACTACAGCAGCTGAGCGGACTCAATAAAACATGCACATGAAGTAAAAGGGACAAATGGCAAACTGCAGAGGAGCAACATCCACAGGCTCATCAAACTTTATTTATGAAAAACATGAACATCAACTTTATTTCAGAGACTTCAAAAACAGTCTTCCTTGATAGGACTCAACTCCAATCGGCTCTTTTAAAAATGGTAACAAAAGCAAGTACAATATAGGAATAATAGAAAACTTTGATAAGCATCTACTGCTATCCAGTGCATTCCAGGGGCGCATACATACTCTAGATGTATCCAGCTTCCTGTTCAATCCAGTGGAATTTGAGATTTAACTTATTTTTATTGCTGGAGCAGGTGGAGCAGGTGCATCCTTAAGCACAAAATTGTAGTATTTAAAGTTGCTATGTTGCAGTATACAACATCATACCTCCCAACATTTTAAAACTCGAAAGAGGGACAAAAAGTTCTGCCGTGTGCAGCACAGCAAAAATGTATTGGCCACACCCATTAAATGCCACGTTCATTTTACAAAATTTGGCAGGTTATGGAAAGTCTGAACACATTTCTGGGATGTTAAGGCCATGTTTTATGTGTTATTACAGTTTTGCTAATGAAGGCGAATGGCCCTTTAAGCTGCATTCTCATATGTCCCAAGAGACCTGCTTATGTTAAAAATAGTTACAATTGTAACTTTGCTTATCATAGTAACATAGTAAGTTAGGTTGAAAGAAGACACGTCTATCAAGTTCAGCCTTTTAAGTCCATATATAACCTGCCTAACTGTTAGTTGATCCAGAGGACGGCAAAAAAACCCATCTGAAGCCTCTCCAATTTGCATCTTCCATAACCCTGTATTCCCTCACTTGCTAAAAAGCCATCCAATCCCTTTTTAAAGTTATCTAATGTATAAGAGTGTACGAGAATTCCACATCTTCACATATATCACTGTAAAAAACCCTTCCGAATATTTAGACGGAACCTCCTTTTTTCTAATCAGAATGGGTGCCCTCTTGTCAGCTGGAAAGACCCACTGGTAAATAAAGCATTAGATAAGTTATGGTACGATCTCTTTTGTACGATATATTTATACTTACTGTAGTTATTATATCCTCCAGTGTGAACAACCCCAACCCTCACTTCCGCAATAAACGTGCAAGGGGTTCCTTGCTTGCAGCAGCCTTTGAACAACCCCAACATGGTCAGCATTTTCTCATAGCAGAGATTTTCCATACCTTTTACTAAGCTTAGTTGCCCTTCTCTGTACCCTCTCTAATACAATAATGTCCGGTTTGAGCACCGGAGACAAAAACTGTACATATATTCTAGCCTTAGCAGTGCTCTGTACACTGGAAGAATAAACCCCTCCTCCCATAAAATCTATGCCCCTTTTAATACAGCTCAAGACCTTATATGCCCTTGAAGCTGCTGACTGGCATTGCTTGATACAGCCAAGTTTATTATCTGTAAGGACTCCAAGGTCCTTTTCCATTATAGATTTGCCTAGTGCAGTCCCATTAAGGGTATAAGTGGCTTGCATATTTTTTCATCCCAGGTGCAGGACTTTACATTTATCAACATTGAGTCTCATCTGCCACTTAGCTGCCCAGATGCCAGTTTGCCAAGATCCTGCTCCAAAGATGTCACATCTTGGTTGGAATTATTTGGGCTGGATAGTTTTGTGTCATCTGCAAACATGGATACATTACTTACAATATCCTCCCCTAAGTCATTAATAAACAAATTAAATAAAAGTGGACCCAATACAGTGTCCCGAGGGACCACACTAAGAACCTTACTCCAAGTAGAGAATGTACTATTAACAACCACCCTCTGTACCCGATCCTGTAGGCAGTTTCCTATCCATGTAGAAATGACTTCATTAAGCCCAACAGACCTTTGTTTAGAAAGCAGTCGTTTGTAGGGCACTGTATCAAATGCTTTGGCAAAACCCCCAGTTTACTGGCTATTTACTCTCCTCCCTTAACCCACTATAATGCTCAACAACACTTTAGGTCTGGCAATTACATATAAATAAAAAAAAACATTAAAGTGGAGACTGGTCTAAGCATTAAATTACATAGTCGGTTTAATCTCTACACTATTTATGTCCAAGGCAACAGATTTGATTCTGCAGAGGGCAAGCGACTCCTGTGCAATCAATAGTGATCCATACAGTATGAATGCACTCGGGAGGCTTTTTCAATAAAGAAAATCTCTAGCAGCTCATTTTGAAAGATACAGTGCTACCAGATAACTGTGCAGGGAGCAACGCCTACCTGAAGCATTGTGGGAATGCAGACAAAAGCTGAGGAGCAGAAGCATCCATCATGATTTAAGAAGTAACAGCACAGCACTGTCACTAAAGGTCATAGATACTAACTTAAAAAAAAAATCACTTTTGCCAATGGGAACGGCTATAGTGGGAGAATAAGAAATGATACAGAGCATAATTTACCGCATATTATAAAATATAATGATATTATAAGTCACAGAGGAGGTCTATGACCATATAAAAGTACAAAGCTTTTACATAGATCATGGAACTCCAAGGTTGACATCTTGTGCCTTAACGGTAGCACTAGGAAGCAGGGTTGAGTCCTGACCTGGGCAGTATCTAGATAGAGCCGTCACCTGTCCGGTTTTGGACTGTCTGGATCAGAACTGCCTTGCAAGTTTTCCAAATTAGGAAAACCGGACAGCACTCTTCAAGATTGATGTGTGATTGGCCAATCGCCACATCATATCCCTGTCCCTATGACATCATCTCTCATCGCCCCGTGACATCACCGCCCGCCTCCTGCCCAGATTCCCCCACGTAGAAAGGTGGCAACCCTAGCAGTATCTGCAACTAGTCTGTATATACTCTCCATGTAGGTGTGGATTTTTATTGTGGTTTCCTCCAAAACAAAAAGTCTCCACCACAGGTCAGTGATTGATGCAAATGTTGGCAACAAGTGTGTTTTTTTCCCAAAATTACCCTTGCATCAAATACATTATTTTAGTAGTAATGCACTTGTGCTGGAGGAGTCATTTGTTGAATTTAACTATGAGAGTGAGAGAAAAAAGAGGCAAGTTTGTTCTTTAGACAAATAATTAACATTTTAGGTAAGCCTCCTGGTCTGACAAGATGTTCTGACAACTGTGGTGCTCTAGGTGAGTAGCAGAGTAACTTAAATGAAAAAATAAAACTCTTGCAAGGGCTTGCCCTGCAGACACAAGTCTTGTGTGCTAGTGTGGTTATTCTCTATCCAGTTCACTGGTTGGTTGCCATATCCTCCAATCACTGTGCACCGAGTGAACCCTAATATTTATACAACGGGTGTGCGAGTGTCCTCTTCAATTGAAGCATTTGATGAGGGTGACAAAACACCTTGCGTGCCATTGTTCAAACTATCTTCCTTCTAGTTCCAGCTGATCCTGTGTAAGCAGGCAAAATAAACTAAAGCAACCTCCAGTCCTGAAGAGGAAATGGAAAATCATTTCTTGTATCAACCCAGAAGGGTAACAAATGAGGAAGAAAGAGTGCCATACGCTTGCATATATTTATATAGATTAGATGCATGCTGTGGCAACTGTGTTACATATTGGATAAACTTTGTGGCATTCGATGAAAAAGGCCCCCTAAGGCTAAGGCCACACTAGGCGATAGCGCCGCGATTTGACTCGCGGCGACTTTTCGCCGCGACTTTTAAGCCGCAATCGCTGGGGAAACTTTTGCGCTGGCGTCTATGGGGAATCGCGAAAAATCGCCAGCGTAAAAACACACGCGGCGATCTTTTTTCTATTGTCGCTCGAAATCGCCTCGCTAGGCGATTTCGAGCGACAATAGAAAAAAGATCGCCGCGTGTGTTTTTACGCTGGCGATTTTTCGCGATTCCCCATAGACGCCAGCGCAAAAGTTTCCCCAGCGATTGCGGCTTAAAAGTCGCGGCGAAAAGTCGCCGCGAGTCAAATCGCGGCGCTATCGCCTAGTGTGGCCTTAGCCTAACAGACCATTGTTCATACACAAGCACTGAAAAGTACCTATATGGTTAGGAACTTCATGGCACTGATCAGCTGCCTCTCTTTTCATGTTTACAGTGAATTACTGATTTCAATATGGAATCAGTGGCGGAACTACCGGGGGTGCAGGGGGTGCGGCGGTACCAGGGCCCTGGCCCCTGCACCCCCGATGGGGCCCGCAACCCAACAGAGGGATAAAATTGTTTCCAGATTTTCAAATGCACGCTCCTCCAGTGGCGCACTATGTATGACGTCACCGGCGGCGCAGGGTTGCGGCGCCAATATTCATCTTGGTTTTGGCAGCCCCTGCCCTTCCCCCTCGGCTCTCTGGCAGCTCTGGCCTGGCTCTTATCGCAGAGCTTTTGAATTGCATCGTAGAGAGGAAGGGGGGGCCAGGGGCCATGCCTTAAATAGTATCTAATAATCTAACTGCCCCAACACGATGCGGCTTTGCGTGCGTGCATGCATCAATGACGTCATTTACATGGCTGCAAGGCAGAGAGAGGCAGAGTTCTGGCGCGTTAGTGTGCCTCGCACCAAAGACATTTGAACAGGGCTTGTTCTATGATGCTTCCTGCTGGCACAGGTACAGATCTGGCTGGGGGATACTGTATATTTTATGCTGCTACTGAAGGCAAATGTACATATTGGGGGCAATATGATCTGATGTATTTTGGGCTGCTGCTGGCACAGGTAAAGATTAGGATCAATATGGGCTTGTTGGCACAAGTACAGGGGGCAATATTATAGCTGTTGGGCTTGCTGGCACAGGTACATTGGGGCAATATAATGGCTGCTGGCACAGGTACATTGGGGCAATATGGTGGCTGCTGGCACAGGTACATTGGGGTAATATGGTGGCTGCTGGCACAGGTATATTGGGGCAATATAATGACTGCTGGCACAGGTATATTGGGGCAATATGGTGGCTGCTGGCACAGGCACATTGGGGCAATATGGTGGCTGCTGGCACAGGTACATTGGGGCAATATAATGACTGCTGGCACAGGCACATTGGGGCAATATGGTGGCTGCTGGCACAGGTATATTGGGGCAATATGGTGGCTGCAAGCACAGGTACATTGGGGCAATATAATGGCTGCTGGCACAGGCGCATTGGGGCAATATGGTGGCTGCTGGCACAGGTACATTGGGGCAATATAATGGCTGCTGGCACAGGCGCATTGGGGCAATATAATGGCTGCTGGCACAGGTACATTGGGGCAATATGGTGGCTGCTGGCACAGGCACATTGGGGCAATATGGTGGCTGCTGGCACAGGCACATTGGGGCAATATGGTGGCTGCTGGCACAGGTACAGATTTGGGGCAATATGGATTGGTTGTTGCTGGTGCAGGTACAGATTTTGGGGCAATACCTTGGCTGCTGCTGCTGGCACAGGTACACAGATTACTGGGGCCAATATGAGGGATTTTTGACCCCATCTGAACAACAATGACTTGTAAGGCTATACATTTATTGTTATTGGTACTTGTTTTTTTTTTTATTCTGGCTCTCTGCAATTCATATTGTAATATTTCATTCAAATCAATTCATAGTTGCTAGGGTAATTTGGTCCCTAGCAACCAGACTGCTGAAATTGCAAACTGGACAGCTGCTGAATAAAAAGCTAGATAACGCAAACCGCAAATAAAAAACATTAAAAAACCAATTGCAAATTTTCTAAGAAAATCCCTCTGTGCACCATATTAAAGTTAATGTAAAGGTGAACAACCCCTTTAATGCTGCACTGATTAACCCTTGTCATTAACACAGAAAAAAATGTATTTCAGACTCCTTTGCTTATATCCTTTGAGTACAGGTATGGGACCTGCTATCCAGAATACTCAGGACCTGGGGGTTTCCAGATAATGGATTTCCGTAATTTCAATCTTCATACCTTAAGTCTACTAGAAAATCACATATACATTAAATAAATTCAATAGGCTGGTTTTGCTTCCAATAAGGATTAATTATATCTTAGTTGGGATCAAGTACAATCTTCTGTTTTATTATTACACAGAAAAAGGAAATTGTTTTTAAAAAGCTGAATTATTTGATTATAATGGAGTCTATGGGAGACTGTGTTCCAATCCAATGCACGGGGGGGGGGGGGGGGGGGGCGGGGTCGCGCAGGGGGGCCTAGTTGTACATTTACATACCAGGGCCCTTAGGAGTCTAGTTACGCCACTGTATGGAATCCACCGTAGCACAAACGTCTGCTGCACTTAATCTTGGGATCTCTGGCCTGTGAATAGAAAATCTGTCTCACAGCAGCTTTATAGGGAAATCCCTCCAGCCTGATTAAACTCCTTGTGCACTAGAAATCCTCAGAGATATACAGAAGGATTTTAATCCTGCAGTTTTGCTGAATCCCTGGCTGTTCTGCTGAGCACTGTTGTGTCTGCTTGGAAGCTCCCATGTGATACTAAAAAATAGTAAGGGGCGGGAGTTTGACCTGAACAAGCCCACAATAAACCAAACTCAGACAGACATAAACAGGCAGCCTGTGAATTCCTCTGCAACCCTACAGATACATAATAAGGCAACACTGAACCCAAAAAGAACTACGGTGCCCAGGTACAAAGTGACACCTAATAATAGTTCAAGAGCAGGAGCATTACACGGTATATTTTTAGCAGCATCCTACTGCTTGTCAGGAATGGCTGCTTGTCAGTGTGAAAAGGATATTTCCTGGGGAGGAATTAAAAAGGTCATGTTGCAAAGGTCCAAAACATAATGTCAAATGGCCTTCACAGCAGCAGCAGCAATTGCAAGGTTTTTGTGAATGCAGAGAGCCCATTATCCCATCAGCATGTGCGTGCGGTGAATGCAGATATCAAATACACACTGACACAGTTGGAATGCTGATAAGAGGCCTCACATACTGAATATTCCCCATTGCTATTGCTGTTATGTAAAGCCCTGCAGGGGGAGGGGGAGGAGGTGGAGCTGGGGTTTCCCCCAATAACAAAACTGCTCCCCCCCTCTTACTTCTCCATGCATCCAACAATGGGTCATCCCAGGCCAGCGCTCATAGACACCAGCAGCAGTGGAACGTGCTACGTGCACAAAATGCGCAGTCACATCCAGCGGCCTCACCACTGGGGGAATGTAGGGAACTGAGGTACACACAATAAATGCTACACACAATAAACGGTACACACAATAAATGCTACACACCACAAATGCTACACACAATAAATCCTACACACAACAAATGCTACATACAACTGCCACTCATTGTGCCTGTTTATTGCCCTTATAAGGTAAAAATCATATCCTAGAAATGTGTTTTTTTGCACAATGCATTCCTTGCAGTAAAGCACTTTCCTTTCTCCTGTTTTATACATAGAGTAATATGAGCCTGCATGAAAATACCATCTCCTCTGAGGCAAGTGTGTCCCCTACATGTCATGCACATATCAGCACTGCACTTCTTACTAAGAGACAAACATGGAACTACAAATATAAATAGAGAGAGAGAGTACAGTCAGTGAAGTGCTACCGCCTTTCCTCCAGCAAATGAACTACAATTCCCAGAAGCGCCTGAGAGTAGAAAGCCACTAGGGAGCATTGTAGTTATTGAACAGCTGGAGGGCCGCAGTTGTGCCAGACATAGTCAAGACTCGGTATCAGAAGCTGACGTCTCACCTTTCTCCCAAAGCCGGAGCAGCATTCCCGGTGTGACAGCCGCGTCCTTCTCTTCCCCACTCCTCCGTCCGTGCCGGGCTATGTGTAGCTGTCAGTGACTGTGCCTCCCGCAAGGTCTCCGCCCCCCTGTCTGTATGGTCAGTGTATGGTTACTGGCTCCGCCTGTGTATCGTGGCCCTGGCAGTCCTTGTGAGGGGGACGCGCTGCCATGGCACGCCTGTGGGGTCCCTATCTCACCCTGCCCCCCTAAACCTCTTACTCCTGCTGCTTTCCTCTCTCCCCAGAGGTCTCACTCCCGCCGTCTGTCTGCCCCTCCTTCTCCTCTAACCCTGTCACTAGACTTTTTTTTTTTTCTCGCATCTTTATTAACATAAATACAATGAACAGAACACTGTCAAAGTTAGGTTTTGTGCCAAAAGCCTAGTGGTTCCAGACTGCTTTACTTACTCTTAGGCCTGGTTGTGATTGGCATGGCTGAGAGGCCTGGGCTCCGAACAATCAAAACACGTTCATGTTGCTTATTCCATACACTGATTACAAGGCTTTACAAACAGTGCAGAATCCACATGATGCCTAACAGGGCACTAACTTATAAATTGTCAATATACGTTTATTTAAAAAATGATGCCCTAAAATAGTTTTGTCCTGAGGCCCTGTAACTTCTAGTTATTGTAATGTTATATCCTTTCTTTCACACTAAGCGGCATATATATTATTCTGTGTAAAAAGAAATTCAGTGAAACAATGGTGTAAAAAGCTGTGTAAAAGAAATGTCATATTTATCAAGGTGTGCCTTATTTTACGCCATGATTTTACTCCATTATTTTACACATCTTCAGATCTATATAGTAAGTTCTGGCCAAAGTTGCTCAAAATTATGCCATTTTTCTGCCAGTTTTTACACAGCGATGCGGCGCCTGACGATGGTGTATTATTACTCTGTTTTTTTACACCACATAATAAATATGCCCTTTACAGCAGAAAGAGTATCAGACATCCTAATGCAGGAGTGCCCATACTTTATTAATGCGAGATCTACTTTTAGTGATATTGTCCCATTATGATCTTCTGCATCCATATAAGCATTGTTAGCATCCTGTTCCATGGAAAATATTACTTAAATATCATATTGATTTGAGAGAATTGATATTGCTATATTTAACAAACAACTATTTCTATCTAACTGTAACATGATAAATATCTGAATGAAAAGCATGTAATAGGACAGTGATTTAGACAAGCTGTTTGTTGACAGTGTTAGTATAAGTGAAGTAGAGCCAGGCACTTGCAGATTTACTGTAACATGTTTTATATCACAACATGTTTAGGGCAAAGCCCTTTATCAAGTGATGGAACCAGTTATATATACAGAATTGACTTTGTTGACAGTGTCTTGAGTTTTACTGATCACCAGCTAAAGGTCTACCTTTTGGGCACCCCTGTCCTAATGTGATCCCCTTAACATCTTTGGCATCTTCTGGTTATTGGTGAAAAACCTTGAACAGAACCCCCTTTGTATTTGATACAAGACAAACTTGGCAACGGAAGTTAAAAAACAGATACGGCTGTGCTTTATTGTGTCAAACAACATTTTGGGGGCTAGCCTGATGAAGAGTCACATGATGAATGGTCACACCACCAAAACATTGTAATCAGCAGAGAAGAAGATGATCAACTACTGGAACATTTTCAGAGGCACAAATCTTCACAACTATAGTGCTGTGGTTGCAGGGCCGCCATCAGGGGGGCACTGGGGGTACAGCTGTACCGGGGCTGAAGGGGGGCCCGGCTCGGCGGTGTTACACTTTTCAAATTAGCCGGGCCCCCCTTAACAGCGCCGAAGGTCACGGTGCAGCTGAAGATCCAAAGCCACGCCAAAGACCTGCTGCTGCTCACGCTGCTGAATTGTCACTCACTAAGTTCCGTGCGGCAAGTACATTCCCCTGCTCTTCCGTGCTGCTGCTGCTGACAGGCTGAGGCTGATGTGGGCGTGGAGAGAAGGAGGGAGGGGGAAAGGAGCAGAAACGTTTAACCCTGTAACTCCAAACTGAGCAAGAGTCAGGTATTGTAACATTGGCACTGGAAGCCTCTCTTTCCAGCCTGTATTTGTGTAATTATTTTAGCACCAGCCTAGTGTGTTGCTGTCATTCTATCCTAGTATGTCTTTTGTACTTATTATTTGGCAGATCTTTCTAGTGATCATGTTGCTTGCTTATTCTATCAGTTAAAAAAAAGTAAAATTTTTCTAATAGAACCGTAAGCAGCCATTACTAAAGAAATAAAAAGCCTAGCTTGAAGGTCAGTTAAAGGGGTTGTTCACCTTTACATTAACTGTTAGTATGATGTAGAGAGGGATATTCTGAGACAATTTGTAATTGGGTTTTTATTTTTTGTGGTTTTTGACTTATTTAGCTTTTTATTCAGCAGCTCTCCAGTTTGCCATTTATATAATCTGGTTGCCAGGGTCTAAATTTCCCTAGCAACCATGCACTGATTTAAATAAGAGACTGGAATATGTATAAGGGAGGACCTGAATAGAAAGATGATGTTTATAGCGCTGGTGTCTGTGTGGACTTTTTAATGTGGGGTGGGGGCGGGATCTGGGGTGGGCGGAGCCAGGGGGCCCAGAAAATTTTGCTATGCGGGGCCCCGTGATTTCTGATGGCGGCCCTGTGTGGTTGCCTTGTGTTTATACAGAACCCCAAAACATAAAGTGTAGCATTTCTACCCTCCTTCTTTGTTAAGCTTTAGTTCTCCTTTAACAGACAGTATTGAATAAATGCTAATTACACATGTTTAAATATGTTGCAACATTAAATGAATTACTACTATCACAGCAAACACGCAGCAGCCATTTTGTGGGCACTGTTATTAAGATAAATTGTGTATCATCCTAAAATCTTCTGTAAGCATGAGAATGGGGAACCTAATGCCCATACACAATGCCCTACATAATTATAGGACATGTGGAAGAAAGGGGCAATGTTAGAAGTGCAGTGACATGTAGGAAGGGCTGAATGGAAAGCGAAAGTAATTAACTGCCCCACCTCTATGCCTTAGGCATAGGGGCGGGGCAGATAATATTTGATTGACAGCTCAGATATTTAAATACCTTTATAACAGGTACGAAAGTTTTAATGTTTAATTTGCAAAGGACTTTCATTATGCAGCTTTTTATGTGTAGGTCCACTTTAAAGGGGTGGTTCACCTTTGAGTTAATTTTTAGTATGTTATAGAACTGGCAATTCTAAACAACTTTTCAATTGGTCTTCATTATTTATTTTTTATAATTTTTGAATTATTTGCCTTCTTCTTCTGGCTCTTTCCAGTTTTCAAATGGGGGTCACTGACCCGATCTAAAAGCAAATGCTCTGTGAGGCTAAACATTTATTGTTAATGCTAGTTTTTATTACTCATCTTTCTATTCAGGCCTACACCTACTCATATTCCATTCTCTTATTCAAATCAATGCATGGTTGCTAGGGTAATTTGGACCCTAGCAACCAGATTGCTGAAACTGGAGCATACTGCCCAGGTCTGGATGGGGATTCAAAATAGTCCCTGGCATTTCAAATACACAGAGTCTCATACAGTCCCCCAAAGTCTGTGACATCTAACAGCAGCCCCCCTGGAATTTACCAGAATCGACAGATTACCAGTCTGGGCCTGCTAATGCCTGATCAGATAGGCATATATGCCAGGTCAGGGGTTGGTTTTGATAGACCATTCTGCGTTACTTCTAGTGTGGCGCAGCGCCTAGCGAGGCGCGCCGTGACTGTCAGGGAGAGGGGAGCGCTCACCCACCCCCCGCGCGTTGCAGCGATGATGTCATCGCTCGGCGCCGCAATCATTTATTAGTGCTGCGCGCAAGTGCGCAGTCTCTTTGTGCCTGCTCCCTCCCCTATGCAACGAGCGTGTTCTGGGTAAGATTAGGGGGTCAGCAGCATCCCACCCACCCCTCTGTTTTCTTGTTTTTCATTTAGAAATGCTAAGCAGTTCTTTTACTTTGTATCTGTATGTTTCGTTTTTTACTATTCTGCAGAGAAATTATCACAGCGGAAAAATGGTTTTGATCCTTGCCTTTGCACTTTATAAAAAAAATAATTGTTCTCACATGCCCATTGCTCTTGCAATGGCCGGCATCGGTGTTCTTTGAGTTGAATAAAGGGTTAAGTCGGTTTAAGAAATATGTGTTTATAAAGGTGCAAGGCTCTTTATATAAAACATGATCAATAAAAGCTGTGTCCGACCTTCATCCACAAGTTAGCCTCCGAGTTCTTTATTTGGGCAATTCAAGTTTAAAAAAAGATAGGGGGGGGGATTGGTGTTCTTCCCTGCAGTCTTTGGATCTTAGTTTGAAAATTTTCTTTGACAATGCATCATATTTGCACAGGGTCGGACTGTGTCGGCTGACCCAGACCTGCTCCCTACTTGAAGCACCACGGCTCTACCTACCTCTCTCCCTGGCTCCGGATGCTGCCCTGACCTCCTCGTTGGCACTGGTCAATGCCGCTTGACGGAATAGGTAAGAGCAGGGGGGCCAGAGGGACGATGTAGCTGGGATGGGGGCCAGAGAGTGCTTTGCGGCTGGGGTTGGTGTGGGGGGCCCTAAGGCAGCAGGCCTGGTGGGCCCTGGGCCCCCTAGTCAAAGACTGTATTCACGAGTGCATGGTGCAGTTCCTTCTGTCCTCTGAACAATTGTTCTGGCTGTCCACCCAATAGAAGATGGCTCATCATGTGTACAGCCACTTATGCAGTGTCCATTGTTAGAAGCAAGGTGCAAGTAGGGGATATAGTGCTGTTGTGCCTAGTGGTACCCCACCATTAAATCTGACCCTGAGTGCATGGCTGAGTGCATGTATTTAGTGTTTCTTCAAATATGTGGTTTGTCAGGTGCATTAAAATGATCTGTTGTATGCCCTTTTAATGGCTGATTTACAAACATAGAAGATAAAATGCACAAGTACAGTTGTCAGTAACAACTCAACTTTCAATTAATACCACACTAATCATTCTTCATGGTGAGGTTGTGTAATAGCCTTGTATGTGATGTTATGATAGCAGATCCTATTAATGTCTTTAAAGATGGTTTATTGGACAAGTTTAATATACATATAGTGATCTTGAGGTCTACAGTTAGTTTAATATAGGTATATGTATATATATATTAGTGTATTGATATGCTTGTATAGGTATGTGTATATGTATGTACTGAGGGTCATCTTTTTTCAATCCAAATTAATATTTAATAATTTTGCAATTTAGTATTGTTGTTTTTAAATTAGCAGCCTATGGTGCAGAGCTGAGGGCAGGTGAACGTGAGTGCTGAACAAAAGCAAGTACAAATTGTTTCTCCTGGTTATACAGAGCATTGGTTGTAGCATGAAAATAGTACAGTAACACACAGACATCTAGTGGTAAGGGACTTCATTACAACCACTACACTGACGAAGAGACTCAAAAGCCTCTAAATCCCACAGTTCTCCTTAATTTAACCATCCAATGAGAATATCATTTCTGGATATCTGGACAGTGACCAACCACAGGTTCTAATGGAGGCCCAACTGACATTCATGGAGTGGCCTGACACAAGGAACAATAGGTGACAATAGTAGAATTCAGAGCTGAGGATTGTGGTGGACAACATGTCCTGTGTGCCATAGGCTTTAGGGTAGGGGCATAAGGGTTTTTTTGGGATACTTTAAGCTCCACATTTTTAAGAAGCCCAAATGAGCCTGAAACATCAGCCCATAGACAAACAAGTGCTGGTGCAAGCTCTAGTCAGCCAATTGTAATGTTAGTCTATGGTGGGCTCACAAATTCTGTGTTTCTGAGCTTTTTAAAATTGAATTGCTTAAATTGCCCATAACAGCTCTGTGTGTCAATATCCTTAGAACTTACCAAGATCAAGAAGAATAAAACGGTAAAACTAAAACAGTATGCAGATAAAAGACAGGAGTCAATTTTGTGATCATATGATATTTGTTTTATTGTTTGCTAATTACATTTTAAAAAAAAGTATTGTTACAGACAAATGATGTATTTTTAAATATATAAAAGTGCTTCTAAGGCCCAGTCTGTTTTATTACCATATCAAAACCCCAATTACATTAGGTTATCTGTGAGGCCATGGCACTGGATAAGAGTTCAGATAACTACACCATTGTAGTGCAACTGGTACCAGCACAGGGACAAAAGAGAAGAGTGATTACATGAAAAACCTTTGTAAACCTATTATGGTACACCAGGCATTTGCTCTCCCACTGGGGGTCATTTATAAACACTGGGCACATTTTCACATGGGCAGTAATCCATGGCAACCAATCAGATGATTGCTTTCACTGTTCAACCTGCAGCTAGCTGAATTTATAAATGAGCCCCAATGTGTTTCTGCTGGTGGAGAGACTCCTACTGTTTGCCATTGACTGGACTGGAAATGCACGCAGCCGGCAGAGAAAATGGTGCTTGTGCCATTGGCCTAATAGTGTTGGAAGAATGAAAGTCTATGCATGCCTTTAAACCAAACAAATAGAAAAGTGATGAAAATATATAAAAATGATTTGGAAAAGATGGAATCATGCATGGGATAATCATGCAGGAGCAACGTTTGCAGTAGGTCTGTCACAACGACTGGAACTGTTTTATTTCATGAAGTTAAAAAGAAACAAAAAAAAAAAGTTGCTTTCTTTTTCCTTTTTCTTTTAGTTTGTAAGAACAATGCTGTTGACCCGATAAGTTTGATAGGTCTTCTCCCAGCAGTGGGGCCCTAAAAATGAATTTCCTGATTCCCTGCAATAAGTGTCACCCTGTGTGTACAGGTATGGGACCTTTTATTCAGAATGCTCGGGACCTGGTGCTTTCTGGATAACAGATCTTTCCGTAATTTGGATCTTAATACCTTAAGTTTAAAAAATCATATAAATATTAAAGGGATACTGTCATGGGAAAAAAAAGATTTTTTCAAAATGAATCAGTTAATAGTGCTGCTCCAGCAGAATTCTGCACTGAAATCCATTTCTCAAAAGAGCAAACAGATTTTTTTATATTCAATTTTAAAATCCGACATGGGGCTAGACATATTGTCAATTTCCCAGCCGCCCCAAGTCATGTGATTTGTGCTCTGATAAACTTCAATCACTCTTTACTGCTGTACTGCAAGTTGGAGTGATATCACCCCCTCCCTTTCCCCCCCCCAGCAGCCAAACAAAAGAACAATGGGAAGGTAACCAGATAGCAGCTCCCTAACACAAGATAACAGCTGCCTGGTAGATCTAAGAACAACACTCAATAGTAAAAACCCATGTCTCACTGAGACACATTCAGTTACATTGAGAAGGAAAAACAGCAGCCTGCCAGAAAGCATTTCTCTCCTAAAGTGCAGACACAAGTCACATGACCAGGGGCAGCTGGGAAATTGACAAAATGTCTAGCCCCATGTCAGATTTCAAAATTGAATATAAAAAAATCTATTTGCTCTTTTGAGAAATCAGTGCAGAATTCTGCTGGAGTAGCACTATTAGCTGATGCGTTTAAACATGTTTTCCGATGACAGGATCCCTTTAAATGCACCCAATTTGTTTCCAATAAGGATTAATAATATCTTAGTTTGGATCAAGTACAAGATACTGTTTTATTATTACAGAGAAAAAGGAAATCATTTTAAAAAGTTTGGATTACTTGGATAACATTGCACAAAGTATTTAGGCAAACAACCCCAATTATCAAAATAAAATAACAATCATCATTTCCAGAACCAGCATTGTTAACAAATAATATCCATGTTAAAATTAGCCAACTCTTATTTTGCAGGCCAAGAAAATCAGATAAAGTCCTAATCCAGCTAACTAAAGCAGGCTTTTGTGAACTTTTCCTAAACATTAAAATCTGTAGAGATTACTAAAAAAAAAAAAAGCTAATGAGAGAGGTCTGAGTAGCTGATCAGTAGCAGAGCACAAGGACAAGGCTATAGCAGGTGGTCACAATAGTGCTTGGATTGGCAGTGAGGAGCACATGGGATAGTGGATAGGCAGTTCTTTGATATTTGTTGCATTAAGATACATAACAGTGAAATCTTTTCATACACTAGCAATTCAAGTAACCTGGAGATAAAGGGGACTAGTTCTAATACACAGAAGCTATGAATATCTTGTAAATTATATTCTTATAAACGGTGAGCAGTGATGTCATTTCTGTCACATGACTCACTAAAACTTGTGTATTATAATAAATAAAGTAACCCTTGTTGGAAAATATGAGGATATTAGAAGTAACCTCGGAGTTCCATGACCTGTATAAAAGCACTCGGCCTTCGGCCTCGTACTTTTATATGGTCGTGGAACTCCTCTGTGACTTATAATACCCTCATATATTACAATAGGGGAAACACATATTCACTATATATTGCATGCCTTTAGTACAGGGACTACATCTGGGCACAATGGTCATAGTGGAGGGCACAAAAAGAACTGGCAACTAAGTATTATGGGGTTTATGATTTCTGATGACAGTAAAGGGGCGATTGAAATTAACAGCAATATCTTAAAGGGATCAACACCAAAAGCCCCCCCCCCCCGTTTTTTGCACAGTGAATAAAAATGCATTATTCTGAGTGACTTTTCAATATACCGAAATGACTTTTCAAGCTTGCTGATTAAAGCTGAATAAAAGCCCTAGCGGAGAACTGACTCCTGTTAGAGAATCAAACCACGAGAACAGATAGGGATGAACAAACATCCCTTTCACCTGCATTTACAAATAAATCATTGAAAATCTTTAATGGATGAATATTGAATAGTTGCTTAGAATTATATTTCTTTAAATATGCAAAAAAAACCTTAAAACACTTTTTTTTGGGTGGAGGCAGTAGAAGGAGGTAGTTGGAAAGGGCTAAGTAAGGAAAGCTGGCTTGTATGTAAGTCTGGCAGATCAAATATTTACAAACCACAAGCTGCATGGCTAATTACTTATGTATTTAGGAGTGTGCTGTAGACTGCAATGATGTATATGCAACTATGCAAATAATATCTGCTTAAAATGCCTTTTATTACAGATGTTTATGATATATTGCTACTACAGGGCTGCATGGATTTGTACACAACCATGTGATGCAAACGTCAACCCTGAAAAATTCAAGGGGATATAGACACCAATATAAAGATGAGAATAAACTTGCTATTATCATGCACTTTTGCAATATACGCTTACTAACATAGAAACGTAAAATAAAATAGATTGCATCAGAACAGCATTTTGGGTTACGTATGGTTTGGGAAGTGAAATTAATTGGATTTAACTCAGTTGCTCCAAATGATTAGCTGACACTCAAATGTTTTTTTATAGATTACAATTTCTCAGTTGTAGAATAATGTAACCGGTAAGAGGCAGTAGAACATGTGACATTTAGCAACTGATGGTGTTATTTCCTTATAAAGAGACAATACAAATGTATAATGGTAATCGGGTTCCCAAAATGCATTGCAACATTTTGATTCAGCGCTACAACAACAAATTCAGGGAAAGCAATTCCTTATGAATTACTGTCACTGCTATGACACCTAATGGACGTTTTAGGTACTGTTTAGATTTAAATGTTCTTTACTAGTGATACGGCTTTTGGTTCAGTTGTTGAGGTTTTTCAGTCTATAAACTGCACTGCTATGTATCATTGTAACCCCCCCCCCCACCAAACACAATAGTTGGATGAAAAAGCTTTTGAACAATGATTGTATAAAAAAGAACCCACTTTGAAAGGCTAGGTTTCTATTTTTGCCCTAGAACCAGGACAGCCTGGGTACCATTCATCTATTTGTTCATCACAGAAAAATCAAACTGTAGTCTTAAAGGTAAACACCCAGATCCTGATTGATGTGTGTGACTAAAAACAATTAAATCTGATTAGAAACATGTACGTTTAGTTCTGTTCAGAGGCTGAACGATTTGATTTTCTCAGACTGAGAGGCCCTTGTATATATTGCCAGCTATAGTTTTACAAGTAGGGATACAATGATAGTTTTACCAAATACTAGAAGGAAATGAAAATGTATCTTCTACACTAATCTGTATAAAAACCAGAACGGCGAGGAATGGACAAAATATTTTCAAGAGTAAGTGTGGAATTATAAAGCAAGAAATCAAATGATTATGTTTTTCATGGTTAAACTGTCAGTCTTTGCATCTTAAGCACAGTAAATTGTTTTCAATATATCTCAGGAAAGATATATTTACATTATAAAGTCATGCAAATTAAAATACAAAAATATACTTGTCTGTGTGTTTTATACTTAAGTTATGTTTTATGTAGGCAATTTCCTATCTGCTGCTATATATTCTTTTTAGGTCTATTTCATTTCATTTTGTGATTTCACTTAAATGTTTGATAAAAGGAATAACAGAACTGCCTGGATTCAGTATAATGGTTAGAAATGGTTAGCTATTCCATGGAAAGTGAAAGAGGATGCATATATTGCTCTGGAAACTCCCTGCAGCCCTTCAGATTTTGCTGAAATACAACTACAGGTATGGGATCCATTATCTGGAAACCTGTTATCCAGAAAGCTCCGAATTATGGAAAGGCTGTCTTCCATAGAATCCATTTTATCCAAATAAGTTTTTAAAAATGATTTCCTTTTTCTCTGCAATAATAAAACAGTGCCTTGTACTTGATCCAAACTAAGATATAATTAATCCTTATTGGAAGACGAATCAGACTATTGGGCTTATTTAATGTTTACATGATTTTCTAGTAGACTTAAAGGGGAAGTAAAGTCTAAAATAGAATAAGGCTAGAAATGCTGTATTTTGTATACAAACATAAACATGAACTTGCTGCACCACAAGCCTAATCAAACAAATGATTTATGCTTTCAAAGTTGGCTACAGGGGGTCACCATCTTGTAACTTTGTAAAACATCTTTGCAAGACCAAGACTGTGCACATAGTCAGTGTGGTCTGGGCTGCTTAGGGATTGTCATAAATTATCAAAACAGCACAAATAATATCTGCCAGAAGCTGATACAGCAAGACTGATTAATAATCAGAATATGCAGACTGCACTGGGTCCTGTGTTGTAATGTAATCTAATATGGAGTTTATACTTTTTGTATTGTATTGTTTTTTGTATTGTTTAATACGAACTTTCTCCAACTCTGCAGAACCAGTGACTGCAGCAAAATAATCCTCCAAATAGAATCCCAGTTTATCTGTTTAAACTTGGCTCCATGATCTTTGTCCCTGCAGCTGGAGTTGGAAACTGTAAGGGCAGAGACCAATGCTGCTATTTCGGGAGATTAGCCGCCCAGCAACAAATTGCTTCTTCTTCGGGCGACTTTGTGAACTGTTAATTTAGTTGCACAATTCTAAAGGTTTACCCATGTATATATCCAATTTCTGCCAACATATTGCACATTTCATGTTTACATACTGTATTTATTGTGTATTTTAAGTGCCTTTTTGTGATATGTACTAGCTGGAGCCACGTTGTCTCGTCTCACTGTGTATTCGTATACTGCTGAGATGACAATAAAGTTTACTTTGACTTTGACTAATCTCCCTGAACTATCTTCCCACCGGCTACAATGTAAATCACCGGCCGGATGGCACTCGGATCACTTCGTTTTCCGAAGTCGCCCGAAGTTGCCACAGAGGAAACTTGGATAGTTAGGGACTGTCTGATAATTCCTATCCACAGCAGTAAAGAGTGAAGGGAGAATTTCACTGCATACGGTCAGGTTTCTTATAAAAACAGTACACATTTTTTAATTAAAGTATATTGAAGATAGGTTTTCTTTTTCATTAAAGAAAGTAAAAATTTGATTTTTTTTTGGCTTTATATGCCCTTTAAGGTATGTAGATCCAAATTATGGAAAGATCGGTTGTCTGTAAAACTCCTGGTACTGAGCATTCTGGATAACAGGTCCCATACCCTACCAAGCAAAATGCATGTAAATGCATGAAATACTCAGTGTTGTAACTACCAAGGAAGCAGACCCTGCAATTAACACAGAGAAGAATCCACCCCCCCCCTTCAAACTTGCAGCGTGATTTATTATGCATTGTTCCATAATATGGAAGATGTGAGTCTATGTGATTGTATAGTTAAGAATATTCAAGTCTAAGATACAGAGATAGCTACAGGCAGTAGCAGTAACAGGTCCTCTGGCAGAGGAATGTGGATGTTCCCCATTGGAACATCTGGCCAATCTGAATGCAAAAGATGTCCTGTTTAAAATGTTGTATCCATTCACTCCACAATTCAATTTACAATGAAATTATTAGCCTGATGGTGAAGTCGATCTGTATTGCTTTTGTACATATGATATAACTAGTAGTTATCCAATTAGGATTATTAGTCTCATGAGAACGAGGATTACATGTAAATTTATGTATCTGAAGACGTCTGCCATTTCGAACCCAAAGTGATTCCGATTTTGAACATGTACATTACTACTGTGCCATTTTCCTGCCAGTAGATAGATTTTACATTTTTAAGATTTTTAAAATCTAGTTATTTTCCATCCTTAAAAATTCTTAATGTACACTATAGGTACAGTATGGTGACTATGAAGATTTTCATTCATCCAGGTCATGGTATATCTAGTATAGGTAAAGCACTGCGTATCTTGACAGCGCTATATAAATAAATGATGATGATAGGTAAATCTAAAAACAACTGGACTTGCTGAGTAATCAATGAAGACGTTTCACTACTCACTAGACCCCCGCCTCTGTTCAGGGATGGTTTCTCCACCTTGACATGAATCGCCTCTGTCAAAGCAACAGCAACCAAACCCAACAGGAACACCAAATAGAAATAACCGCCCGGATACACATTGTATGCGAAACATAGTCATCCCATATGTAGCTGGAGTGTCAGAGAAACTCAGGAGGATTTTCAACAAACACCATGTCCGTGTGTTTTTCAAACCTAGCAACACACTGAGACAAAAACTGGTACACCCAAAGGATTCAACCCCTAAAGAAAAACAAAGCAATGTGGTATACGGAGTCCAGTGTAGCGAGGAGTGCACAGATCTATACACTGGGGAGACAAAACAACTGCTCACCAAGCGAATGGCTCAGCATAGGAAGGCGAACTCTACAGGGCAAAACTCAGCTGTCTTTCTACACCTAAAAGACAAGGGACACTCCTTTGAAGACAGCAAGGTCCAAATCTTGAATAAAGAAGACCGCTGGTTTGAACGAGGCGTGAAAGAGGCGATTCATGTCAAGGTGGAGAGACCATCTCTGAACAGAGGCGGGGGCTTCGACACCACTTGTCTGCTACATACAATGCTGTTCTAACGTCTGTACCCCGGCGGATTCAGAACACTTCACACATCCATTCATGCAACTCTCACAAGTAACACCTCTTTCTAGGAGTTGCATGACACATTGGATAATCCTATCACAGTAACTACATAGAATCTACACCTCTGTGAATTTCCTCAGATGTCACCTCTTTGAAGAGTTACAATGTGCCATTGTGATTGGATTAGTGGAAGAGTTTATATGCCGAGAACTTCCCACACCAGTCAGTTGAACTGAAGAAGCTGCTCGGATGAATAGTGAAACGTCTTCATTGATTACACAGCAAGTCCAGTTGTATTTAGATTTACCTATAATAGATATAGGTATGGTGGCATATGCAAATTGTTTTCTTTAAATGAGGCTGTTCATCAGGGACTTTTGGTTCTTCATCTGCTTTCCAGCATGGCCTTTGTTTGTAGGATGGGTAATCAGAAACCAAGGTAACCCTTATAGATATATTACATCATTCAGCAAAATAGAATAAGAAAAAACTGATTTTATTCATAGGGACACAAAGTGCCATCTTTATTATTATGCCATCCTCTGTAAAATCATCACATTGCTTTAGAAGAGTTATTACTAGGGCTTATTCACTGTGGGGATTTATGTCAGAAATGATGGCTACATTTCCCTGTAGTGCACTATTACAAGAGAATGTACAAGAGAATGTACAATGTACTATTACAAGTACATGGGAAAACAACAATACACATAGCTATTAAAAAACTCCAGTATGCACAAAACTGCTTATGTTGCTTTGGATAAAGATTACCAAGATGACTTGAAAAATCATGAACACTTGCTATGCATGTGTCTGGGATGCAATGAATGCAATGTGACTACAGAGAAGCGTCCCTGATTTTTCACATGTTATAAAAACGTTGGCAATTATTCTGCTTCCTGGCAAAATGGACACTCAGAATTTGACCTGATTCTAGCTGCAAACTGATATGGGGGCCTTGACTGGATGGAAGATATTGACAAATTGCTTTCAGTTACATTTTCTGACTATGCAACAAGGCATTAGTTTTCACACCAAACATGCAGTATACTGTAACTTTGGTTGAGTTTTAGTAAATGGTTTGCATAGGCAGAAAGAGTATCTAGTTGCAGCGCAACAAGCACTATGTAGTCTGGACATTCAGATCCAACTGCATCCAATGCAAATATAACCAGATTAGTTGTACCGTTGCCAAAAGGCCTGAACTGCATCAAATTCGATGAATTCTGAATAGAATAGTTTTCGTGTGCAGCCTTCTCAGGAATTACAGAATTTTTGATTCTGCACAAGACACAGAATAAGGGTGCTTTTCACATACACAGCCGGATATTCCCAAAGGCAGACTCAGCATGTGTCTACAGTATATATAACAGAGGGCATTGGTGTGGCAGGCACCATACATGACTGCATGGTAGCTGAATATCTGAATTTTGCTGGCTCACCAAACTGTGCTGTTCTATTATAAACAACAATGTAGACCTAAGGTGAATTTATGTTGTGATTGCTTCTTGCATTATCACCAGTTCCTTGACAGGAACACACAATAATCACATTCTGCCCTTAATGAAAAATATATCATCTTGCAACTGATTTCTCTAATCCAGTGCCAAAAGAGACCTTTCTACAATCTATCCCAGCAAGATAATAAAAGCAAAATGTAAATATGAGTAGTACTGTCCAATGCTGAGGAAAGAATCACCATTCTTTTTTAAAAAAAAATATTTTGACTTTGCTCTTGCACAGCACAGGGCCTTGAAAGAGAAAAGTCCAGTAGAAAATGATGCCACAGTTCTTAGGTCTTAAGATAGGCTAAAGCATGTGTGCACTTTGCCGTACCCAGTGAAGTCCTTGACGTGTGTACTGTACCAAGTGCTCCATCGAACTGTGCAGCGTGATCCCTCCCATTAGTGCATCAAGCTCATTAAAGAACTCTGAAAAAAAGAATTAAAAAAAAATTGAATGTACAAAAATGTGTATAACTCGGGACCATTGCATATTTCTATTTTTATTAGCAAGCAACATAATGGCATATTCATTAATTGAGCACGGAGAAGGGGAGCTTGGAGGTGGATTGAAGCCATATTGGGGTGAAGGACTAGTTATGAAAAATGTATTGGCAAGTACACTAATTGTAAATTTGTAATACCATGGATGGTATTTTACCCTCTAGGCCAGTGAAATACCAGCCAGATGGCAACCCTAAATACACCATGTTAATTATCATCAATACTTTAATGTCTGGCTGCTCTCATGTGATTTGTATGCTTTGAGTAACTGAAATAGATGTATGCAACATTATACTGTAACCACTAGGTTCTTCATTGCACACAGAAAAATAACATTCCTATGTTTTCCTGTGGCTACATACCAATATGATTAATTGCATTAAATGCAATGTAAAATAGGTACATTAAAAGTTTGAAAAATATGAAATATGACAACAGAAAGCAACAGGATGTAGATGAATTCAACATACTAACCTTGGTTGTCTTTGGTGAGATTATCAGCAATCTCCCAGTAGTCATAGCTGTGCAGAATGCTGTTAGTAATACTGACATGGTTTGCTGCCATCTGGTGGATTCGCTGGGGAATGCTAATGATAGAGCTGTTGGAGGTACTTCCTTGTGACCCAACAGAACTCACTGAAGAAGGACTGGGGGATGTGGGGGATGGAGCACCAGTGGTTCTACAAAATATAGATATGGTTATGCACAAAATGTGAATGTTAAACTAATACAACTAAAGTTTATTATTATTATTATTATTATTAATAATAATAATAGGAATTAAATGTGGGAGGTAAGCAGGATCATGGACACAGCAAGAAGCACTGGATTATCATCAAGCAAAGTTAGAAACACATTTGCAATAACAATAGCAAACTCTGCAACACCAATATTGCTATACAAACATGTTTGCTATGCTATTTTTGTTATATAATACACATAGAAATAACTACTAAAACAAATAGACATTGTGTGCCTTGTACTTACTTTCCATTGGAACTCTGTGAAGATGAAGCTTGAGAGGTTTTAGATGAGCTCTGTAAAACACAAGGCTACAATGAAATGTTACACCTTATATTGTCTACTGGTATATATACTGTACATGAAGTTTTCTTCTTCGTGGTTACCTCTCTTTCACTTGTTAACAAAAACATACACATTATAATCAGAAAAGAGTTTACTTGGACAAAGCATCATAGAACATTAGCTTGTTTTGTTACACCTTTTATTAATAGGAAAACTATACCCTCAGAATGAATACTTAAAGGGGTTGTTCACCTTTAAATTAACTTTTAATATGATGTAGGGAGTGATATTCGGAGACAATTTGCAATTGGTTTTATTTTTTTATTATTTGAGTTATTTAGCTTTTTTATTCAGCAGCTCTGATTGCTATTTCAGCACTCCATATTAACCTAGCAACCATACACTGATTTGAATAAGAGACTGGAATATGAATAGGAGAGGACCTGAATAAAAAGATGAGTAATAAAAGGTAGCAATAACAATACATTTGTAGCTTTACAGAACATTTGTTTTTAGATGGGGTCAGCGACTCCAATTTGAAAACTGGCAGAGTTTGTTCTGGGGGTTTGTTAGGATTTAAAAATTATTGCTAGGGGCACCTAAGGTGTTTAATGATGTGCTGGGGTGCTGTGTTATCCCCAGGGGAGGATGAAGCATATGGATTTAAGGGTATGTCTTAATATGACATTTTACATATATGAGTGATATGTGATATCCCTGCAGTAAGCACCAAACATTTGGGTTTTTGGTGTGCTACCACCATTAATGTGGATATGATCTTAAAAGTTTAAATGGTTGTGGTTAAAAGTGGGTGTAGTTTAAAAGGGGGAGTGATCAACACTGACTCCACCACGTAGGCCATAAAAATTCCAGCCCTCAGTACCACAGAAGTTGGACAGTACTGATGACTATATCATATTAAGCACCTTTTCAAGAAACTTACCAAACTGAAATAAATATATTATTAAATATTGCCCGTTTAAATATTTTACCTTGAGCCATTAAAAGGAAGACATTAACCCGGAATAGTAAAACATAACACAGGAAAGAAACTTGGTGCTTCACATACAATAGAAAACACTGAAACATATGACGAATAATTGAAGAATTTAATAATTAACGTCACTATATTTTGTTATTACAACTGTGTGTGGTTTATGTATTTTGACAAGGACAACTAGTGGTAACTTTTCCATTATGATTTATTATGGCTTCCCTGTGACATATATAATATGGAACCTCACTGCACACTGAATTCATGTTTGATCTGATATGGCAGTAAGTAGTTTATTCATCTATTTACTCCACAGTTTGAAGTGTATGTGTGTGGTCTGGTGTTACCAACTGTGTTCTGCTGATGTGCCAGTATGGGTAATTTAATAAAAGGGCAAAGTTTGTACCAGTTCTAGTAACCCACAGCAACCAATAAGTAGCTTTAATATATCTTAACTGACCTACCTTGAAATAGTCAATAAGAGCTTTTGAGTACTTCACAGCATGATCCCTTTTGAGTCTAAACATTCTCCAGTAGAGAAGAGCCAAACATCGATAGCTATAAAACAGTTAAAAACTGTTTGTCAACCATTAGAGGAAAGTGACGTGAAAATATAACATTTCAACTTAATATTAATATATAGATAAAGCGTAACTAAGACTCTTCATTACAGCTTTTTTTAACCCTCAAAAACAGGTCTCAAAATAGCACAGTTCTTTATATTCTATGTGGTTGGAAACAGCTATCTGCCATTAATAGGGAACTTCTCCATAAGCAGCTTTGCAATATTTATTAACTCAAATGTTTATTGGCTTCAAATGTGTCCAAATTTTAGCACATGTGCTTGCACTTCAATGTGAATTGACCCAATTGTTCTGAAAAATGTCACCACTTTTTTTACCACTTTTCATCTAAATTAAATATAGGAAAAATGACAAACCATAATGCTGTTATTTTCTTGTCCCGGCTTGTTGCATTGGGGCCAGAGTGTGATTTTAACCTCAAGGCATACCTTCAAAACAATAAAGAAAATATTTCTGAAATGTGAGTCATGTCATAGGTGAAGTTTCCAATTAATTTATAATGTCCCATATCATGCCTACATATAGGTGTTTTGTGTTAATCACTGATAAATGACCTATTGGAGGCAGGTAAAGAAACAGGCCTGAAATATGTATTTATACCTTTCAGTTCAGATTACAAAGACTATGTATTTAATGCATACAAAAGAGAATATTGAAAAAGAAATAATAAAGTTTACACAGCAGCAGGGGCAAGTCTGCCCCAAAAATAACATTTAAGTGAACCTATTGTTTAACTTGTGGCCCTATTCTGATTAGTTGGCAGGTTGCCCCAGATGAGCTGTGGGCTTAGACTTGGGGTGATACTGTTTCATAACATATCTGCACAGTGTTTATACTACTAACTGATTTAAGAAATTCTGCATTCAATTGATGTTGCAAAAATGTAAAAGCGTATATTATATTCTAACTAAGGGTAAGGGCACATGTAGGGTTTTGTACAAATGAGGAAGAAAGTGGATCCGCTTTCATGTGCTCACTTATGTACTCCATTTACCCTTCTGCTGACTTTTCAATGTACCCAATTACAACCTCTGGACTTTTATTTCTGTAAATTACCTTGTTTATCCTCTGGTGTCAGTCTAATCACACTACAGGAGGAAAAGTGATAGAAGTATGTAGAGCAGGGATCCCCAACCTTTAGAATCCGTGAGCAACATTCAGAAGTAAAAGGAATTGGGGAGCAACACTAGCATGAAAAATGTTCCTGGGATGCCAAATAAGGGCTGTGATTGGCCATTTAGTAACCCCTATGTGGATTGTCAACCTACATTGAGGCTCTGGCAGTGCACCTGGTTTTTATGCAGCCAAAACTTGCCTCTAAGCCAGGAATTCAAAAATAAGCACCTGCTTTGAGGCCACTGGGAGCAAAATCCAAGGGGTTAGAGAGCAACATGTTGCTCACGAGCTACTGGTTGGGGATCACTGATGTAGAGGTAACTTTTGAAGTCAATACCTACCTTATTAGCTCTACTGTTTCAGCATACATTGTATATGGAGATTTTGACTCAATGGGGCCATGCTCCATTGCATTCCCACACTCAATGAACAATAGGGCTGCTTCCGTATAATTCAGAACTTTGTCAAATTTGTCCATCTTGGCAAGAAAACAAATGGAAATGTTCAAAACCACAGTAAATCATCACCTAGATTTCATAAGCTCAGGCTTAATGAAATACTATTTGTCCATTTGACAAATAACATTATCCATGGACATATTTTACAATGTCATTATTATTTCTTGTAAAAGAGAAATAATAATGATATCATTATGAAATCTACAGCTACATTAAATCCGTTGCTAATTTGTTCTTACAAGTGCATTGATAAGTGATGTTGTAGGGAAGTGACATGGGTTAGTTAGTACGAAAGGAACACTTTCATTAAAAATGGTTGGCTTTTGCCTGAAGAAGTATGCATGGTTTAGTGAATAACAGTTGTGAAAAATACTGATTTACTTTTTTTAAAAATTCTAGCTCTGGATATTTAAACACACCATGTGATTGCTTACAATTTTTCATGCTAAGAAATGCACTATCCAGAATAAAATCATAACAGACTGGTGTACTGAAAATGATTGAAATGTGATTTTTGCATTATTTCATTAGGATAAATCCCTATACAATTCCTGGTGGGAATGGCTACTCACATGCTGCCAGATCACATCATGGTATCATGTAACCAGTAACCACCCCTGTGTGAATGCCTTGACTAGCTAATTTGTGATCAGTGGCATTACAAAAAAATGGCAAGTAAAGAGTAAAGTAAAGATGCCATCATTCTCATAAAACCAGTTGGTTGAAGTAAACAGAAGTTGAAATTTAGAATAGCAGCAGGCTATAAATTCTCTCATAGACTAACTTTTAATCAGCCATCTGTCCAGTATTAATGATGCCATCATGTTCTGTAGCATCTAAGGGCTAAGTAATGAAAGTGGATGGCATGTATTTACATGGAATGTGCTATAAAGAGGTTGCACCTGATTTACTACACAGGACAGGATTCTCAGCGTGGGGCAGGTTTACATCCTAACCTTTTTCGAGGAGAGCTGCTAAAAAGCAATCTTAATCCAGTTTTAAAGGAGCCTCTTACAAAAAAACTATTTAATTAGCTATTTTAAAGTCATTGTGTGACAGAGAAGCTCAATAATACAAGCATTTCTTAATTTAACAAAGCCAGTCATGCTTGTAATAGCTTTTATAATTATGTTTTAGGGGTTGTACTGATGAAAACTTCATGCACATAAAATACCAGGACAAAATTAGTTTAGCATAATGTAACTGGGAAGAAAATGTTCTCACCATTGCATCTGCTTTATGCTTCATCTGTTTAGCTTCTTGCATAAAATAATCGGCACTGCAAGGCCTACACGATGAGAATACAAACTCATTTATCAGCTACGACCATGGGTCTGCATTCATTATTGCAAAAAATATAAACTATAATATGTTCACATACAATGCAGCCCTTAAAGTAAGCCCAACTTTGTGCTTTCTTTCAGTCTTAAAAATATTACTAAAGATTGAGCTTTCATTAAAAAGACAATCATATGCAAACTGAAATTAAACGTGCAAGTTATGTAATGGCATGCACAAATCATTAGGCATCATGTATAGAGAGGTAGTAAAACATAAACTAAGCGTGACACTGAAGGTAGTCTCTTAACTTGGTCCTTTAGCTGATGCATGCAGAATATTCTGTATAAACTGTACACAAACACAGATATACAAACATACTTACCTATTGTCAAACAACACCTGCCTTCTTAAATCTTTGCGTTCATGGGACATTAAGTGCATATCCTCTCTATGACCCAAAGGGTTGTTGTCTGAAGGAACATGGTTGTATCTCTAAAAATAAACAATTCTTGCATATGTCAAATAACATAATTTAGACATTATAATTGATTATTTTGGTTCATATATATTTGTTTCATCAGAGATTTAGGGGCCCATTTACTAAGGGTCGAAGTAAAATTTCTAACTCAAAAACTTTGAATTTCGAAGTAATTTTTGGGTACCGTATATACTCAAGTATAAGCCGAGTTTTTCAGCACCCAAAATGTGCTGAAAAATTCTACCTCGGCTTATACTCGAGTCAATGGCTTGCAGCGCTGCAAGGGCACCGGGAAAATATATTTTGTTGGAGTCGAAGTTGCTGAGGACCTCCCACAAAGTCCACCATCACTCCCCTCAATAAAAGTGTCTACGTCGGGTGCCCAGGACGAAACAAGGGCAGCACGCAGTGCTAACGCATTTGAAAAATACCTGCTATCGCTTCCCATTGGAGTAACGAACTTCCAAAAGGGCCAGCCAGGTGCCGCGTTGCTGGAGGCGGAAGTGCAGAACAGATGACAACTTCCTTCCGGTGTTCTCCTGCTATACCGCTGCTGTCCCGAACCGCTCTCTCACCCCCCTCTGGCCCATGGAGCCCGATGCCTCCCTGCGGGACTACCTGAAATCAGAGCCGACGGCTGCAGCACAGGAGAGTTTCCAGTTCCGTATTACTTATGCTGTTCGGCAAACTGCGGGACACGGCACTGTTCCAGCGGTGGCTCACTAAGAAGAGTTGCTGCAGAACCGCACGGTGGGCCGCCTGCTGGAGGAGGCACTGCCCGTGTTCTGCTACTTGTGGCTCCTCAACGCCCCCGGGGAGCCCCTGATGAGCTGCAGTTCGAGCTGGAGATGGAGTACAGCAGTGTTCGACAAGTCCGCCTCCCTGTCTGTGCGTCTGGCACCATGCCTAACTACACAATCAGGTACTGGGGGTGGGGTAAGCCCTGGCTCCTGCCCAACTAAAAGATTATGAGCTGGAGGGAGAAGAGACGAGCAGGAGAAAGGGAGAAGAGCAGCAGGGAGGGAGGGAAAAGAGAAGGAGGAAGGGAGAAGAGACAAGCAGGAGGGAGGTAGAAGAGACGAGCAGGAGGGAGGATGCTGGGAGAGAGCATCCCTCTAATAATGGGCTACACATGTTGCAGGATTGCAAGCTGACTGGGCAAGCTCATGTGCCTGCATTTATGCTGTGCCAGTGGCTGGCATGTGAATGGGCTCCTTACTAATTGCCATTACTTGACCTGTAGTTTTACATATAAAAGTACAGTCCTGCAGAGCAGCCCAGAAAAACACATTATCACCATTGTCCCCTCAATTCTCATTCTATAGTCACTACAACTTGTGTGTCCATTAAGGGGGTATGAGGCTGCACTCTCTGCCCATGTGCGTCTCGGCACCCTGCTTTGCGCTGTTCACCCTGTGATGCATTTCTCACCCCTAGGCTTATACTCGAGTCAATAAGTGTTACAAGTTTTTGTAGGTAAAATTAGGTACCTCGGCTTATACTCGGGTCGGCTTATACTCGAGTATATACGGTACTTCGACCATCGAATAGGCCAAAATATTGTCTCTTTAAAAAACTTTGACACTTTGCAACCTTAAACCTGCCGAATTGCTGTTCAGCCTATGAGGGAACCTCCTATAACCTATCTGAGCTGTTAGCCAAGTTTTGAGAAGTCTAAGGTTTTTTTGTAAAAACGTACAAATCAAACGATTCGAAGGATTTTATCAGGCAACCGTACGATTTTAATTTTAAGGAAAAAACCTTCGACTTTGATCATACTACACCTATTCGATGGGCGAATTTCGAAGTTTTTTCACTTCGAAATTCGCCCCTTGATAAATCTTCCCCTTCAATTCTTTTTGGAATGGAAGTAGGAAAATAAGCAGAAGTTTTCTTTATGGTTCAAAAGCGTTATACCTTTAAAGTCATTTGTCAGAAAAGACTACAATGACAATGCAGCATAGAGTTAAATACCTTATAAAGATATAAATGATGGCTGATTTTTGACGTTTTGCAGTATGGAAAAACCAACCATCAGTTGCAGATTCAAACCAAATCTTAATCCCTATTAGCAAAGTCAGAGCTGATCACAAAACATCAATGAAGCTTAAATTCTGTAATGAAAGGAACCGCTTTTCTTGTGTGCCTCTCTTTAGCTTTGTTTATCCAAGTGAATGGGGCATGGTCTATAATGAAAATAAAGTGCCACCCTAATAGATAATACAAGACCTACTTGTTAGCCAGACACTCCCTCTCTACAATGCTGTAAAAATAACGCTGGGTATTCCTCATCATTAACTTCCTCGGTTTTTCTTTTTGATAAATATTAAACAAACACATCACACAAATAGAAATGGTCACACATAAATAGCTTCAAAAACTGAATAGCCATAATGCAGGTAAGCTTGATGACTTGCTTATACTTAAAATGCATTTTTATGATTCCTCAATGAATAATCCAGGTTAAAAATTCCCTTACCTGATAAACATGAGATTTTTCAGTTGTGCTGGTCCTGCAGGAAGATAATGTAAAAAAGTTTTACATTCCCATTTCTAGGCGTGCTTCTATAATAACATGACTAGAATATGCAAGGTGATTTTGGCTGGCAAAGTAAACCTCATTTAGAAGCGTCTGTTCATGAAATAAATTATTAGTTACTAGGCTCACTCCTGTGGGTCTATACAGAGGCAGAAAGCAATGCTGAATGCTGAAAAACACAGATCAAGGCCTAGTTTTGATGTATTCAGCTTTAGCCTTTATCCCTTAGGAATGACTGTTGCAAATAACACATGTGGGGAGGAAATGCTTGTGGGCACCTGCACTTATGGGTCAAGCAAATTCTACATCAGAATTGGTTTTTCAGGGTGCCTGGATATTTCTCCTTCATGTAGTGTCTTCAAATTGTAGCTAAATGTATATGTATTAGCTATTATCCAGAATTATGAAAATGTCACTTTCCATAGAGTCCATTTTAAGCAGACAATTCTGATCATATGACTAATTCCATATTTAACTGTAATAATAAACCACTAACTTTTATTTGATGGTAATTATGCTAGCATAACTTTATGTTGGTAGCAAAACAATCCAATTGGGTTTAGTCATATGTGTCAGAATCGTCACTTTGCTACGCCATGCAGTGTCTGCAAAATGTAACTAAAAGTAGATATATTAGATGTACTGTATGCTTCAACCTTGGGAGTAAACACTCTGCATCTGATTTCTACAGAATTCAAACAATATGATATCCAAGTGTCTCGTCAAGCATTCTGCTCGAACTTTATATACAAACAGTCATACTAACTGCTCTTGCATACAAATAAGAGAGCCTCATGAGGTCAAAGTAAGGCAGCAATAAAAAAAAACAAAAAAACAAGTGTGTCTAAAAGCAGCTGGATAAATACCAGAGTGTTGGTTAAATATCTGTTGAACTGTGAATAAGTGTACCTAAGAAAGTGGCATTATACTCTTATCTATGCATTAATATCTCTCTAGAATCCTAAGAGCTAGACAAGAAGTACCCAAACTTTTGTCCTCCATGGTTCCATGGGTTCGGTAAATCAGTACTGTGATTTGCTGTGAACTAGTCTTCTGTGGTATATCAGTATCCAGCACTCCCCATGAGACTTGTGTGTAATACACTTGTGTATTGATAGCAGGATGGAGTACTGATGTGCTTTTAGTAAAATTATGCCTGGAAGGACTCAACAGTGAAGCTGAAGTTCTGCTGAACCAAATGGTTGGTCCTTGCTGATTACTGGAACTGAGATAACTCGGTTAGAGAGGTAGAAATTTTTATGCAAATTCATTACTCCATATATATATATGAAATAAATCATCCCTTTATTTCAATGGATCAGCCAGTTTCTACCACTAGTCTGTGGTCACTTTTCCTAATAACACAGTATGTTTGGTTTGTAGCTTTTTGTAGTTCCAAAAGCTTGGAGCACAAACTGAAACTGCAGATGGTCAGGAGGGGCTTACTGCAAATAAATGTCTGTGATTCAATGCCTGTTTAGTTGCCCTATAGCCAATAGTCATATAGTGATCTTACCAGTTTTAAACATGTGTTACTAGAGATCCAGCTAGATTTTGTACAGTGGAGTCCACCAAGACACTGCTGTGTACCTGTTACCAAAGAAGATATCTAAGCACATTTTGAGCAACTCCCTTTACTTATAGTTGAAAACTATCCACGATGATATTGACCTTAAAGACAAAGAAGCTAATACTCAGAAATCAAGGAATTTCCCATGCTCATGATCAGGCTTGAGTGCCTTTCAATCAATTTCACCAGCATCTGGTTGGGAGACAGAACCTGGGAGGAGAGTGGGAAATTTGTGGCATGGTTGTAAGATCTTGTGCTGCATAGGGCTGACCTACACAAAAAACAACCCAGCAGCCATATGCTTGTAATGAAATAGAATTCCCCATATAACCTAATGATTTAGATACCTCTTCAATACTCAGAATTAGTCCATATGGTTTGTGAAGAAAACCACATGCTTTGAAGATTTTACTAAACTGTTCAATCATTCCTGTACACATTGGTCTCTCAGCTTTCTGATCCAATCTGTTAGCCTATCAGAACTGAAATCCCTTTTGGCCAGTGATTTCCAACTACACATTCTGCAATTCAATCATTCTGTCTTGTTTGCCTGACAGGGTCAGACTGGAGCATGGGGGCCACTAGGTTCCACACTTTAGGCCCCCCGTGCACATGGGCGAACATAAGCTGAAACCCAGGAGCGCATGCGCGACCACGACACAAACGCTGGTGCGTACTGCGCCGCACACTTTTTTCTTGGGGCCTGGCAGATTAGGGGAGAGGGCCTACACATATTTGTGAACAGATCCCACATGACTCTACTCTTTGGCCAAAAACAGAGAACCTGATTATCTGAGAATGGAGAAACTTGATACAGGGAAAGGATCTGTTATCCAGAAACACATTATCCAGAAAGCTCTGGATTACGGGAAGGTAGGGTTGCCACCTTTTCCAGAAAAAAATACCGGCCTTCCTATATATTTATCTTTTTTTCCCTATTAATAACATTGGGATCAACCATCATTTTTACCGGCCAGGCCGTTAAAATACCAGCAAGGTGGCAACCCTATGGGAAGATCCAAGAAAACACTGGCACTCAAAGGCAAGCAAATGCAGGGTTATACCCTTGCGTATTTTATTCTGCAAACGTGCAACAGACCCCTCAGACCCCGAAACGTTGCACGTTTGCAGAATAAAATACGCAAGGGTATAACCCTGCATTTGCTTGCCTTTGAGTGCCAGTGTTTTCTTGGATCGTTTGTTGAGGAGGGTGCTGATCCCTCCAACACCGTGCACCAGGTGCTGAACTTTCAAAGGCCAGGGTGTGCGAGCGGGCTACAATATTCTGCAACCCTACAGGAAGGCCATCTCTCATAGACTCTATTTTGTCCATATAATCCAATTTTTTAAAACTGATTTTCTTTTTCTGTATAATAATAAAACAGTGCCTTATACTTTATCTCAACTAAGATATAATTAATCCTTATTGGAAGCAAAACCAGCCTATTGGGTTTATTTAATGTTTACATGATTTTCTAGTAGATGGAGATCCAAATTACAGAAAGATCTGTTATCTGGAAACCCTCAGGTCCCAGGCATTCTGGATAACAGGTCTCATACCTGTACTAATAAATTGGTGTATTCCATTTACCCTTCATAGGAAGAAATACACAACTGAACCTATCAAGAAGAACCTCATCAATAGAAAGAATTACATTTAAAACTGATGATGGCCAAAGCAGACATCAGCAATTAAACATCTGCACAAAGCAAGTATTGTGTTTTCTTTTAGAAATGTATGATATAAAACTCAGGCTTGCAGATGAAGAGGCCATAAAATAATCTGGATATTGGACTTTTAGAAAGCAGCCTGGTAACTTGACTGAAAAAAAAACTTGGATTTTGCGAGATTTATTATACCACAAGGATGGAAAAAGTCAGAATGTGAAAATCCTCCATCTCAGATCTGCCGAGGTTGTATATAAGTCAAAGGGAGAGTTCTCTATCCTTCTAGAGGACGTTTTTGTGGTCTGCACTGGATTTAGTCAGAAAATCGAACTATTTCGGGCTTTTTAGTTCTCACTTTTAGGGAAATAGCCCGAAAAAATTGAGAGATTCAGGAAAAAACCCAGAAAAAATCGTACAATTCGAATTACAATTTCTGACGATTATGTGACTGAAGGTAGCTTAACCCTAAGGTAGCTTACGTCTAGTTTTTATGGACATGGCCTGTACAATTGTGGTTTAGAAGGTAGATTATAATAATGATATATAAGGAGGAAATAAAGCGGCATAAGAAAAAATGCACATGAAAATTAAGTATGGTGTATACAGTGATATTCTACATTTTTGTTATTAAGATTCACAGCAACAGTTGCTGTATAAAAAAAAAGTAAATATTGATCAAAGAAATCCATTGTTTCTTTTGTGCTGATTAACAACAGTGATAATATCACAGTATTTTATCCTATTTTTACAAACTATGTAAATGCTGGCGCAGTAAACGTCTTGTTGATGATTAACTACACCAATTACATACACATATTTTGTAAAGATAATTTGTCATCTACATGGAAAATTCTGGTTTCAGCCCTTCAGACCATTATTTTTGATATTAATTTGCACAGATGTTGTCACTTTCTCCATAAAATGCTGAGTTTTAGAAACTTTCCTAGCTGTACTTTTATAAATGCAGTCATTTGGCTGTATCAAGGCATAGCTATTTATTAGGTTATTAATAATACAGTATTCTTTTAGATTAGGGTCATGTGGGACTTCATGCAAAGTGAGCCTGGTGATACTGCTGGTAGCTGTAAATCTGGCCTTTGGTGGATTTAAAGAACATACGTGTACTAAATAATTACCACTACCTTAATATATGCATAGGGGAGTGTCATTCTTACATAATATATAATACATAAAAAGCCATGAATATCCTGTAAATTATATCCTTATAAACGGTGAGTAGTGATGTCATCAGTTATAAACGGTGAGTAGTGATGTCATTTCTGTCACATGACATGACTCGGAGTTCCATGACCTGTATAAAAACACTCGGCCTTCGGCCTCGAGTTTTTATATGGTCATGAAACTCCTCGGTAACTTATAATATCCTTATATTTTACAAGAGGGGGTACTTTATTCACTATATTCAGCATTTCCTTCTCTTGTAGCTATAGGCACTGAAGTTATATCTTATTTATTCTTAATTTTTTTATCAAATCTTCTAAACCACTGAATTATATGTTTTCAGAATTCTGCATGTAGAAAAGCAACAACACCAATTTTAAAAGGTGAATATGTTCCCTATATCCTGATATATCATTTGTGGGGGTACTGTCTTATTCAGAAGACATAGCAAATTGCTAGGAAGTTTTTTTTTTTTATGTCATTTTGGTATGGACCTGAAATCTTTTTTTTCATTGATTTCCATGAAGAATCATGTCCGTCTAAATAGCTGAAGGTATGTACTTTTTAGAAATATATTGTTATGTTGGCTATGAAATAGCCAACATACTGTTCTTCGAGTTCAGCTCGTTCTTCTTATTATTATTGGCGAACCCCATTTTCTAAACGCTACTCCTCCTACAGTTTTAGGGGTCCAAGCGCCAAACTTTCCACACTTATTCCTCTTATAGCAAAGTACGTTGCTTGTGCTTTAATAAGCGATCCCACCCACCCCGCCCCTGTGGCGACCCCCCGACGACCCCTTTTTTCCCATTGACTTTGACAGGGAAAAATTTCAAATCGCCGCCACTCGTACAGTTTTGAAGATACAGTCCCCAAACTCGGACCACATATTGTTGATGTCACCCCGAATAAAAATAAGTATTTTGGGGGGGCACCCCAAAGTGGGCGGAGCTACCAACGCCCAATGAAAATTTAGCAATTTTCTATACGCTACTCCTCCCAGAGGTTTAGGAGTACAATTATGATACTTTGCACACTTGTTCGGCTCATACCCGAATAGGTTGCTTGTGCTTTGTTAAGCGATCCCACCCTCCGTGCCCCTGTGGCGACCCCCGACGACCCCATTTTTCCCCATAGACTTTCATTGGAAAACTTGAAACTTTTGCCACTTGTACAGCTTTGAAGTTACACTCACCAAACTTGGGTCATTTAGTCATGGGGTGAAGCTGAAAAATTCTGTCCTATTTTGGGGACCCACCCCGCCCCTGTGGCGACCCCCCGACGACCCCTTTTTTCCCATTGAGATTGACAGGGAAAAATTTCAAATCGCTGCCACTTGTACAGTTTTGAAGATACAGTCCCCAAACTCGGACCACATATAGTTGATGTCACCCCGAATAAAAATAAGTATTTTGGGGGGGCACCCCAAAGTGGGTGGAGCTACCAACGCCCAATGAAAATTGAGCAATTTTCTAAACGCTACTCCTCCCAGAGTTTTAGGAGTACAATTATGAAACTTTGCACACTTGTTCGACTCATACTCGAATAGGTTGCTTGTGCTTTGTTAAGCGATCCCAACCTCCGTGCCCCTGTGGCGACCCCCCGACGACCCCTTTTTTCCCCATAGACTTTCATTGGAAAACTTGAAACTTTTGCCACTTGTACAGCTTTGAAGTTACACTCACCAAACTTGGCTCATTTAGTCATGGGGTGAAACTGAAAAATTCTGTCCTATTTTGGGGACCCAAAAAAGTGGGCGGAGCCGCAAACAACCAATCAGATTTTCCCTATTGACTTCAATGAGAAAATGTAAACAGCTGTAATTCTCACAGTATTAAAGCTAGAGCTCTCCCAAACTTGGCACCGTGGGTCACTGGGTGACTCGGCTAAAATTTACCTAAAGTGGGCGGAGTCTACAACAGCCAATCAAATTTCAGCCATTCAAATAAATAGGAAAATGTTAAACTGCTGCCGCTCTTAGACGGTTAATGGCAGGGTCCTCAAACTTGGCACAGTTGGTCACTGGGGGACTGGGATTAAAATTAAGAAAAGTGGGTGGAGCCAAAACCAACCAATCAGATTTCTTTGATTGATTTTAATGAGAACAATTAAGAAGGCTGCCATTCTCTCAGTATTGATGTCAGGGACCTTGAATATCACAAATGTGGTCGCTGGGGGTTTCCACTTCAAGTTTAGAAAAAGTGGGCGGAGCCACCAACAACCAATCGAATTTCATTCATTGATTTTCAATAGAAAAAAATAAAAATGCTGCCATTTTTACACAATAAATGACAGCATTCCCAAACTTTGGAATGTTAGTCACTGAGTGACTGTGGTTCACAATTAGGAAAAAAAAGGGGCGGGGCAACAACAGCCAATCAGATTTCAGCCATTGACCTTAATTAAAAATGATAAACTGCTGCTATTATCACGGTTTAAATGCTAGGTGTACCAAACTTGGCTCAATTACTCACTGGGTGACTGCGGTCAAAATTTAGGAAAAGTGGGTGGAGCCAAAAACGGCCAATCAGTTTTCACCTATTGACTTCAATGTAAAATTTTTGATTACTGCCGTTCTCACAGTTTTAAAACCAGAGGTCCCAAACTTAGCACTGACCATGATTAGGTAACTGGGGTTAAAATTCAGAAAACTGGGCGGAGCTTAAGACAGCCAATCAGATTTCTTTGATTGATTTTAATGGGAACAATTAAGAAGGCTGCCATTCTCACAGTATTGATGTCAGGGACCTTGAATATCACAAATGTGGCCGCTGGGGGTTTCCACTTCAAGTTTAGAAAAAGTGGGCGGAGCCACCAACAACCAATCAAATTTCATTCATTGATTTTCACTAGAAAAAAATAAAAATGCTGCCATTTTTACACATTAAATCACAGCATTCACAAACTTTGAAATGTTAGTCACTGAGTGACTGTGGTTCATAATTAGGAAAAAAAGGGGCGGGGCAACAACAACCAATCAGATTTCAGCCATTGACCTTAAAGAAAAATGATAAACTGCTGCTATTATCACAGTTTAAATGCTAGGTGTACCAAACTTGACTCAATTACTCACTGGGTGACTGCGGTCAAAATTTAGGAAAAGTGGGTGGAGCCAAAAACAGCCAATCAGTTTTCACCTCTTGACTTTAATGTAAAATTTTGTATTACCGCCGTTCTCACAGTTTTAAAACCGGAGGCCCCAAACTTGGCACTGACCATGACTAGGTAACTGGGGTTAAAATTCAGAAAACTGGGCGGAGCTTAAGACAGCCAATCACATTTTACCAAACGCTATTCAATGGGAATATTTAAATTCCTGTCAATCTTACACTGTTAATGTAAGAGTGCTCAAACTTGGTCCATTTGGTGAAGGGGTGACTGGGATGCAAATTTTTAAAAGTGGGCGGAGCCAAAAATAGCCAGTTTGTTTGAATGGATTTCAATGGTAAAATTGGCTTTAAATTTCACCGTTTTAATCCGGATTCTACCGACTTTGTGTACTCTCTAGGCACCGGGGGCGACTGGGCAAGACACCTATAGCGTTTCATAGCCAACATCCCGTGGTTTCTTCAGAAACGACACCCTCTAGTTTGTTGGTGATATTACACAGGTATAGGGGTATTTAACTGAAAAATGGTGTACATAAAGAGAGCTCTGCCAAAATCTTCAGCTGTAATTTCCTTTATTGCCCCCAGTGCCAAAAAACAGCAGATGGATTGTTCTACCTAAGATATTGTATACACTTAGCCTGGGCCAGACAAAGTATAACATTGTGGATTCTCTGCAGGCAGATAAACTGCTGCCCTGCTGCTATGACCTTTGAACTGCAGATGACTTTTCAATGCCGAAATCTGCTGGCGGATGCTTTGGGTGAAAAAAGTAACATACAAACTAGACTTTATGCAGCAAATTGTAACAGGATGTCATGCAGTATAGTCAAAATACCCCAAAACCATCAACTTTGTAATATCTGGGCACTTCTTTAAGAGAAAGTTAAAAATGGCATCAAGCTGATGAGAATTTGGTTAAAACATTGTACCCTCACAAAAGCATTTCCATATGAACAACCAGGCAACTTGACTAGTTAAAGATTTGAATGACAATCCACAAGACCAGGGTTCCCTAACTATTTTTTTTAACAAAGAGGCACATTCAAATGTAAAAAAATTGGGGAGCAACACAAGCATGCAAAAAGTTCCTGAGGTGCCAATTATGGGCTGTGATTGAAAATCACAGCCTATAATCTGTTTGGCAGTACCAGAAGAGTGGCACCAGTGATACCATTTATCGCTCTTTTATAACATATCTAGCAGCTATATAATCATTTTGCAACTAGAATAAAAATTCCAAATGGGAAAGAGCTAGAAAGAAAAGGTATACTTTAAAGAAGAAGGAAAGGCTAAAATTAAGTTAGCTTTATCAGAAGTGTCTATATAAATACACCAGTAAACCCTCAAAGTAATGTTGCTCTGTCAAAAGAAACACAGCTTTTCTTTTCTTCTATGGTGTATACATGGCCTTTTGTATCAGACTTCCTGTTTTCAGCTTAAACCTCCAGGGCTAGGGCTTGAGCATGCTCAGTTTGCTTCTCTCTCCCTCCCTTTTCCTCCTCTCTGCTGTAATCTGAGCCCAGAGCTATGAGTGTGCAGGGAGAGTCTCAGGCAGAAAGCTAATACGGCAGCTGCTATCCTAAACAAACAGAGAGCTTCTGTTTACTTAGGTATGGCAAAGCATTCTGCAGAATAAACATAGTGTTATAACTTGCACTATTGTGGCTAAACTATTTGCAATAAGCTGCTTTGGTAGCTTTACTTTTCCTTTAACAAACAACAGCATACATTATGAAGCACATGTGCAAACTGTCTAGGAATATCATTGCCCACATCATAGTAAAAGTTAATTTTAACACAAAAGAACAAGAACCTGTTAAGGAAAAATGTAACCCCCACATACTAAGTGTGCTGATATAAACATATATAATAAATAAATCATAAATATTCACTGTTCATTCCCCTCGACTACCACTTAAGCAACATCAATGCTTGGCTAACTTTTATTTGGAGGCTTAAGGTGTCCTCTAAAAAGGCACTATTCCCCATTAGAACAGTGCGCAGTGGGCACATTTAGGCAATACAGTTTAACAGCTACTAGGATAAATCAGGATCGTCTTAAATATTGAAATATAATTTAGTTACTGCACAGTGTAATAGTATGTCATATTTCCCATAGCCATAGCCCAGGGTACAGACAGAGTCGCTCAGTGTATATAACTATAAGCTCTGGAAATTACCTTATACAGGTCACGTGTTGTTTTTACCTGTTATTTTGTACAGGTAAAGTATTGAAAGTTTAAAGTATGTTGTAAGAAGTACCAATTATACTTTGATTTTTTTTATGGCCAGGCATGTTGCTGCATGAGTAATTATAATTACTAAAAAAAATATCATCATTCTTTTCTCTTTGTTCTTATGCACTGAAAGAGCAAAATGGGGTACCTGATGGGGTTGGTGCTGTGTAAATTGGTCCTATCACAGCTTTCGGATGTAACAGTTTCTTGCAAACAGTTGTCCTTTTCTAAATGGTTTTTCTTTACTTCTCGAGATGCTTCATTTTCAGACTGCACAGAGCAAATATTATGGTTATGTTAGATGCACATTACACAAGTTTACCGATAAATATAACACTTATGGGGTTATTATCAAATGTCAAATTTGTGAGGTTTGTGAGTTTTTTTTTGCTTATTTATGAAAAAAACAGATTATAAAAAACTCGAATGAATGCAATTGTGTGTGTGGGGGGCTCAAATATTCAAATTGATTGAGTTATCAGCGAAAAAAAACAGTGAATACCTCAAATTGCTCAATCTTTCGAGTGAAAACCACTGAATAAAACCTGAAAATCACAAAGGCTAAAAACATCTTTAAATGGTTCAAGGGACCTCTGCCATTGGCTTCTATATGACCTCGACAGGTTTTACCTGGAGTATTTTCTGATTCTGGCTTTTTGCAGCTTTGGGGCATGAAAAATCCCCCAAAATTTCTAGTTTTTACTTAAACTACCCTAGAAAACCACAACTCGACCTTTAATTAATAACCCCCTTAATTTCACGTTTACCAAAACACTATTAAATTAATCACACTCGATTTTATACATGAAAAAGAAAGTTCATGTTCCAGAGCTTCATATATATTGGTGTGGTGCTGGTATTTCAGCTACATAATATAAAACACACTAATGTGACTTTTTTTTAAACGACTTCTCAACAGAATAAAGTCAAGTAAATAGATAATCACTCCAATGCAGATAGAGTCCTAGACTATACAGAAAATAAGCTCTGCAATGGCCTTAACTCGTTGTAATGTTGGGATTTCCACCTATTGTTGACTATAGCTCCCAGCACCCCCATCTGGATTCTGGGTTTTATATATATATTTCATGCAGATCAGTCAGTTCAACTAAATCACCAAATGACTGATCTATGGCACATTTTGCAGGATAGGTGGAAGACCAAATAAGCCATTAAATGCCAACAATCCAATATTTTTGCTCCACACATTAAGCAATGATGTGTAAGGTTATAAAATTAGATTAATATTGCCGACAATACCATCCTTGCATGCGGTAGACACACTTGTTTATGAACTAAAAGAAAGTGACAAACACACTTAGAGCTCAAGAAATCCCCTGGGAAAAGGGTTACTATGGATGAACATATCAGCTAGCATACGAAAGTGCATGTTAATCTAGTTGTATTCAAATGATCAAACCAAAAGGCTGCCCTTGAGAGAGCAGTATCGACATTTTCTCATTATACGAACACCTGTATATTCAACTGCTGCTCACTCAGTCAAGACATTATTCACACTGGACAAATGAGCATATTAGGAATAATGTATCTTTCACAGAGACATCTCAATGACATGTAGTGCATTACAATAATGCATAGCTTCCTTTATAGCAAGAAACTGAGAAATGCTATATGAATAAATGCTGAACCTGTTAAAATTTCCAATCTAAGTAGAAAATTCTTAATACCCTCCCTTGTGTAAGAAGGGAATGTCTGAGGGAAGAGACTAAAGTATCTCACACTCCCTTGTGTAAGAAGGACGTGTCTGCCACAGATGTGCACTATAGGAAGGGAGAAAATCATTTCAGGGGAGTACGTATGCTGAATTCTGCCCACATAAAAATTCTGAATCTGGGGGAAAAAAATCTGGGGAAGAGATGGCCAACAGAGCTGCTAATCACTAATGTTTACCTGTGAACAAAATGTTACTAAAATGTTAATTTATTAGGGTTATTAGGGTATAAATTTTGTTCTATGGAACATAGCATTATTCCAAATCCCTAACCACATCTTGGATTCAAAGTTTGCCCAGGAGTAGTAACCAACAGCAAGTAGAAACCAATAAGATTTAAACAGGTGACTAGTAAATCCTACCTGCTGATTGGTTGCTATAGGTTACTGCTCCTGGGCAAACTTTGTGCCTTTTATTACATAACTTTCACGGTCGGCACCCAGAATCCAGAACCAATGCTAGGCTCCCTGGTTTCGGCTCTTACTTCTGCCTTTAAAAGCCGCCTTTCACCTCGGGAGGAGCTCTCGGCTAATTGGATGCCACCAGGTCTTATAAAGAGAGGAGCCAAGCTAAGGGTGCTGAACGAGCAGAGGGGCACAATCGTTAAACAAAAGTCTTTGGGCAGAAGGTCACAGTTCAAGGAATAGACGTAAAGCGTAGTCAAATAGTCCGGGTCGGTGCGGGTAGAATTCAAGCAAAGTCAGACAGGCAAGGGTCAAAGCCGGGAGTACAATCAGAATGGTCAAGACAGGCATGGGTTGGAATACGGATATCAGAATAGTCGGTTTACCAGGTAGAGGTCGGGATCACAGAAATCAGGAAAGTCAGGCAGGCAGGGTCAAAACAGGAATCAGAATACAGGATTACTCAGGATAGCACCCAGGAACTCTCACAAGATGAACCTAACAAAGGGGCAACGATCACAACGCCAAGGTCCCTTTAAATCCTTTTGAAATTCGCGCCACTGTGCGTTGACGCAACAACGCCAGCGTCAATGCGCACATATAACCCAGGAGTGCGCGTCGCACGCGCCCTAGGACCCAGCGGCAGAGGAGGAAGAACTACACGATGTGCGTCCCTGCCTGAGGCGAGTCGGGCGTCCCCGCCAGCCCACTGGACCACCAGGGTGAGTTTTTATTACAATAACCCTGTAAATGCCTTTTTCAGTTCAGTTGTTTTATTCAGTTATTTTCAGATTTCATTACACTCTGTTGTTATAATTGATCCAATAGTTGCTAATATTCCACAAATGCTGCTTGGAAATGTATCAACTAATGGAGCAAATTGTAACAGTTGAGAATCTGCACCTGTATTACTGAGCTGACAGACAGAAACACCAGAGAGACACATTTATGTTTTAACGTCTATTTTTGAACAACCCCTTTATATAAAAATATGAATATGTTTCATAACAACAGTCTGTTAACAACTGCTGTTTATTTCTGTAGGATGAATTTGTACAGAAAAATAAATACCTTGCGTTTCTTTCTGGTTTTCTCCAAAGCTTTCTCTGCTACTGAAGTGAAGCATTTATGAGATGAAGACCTGTGTGTTTCTTTCATACTGTTATTCATGATAAGAGTCTCCTGGGGAAGTTCCACTGGGATTCTTGATAAAAGAGTTAAATCAATCCTAACCCAAAGTGACTTGACCTCATCATTGCCCTTTATTGAAAAGATATTCTCATTCCTGCCAAAAGGAACCAGTACCAGCTCCTTGGCTAAGTCAGTTGTATTGGCAATGCATGGACTGGCCCTACTAATATTATTGCCTCCCAGCTCCTTAAGTCTATGGTTGTTTTCAGTGGCTGGAGTGACTGATGTGTTTGTGGAAAAAGTTGAGATTTCCAGGTCTGTTTCAATGCCAAGATCTGAAGGCTGAGATGAAAACGGGATACATTCTTTGGCTTTGGAAACTGATTTGTTTAGCCCTCGAGTCCTCCTAATTTCACCCCCTAGTTTAGATGTACTGGGTTCTCTTCTGTGGAAACCTCTACTTGTGCACAACAATCTGTTTTTAGGCTGTTCTGTTATTTTATCACCTACAGTTGCTTGGTTTAAGGAAGGATCCTCATACCTATAGCAGTTCAGCTTATCTCCAGTAGATGTCCGTTCTGTCCTCTTTGTTAGTTTTCTGCAAGCAGGTTGCCTCTGAAAAGTGCTTTCTGTTGTAGGAACTGCAACAGCTATTGAAGCAGCTATTTCAATGGAAGCTGATGATTTTAATCCTGTGTCTTTATTATTCCCATGGCCTGTGCAAATACTCCAATGTCTTTTGTCGTCCTTGGTATCCTTAGTATTGTTATGGTTAGATTGGAATATTTGTGACAAATTCTCACTGTTTCCAGCATTCTCCTTTGAACCACCATACGACGGGCAGTGTATATTGCTGAGGATCACGGCTTTGTTGGGATGAACCTTGTTGAGCCACTTATCCAGTTGCCATTTATTTGATGTTGGTTGCTCAGGCTGAAAAAGCAATGTGCAGGGTTAAAATACTGTATTATATAAAAATAGTAAGACTAAACTTCTACTTACTTGTAAAGCCACTCATGGGAATATAACAAAATAATTCCAGAAACTGATAGAACGGTTTGGGAAATAGTTAGTGTCCCTTTTCAACAGACTGGGGAATGAACCTTTTTTTGCAGTCCCAGTTATTCATTCTATAACATATTGAAAGTTAACTTAAATCACCTCTTTAAGGCAGGATTAGCAGTCCTACCATACAAATCACAAGTGTAGCCCATCCTGCATGTCTATTTAGTTCTATTCTGTTAATATAAAAGAGGAAAAATTTCCCTGGTTGTGCCTGTGGAACTTAATCTAATGTTGGACAGAGTCAATGAGGTGTGTAAAATCCCTCCTACTGTAACAAACAACAGCTGCATTTCTTACATTCCTTCCAGTTCTCTATATATCCAGAATCTTGCTCAATCACAACACTGTGCAAGAATCCCAAACCTTACTGAGACTCTACATTGCCTTCTTAGCGCTATAGCCCCCTGAAGGTACAGAAAGGCTTTTTCAACTAAAGAAAAGTCCTACTCATTTAGATGAAGTGTAATGACGTGAGGCAGTAAAGGAATGTACATTAAACAATTATATCTCATGACAGGTTGTTATAAAATCATATTACGTTACTGGAAAAAGCACATATGGCCAAACAGACAGACTTAATAGTTAAGTGGCACATCTCTAGAATAAACCCTAAAGAAATAAACTTGTTATTTAATGAAAGAGTTTTAATTTAAAAAGGAATGGTGCACAAGTGGGCAGCATCCGTTTCTTTTTTTGAAATATATGTACAGACATCTGGAATGAGTCATCTCGATAGGTTGTTCATGCCTCTAGGAAATCACTACTAATGAAAATAATCCTACGTCAAGTAATTAAGTAAGAAAAGGTTAGAGATGCTAGATGAGATGTTTGAGGTTAGAGAAGTAAGGTAAAAAAAAAAAGTCAGTATAGTCTCAGTTATAAGCATTTTTTCTTTTCAAATGTAACCCTTAAGCTTGTTTGCTGCCAAGTTTTTTCAGGATCGTACAAAACTACTTTTCAGCTCTGGATAATTTATGCTTTTTTATGTTCTCCTAACTTTTACGTAATTTTCACAACTTTCCCCTCACCATTTACTGCTCCTTTAACCCCTTCATTGAAACCATCTGGGACTTGTGGATTGTATTGCACAGCTACTTACACGTCTTTACTGTCTCAGGGAAATCACTGTTTCTAATTATATCTTTCACATCTGTGCAATGATCTCCAAGGAGTTTCAGACAACTAAGACAGAGCAGTGATTCATGATTCACAATCTGGGGATGGAAACTATAAAGGGGTTTGTTATGCTACTCAGTCGAAAAAGATAACAGTCTGGATGGTAAATTTCCTGTAAATGTTATATACTGTATAAATAAATGAAAGTGTGGATATTTCTTTGTGCATAAAATATTTCCTTAAATATATTTCCCTCTTTCGCTCTTTCTGTCACGCTCTTCAAATACTCTTCTTCAAAGACAACAATGCGATCAATGCCTATTACCTACATACTGTATAATCATAAAAACTAGGTACACAGTATATGGACCAGGTACAAGTTCATAACTAACAAAACACGTGAATCCAATAACACACATCTTGTTCTAATGTAAGTTCCCATCCCATTATTGAAAAATAGAAATATATTAAAAGCCATCAAGAAGTTCCATAGACATATAAGACAGATTAGAGACTGCTGTGCTGTCTAAGTGATTTTATCCAAGTCATAGATCCCTGACTTCTAATATCCTTACACCTACATTTTAAAATAAGTAGCTAATAATTATTTTTCATTTATATAATACACAAGTTTGAGTGTGGCCACTGAAAATTGCTTAAAAACATCTATTTTACAGGTTATTTGTGGTTCTGTATTTCAGTGTACTAGTTTTTTTTTCTAGAGACGTGAATTAAGGGTATGTGGGGCTGAAGACGAATAACACCTCTGTGGGAAAAACAATGCTTTATCAACAATAAAAAGGGCAACAAACAATTCACAACTGAGATACAGGCATGGTTTACACACTGAGCACCCATCATATCCAAGTTTTCAATAAAGCTCATCCTCTTGCTTTCCTTACTATTTCCTGCCAGTTTTTGCCCAACCCAAGGGTACAGCATCTGGCAAATCATATCAGCTGTGATTGCAGATTTATAAATGAAATCAGTTTTCCATGGCCCATAATGCTTTGTTCTGTGTGTCCCTAATATAGGAACAGAGCAGCAATTAGAAGGGTGCAGTTGTAGGGGACCTTACATTTTTAGCCCTGGGGTGTGCTAACTGAAATCTGTATGCCCCTAGCTAAGATTTAGTTGAGCCTAGCTGTTCCTTAGCTGGGAGTTTGTTGAGCCTGAAGGTTTACTTCTGTGTGTCCCCTAGCTAGGAGTTTGTGGAGCCTGATGACTTGGATTTGTACAACCTCATATTTGACTGATGTTCAGCCCATCCCTAGGGGTTTGTACAGCAGAAGGTTTTGCTGATGTGTATCCCTTACCTATGGGGTTGTACAAGCTGACATTTTGTTGCTGTGTAGCCCTTACCTCTGGGCTAATGTAGCCTGAAGGCTTGCTGCGATCTACCTCGCTGGAACTGCTTTCGCTTTCAGAGTCCGACTCAGAGCTGGTGTCAGATTCACTGGAGCTGCTGCTTGTCAGTGTGGAGACTCCTGAAGCTCTTTTACTGTGATCCTGAACTTTCCCACTGCCAGCAAGAGGAAAAGAAACAATGTTACAACTTCATATTCTGTGTATAAGGTTACAAGACCACCCATTTAAAGGGCCAGTGATGTTAATAAAAATGCTCTCCATATATGAACATAGTGTATCGTTTACAGTAGCATATCTAGAAGTTTCTGGGCCAACAGTATAAAGTAAACATTTGCTAAAAAGGTCAGTTTTGCAAACAGAAAAGGAAAAAGACACATCGGTAAGGACCCTGATGGCACCTCTACACTGCTGGGTTGTAATGTCTCTGATACAATGTGGCATATTATACAAAAAATTATGTAAATGTTGGTTTAAGGGGGCGTGGCCAACTGCTACATGTGAGAGGACGTGTATCGGCTCAGCTCCGTACCTGGGGCACAATAACCCTGAAAAACCCCTGACGCAAACCCGCAAACACGGACCACCAATAACCCAACTGGGAGTCCTTACCGCAGAGACTACTCATGGGGCAGAACCGGGCTCAAAAGCGCGCCTCTGAGGCTGCAACTCGCCTGGAAAAATACGCTCGGGACGGTAAAGCAAACCAAGATGGCATCACAACCTCTAACCACGAGGATGACGAGCTGGATCAAGAGCAAGTGCAACAGGTGACCCTCTTTGATATTATAACTGAGATTAAGAGCACAAAGGAGGCCTGCACTGCATTAATCAACACAAAAACAGACAAGATCAGGCTGGATCTATCCATTATTAGGCAAGACCTCCAGAAGCTGCGCGAGTGCACGACCGTGGCAGAACAAAGGATCAGCGATCTTGAAGACACGTGTGCCCCGCTCCCCCAGGCCCTGCAGAACCTGAATAAAGAAATGGCTACCTGCATACAAAAGACGGATGACTTGGAAAACCGCCTCCGCAGAAACAACATAAGAATGGTCGGGTTTCCAGAAAGAGCGGAGGGCAATTCCTCTGAGGAGTTCGTGACCAACTGGCTGGTGACTACCTTCGATAAAAACAAACTGTCGGCGACCTTTGTGGTGGAACGATCGCACAGGGTCCCCACAAGACCCCCCCAGCCTGGGGCTCCCCCGAGGCCCCTCCTGGCACGCTTGTTAAATGCCATGGACAGAGACACCATATTAAGGCTGGCCCGGGAAAAGAACAACCTACAATACCAGGACTCCAGGATATTTATTTATGCAGACTTCCCATCGGAAGTTCAGAAGATGAGGGCCAAATTCCAGGATGCCAAGCGGAGGCTGAGAGCAGAGAACCTACAGTACGCCATGATGTACCCGGCGAGGCTCCGTGTTACCGCTGAAGGCTCCAACCACTTCTTTATCTCACCCAAGGATCTGAACGACTGGCTCGACTCCCGCAACGCCAAGCCCTGAGACATCCTACGGATGAGGGATCCTCACAGACGGGCATCGTGACGACTCCACAGCACCACCGGTTCAGCACTTTGTTCTTCACTTTTCTTGCCTTTTTTTTACCCCAAATGTTGGTTTAAAATAAATGGTATATGTTTCAAAGCCGTGCCATATTCCTTATGTGTCAATTAAAACCATGCTGTGTGATTGTGGAAATAATGCATTATGAATATCCTGTAAATTATATCCTTATAAATGATGCATAGTGATGTCCTTGGTTATAATCGGAGCTTAGTGATGTCACTTCTGTCACATGACTCACTGAAACTTGTGATATAAATAAAGTACCCCCTGTTGCAAAATATGAGGATATTGGACGTCATCTTGGTGTTCCGTGACCTGTATAAATACATGGTTTGGTTGATGAGGAAAGTGTCCCACAGGCTGAAGTTAAAATCAAAAGGACTTTATTTGGTGCTATTTAAAATAACCAACAGGCATCAGATTACAGATGTACTTCCTACTCTGTGACATTTATGGTCACCAGTATAAAAACATGGTCATGGAACTTCTCAGTAACTTATAATATCCTTATAATTTACAATAGGGGGTACTTTATTAACTACAGTATATAAACAGCTAATCAGTATATTTATACTGGTGTGTATAATGTTTATTTAAGGCTAAAGCTTTAAATGATGCCACTCTAGACATGGCAAAATCAATAAATTCTGTGTAAAAAGGAGTGGAACACAATTCCAGTAGCTTTATAATACATATAGTCAGGCCTGGACTGGCAATCGGTAGGTTTTGGCAAATACCATAGACAGTTATTATTTATTGGCTGTTTGAGCCTCTGTATATTTGTATAAATGTTAGGGCCTTTTTTCAATCTCAGTCAGGACCTGCTTATGATTTTTTCTGTTTCCCATGATGTTAAAGTGTTATAAAAACAGCTTTAAAAATATACCTTTTTGTCAGTATTGCAGATACATTCTATATAATTTCTAGAAAACAGGCTATATTTTGCCTACATTGTAAAATGACCCAAAACACTAAATAAATATTATTGATGGCATAAGGGCACAAAGGATTTTTGTGATTTTTTAATCATTCAGTCCCCCATACGTTTCAGATTATATTTCTGTATATACTCGAGTATAAGCCGACCCGAGTATAAGCCGAGGTACCTAATTTTACCTACGAAAACTGGGAAAACGTATTGACTCGAGTATAAGCCTAGACACAACTAAAGCCCTATCTCTCAGCAGAGCACATTCCGCCAAAGCGACCCCCCCCCCAGCGATCAACCGGACTTCTTTGCAAAGTTGATGGTGACAGAGGATGCTGAAAAACTCTGCTTATACTAGAGTATATACAGTATTATTATTATCAATAATAATAATAAAAGGGGTGGTTCACCAAGTTAGCTTTTAGTATGTTACAGAATGGCTAATTCTAAACAATTTTTTAACTGGCCTTCGCTTTTTTTTTATATATATAGATTTATAATTATTTGCCTTCTAACTCTGTTCAGCTTTCAAATGGGGGTTACTGGCTCCATCTAAAAACAAATGTTCTGTAAGGCTACACATTTAGGGGGTTATTTACTAAACTCCAAATGCAAAAATCACAAAAACATTTGTGATTTTTTTTTTATAAAATCGGACTTTTAAAAAAATCACAAATTTTTCGGAATTGATTAAACTCAGAGGATGGAAAAGTCTGAATCTGAAAATCCTGCCAACAGATCTGTCAAGGTTGCATATAAGTCAATGGGAGAAGTCCCAATGATTTTTTGATGTGCGCTGGTTTTTGGCAATACCTCAAAGTTTTCGGGTTTTCGGGTGAAAAATCAGAAAAAAATTGTGAAAATTGGATGAAAGATCCGAAAAAATTGTGAAAATCATATTTTTCTCGATTTTTTCCCGCAAAAATTTTTTCAGGAAAGTGTTTTAATAAATAAACCCAAAAAACCCGTGCGGATTTGGTCGGAGTTTTTTAAAGAAAATTTTGAGATAAATTCGGACTTTGATAAATAACCCCCTTATTGTTACTGCTACTTTTTATTACTCCATTCTAGTCAGGTCCTCACCTATTCATATTCCAGTCTCTTACTGAAATCAGTGCATGGTTGCTAGGGTAATTTGGAAGCTAGCAACCAGATTGCTGGGATTGCAAACTGGAGAGCAGCTGAATAAAAAGCTAAATAACACAGATAATAAAAAATGAAAAACAATTACAAATTGTCTCAGAATATCACTCCCTATATCATACTAAAATCCACTGAGGCAAACTAGAATCCAAGGAGGGACTTCGAGCCCTGGAGTAAAAGTTCATAGTGTGAAAAGGAAAGGAGAATTTTCCCCAAAAGGTTCCCTTCTGTAAATGGCTTAATAAACTTGAAGCCAATCCTAAAGGAGCATTAGACAGAACGAGAAAATAAAGGACTTTACATGTCTAGGTAGGTGTGTTACCAGGTGAATAAACTAACTTTTAACTAAGTATTGTTATTTAGCTCACAATGGTCCCAAAGTCCCACCTCCAAGTGGTTAGGACACCCACCCTATTAAACAGTAAGGGGCATCATTTTGTTTATATAGGTATTCTGATCTTAGGATTTTTAACAGTAGAACTTGCTAATGTAATTAAAAAATGAACAAGGGACATTTTGAAAATTAGAAATGGCTTCTTTTGAAGAAGCTTTAGTCATCGCTGACACCGAATGAGAGAAAAAAACAGAACCAGGCAGAAAATAAATAATGGTAGGGATTCTGTCTGTAGATCATACTGACTCCTGCCTGAACTGCAGTTAAGATGCAGTGACGCTGACACATACCTTTAGTAAAATATACACGCTTTTCTCTAATCTCATGTTCTGACCTATACTTTGTGTGACATTTTCTCTGTGCCTTATTCATTCACTTCAAGGTGTTTCAAGCCAGCAAGCTCTTTTTCATGCTGGTTTTCATTACATTTCTGTCAGACAGCCCCACAAATGGATTAAGCAGCTTCCCATGCTAGATGAAGCACCCACACTTTCATTATACCCTTACATATGTATAATGTACACTGAAATCTGTTGCATGAAAAGTAGCGTTTTGCTGGATCATCCAAAAAGCTCTGACAGGTACGTTTGAACAAATGATGGTAAAAATGCAGTGGGAAAAAAAAATCACTAAGACAGTTTACAAAGGTACAACTTCTTATTGGAGAACATACTGTATATTTTATTTATATTACTTACTTGATTATCTACCACATTTAATTGGCTATTAATTCAGTTTTATGTTGTTGTCTTACCTTTAACTCATCATATTAACACATACTCTTACCTTTAACTCATACATTCCCCTTCTCTCACTTTCCCACAGTAGTTGTTGTGCCCATTGACAATCCACAATGGCATTATTACTCCCCCCCCCCCAAAAAAGGCTATACCAGGAGAACAGGTGTTAAGAAATCTCACTAACTCAGCTTATATATATATATAATAATATATATATATATATATATATATATATATATATATATATATATATATATATATATATATATTATATATGTTATTACATTTTTACATCCCTTTCCCTGCTTAACAAAACCTTTTTAACCCTTTTGCAACCCTTTTGATTTTTACTAAACTTGATTTTCTATAAGCAGCATGGAATTTAAGTTACTGAATTGATTAAAAAAATATAAAGCACACTTATAAGAGATGCAGCTTGTTGGGCTGCATTCAGTGCAACTCTTCCAGCTAATTTCTCTACAAGTCTCTTTGTTTTTTTACACAAAAAATTATGACACAAAGGTAGAGACATTTTCAATGTGCATCCCCAGCACTTAATGGGCTTGTGAAAATAAACAAAACATTTATTTAAATATTTTAGTTACACCAGGGAACTTTCCTCAAGGCAGTCAAGAGGAACCTTGTTGAGAAAGGAACAGAAACAACAACTTAAAAAGAGACAAGTTCCCCTTTATGAAGACAGCCCAGAGTTCAACCAGAGAAGAACCATCCAAACTGTGTGGAGGTTCTTTTTCATTCTTTTATATCTGCTTGAAGGATTATATACTGGGGAAAGAGAAGAGGCATTGTGACAACAAAGAGAGCAATCATCAGGCCTGGATATGTGGAAAGGCCACCCTGGCCTAGGGTGGCAGAATTTTAGGGCGCAGCATGCTGCCCAACCACACCCACATTGGTTCAGAAACACTGGGGATACACAGGAGATACAATAGTTTAATTTAGTGTGCGCCAATCTCCATTGCTTTGGCCAAAATGAAAATTTGCTTGAATAAAAGTGAGGGGACGGGGGTGACAAATGGCAGCAGGGGTGTGTGCTATGTAAATCCAGCCCTGGTGTTCACAGAGAGCTTTGTGCAGGTTGAAATTGTGGTTACTGCCGGACGGACCTGGGGGAGAACGAGAAAAACCTTATATACTGGAGGAGGAAACAATGAAGAGGGTTTATTGGGGAGAATGCGTGCAATACAATTTATGGGGATTGTGCAGAATCTGATGTTTTTGGGGAAAGAACTAGAGAGTTGTACTTCCTACAGATGGCACCCACAGACCCTCTGGGAGTTCCTTATACAGGCAGGTAGCCTTCTTGCCCTGTGTCCTGCTCAGACCTTCCTAATATTCTCACTACAGGTAAATACCTATATGTGATCTGGACCACTGGAATTAATTTTCTAGCCTGCCTTTTCCTTCCAGAACACTTCAGCTTCCAGGAAAATATAAGCAACACCTTCCTTGAAGCTTACATCTCCCAGTACGTAATGCTGTAAGGAAAAACGTACCTTTTGACACATCAGCATAACTACCGCCCTCTAGTCCCCCTGCCAAAAAATCTGCAGGGCCCTGCTTTTACCCAATCCCAGCATGTCCTTCCACCCGCGAGCCTTGCGTCTCTCTTGTCCCTCTCCCTCCGCCATCTCACGCTGCCCGCAGTGCTTTCAGGAGAGTGGCTGGGGAGGGTTTTTTTCTACTACTCGTGCTGGAATCAGTCAATTAGAGCAGGTGAAAACTGTGACTCACAACATGTGTTTCTTGCAGCTGGAAAATATGTCAGAGTTATTTCTATATTTAGCAATGTATTTGTTAGAAAAAATATTTGAAAAAAACTCAACAAATAGATTTATTATAGAGAATTTTAGAAGATTTTATTATATTAGTGACAGATGCTGTTGACAACCTGTTTAAAAATTCACTCCTTTAATTCACTTTAAGAGTACAGAATATTCACAAGACAAAGCAAATGAATAAGAAAAGGATCTTGAAAGACTTCATACTGCTTTGGTCATTTGCACCTAAATAGGATTGATAAAGCCTACCACAGAGGCATGGCTGCTGTTGCAAGCTCACTTTCATTGGGAGGGAATGTACTTTTAATTCTATAGTGCTATGGAGAAAGACAAATAGACTATCTATTATGGTTTCTAGTGTCATGACCACACTTCTATCTAGTGTCAATCATTTCCAGTAACAAGGTCTTCTGACAATGCACAACCTCAGACTTTTCAATCACAATTTATCCCTCAAGCCAGCACTCTGTCAGACACAATATAACCAACTCCTCAAGAACATGACAATGTTATACATGAAACATCTCTAGTGGTTATTAATTAATACTGTTAATTAAGCTGTGTGACAGTCTTTTAAGGTTTACTTTAGAAACACAGTTTAATCTAACAATACATTTATGAATATCAGCTGCAAGGTTGACTTTACTCATTGTACTCATGGTAAGAATCTGTTCACGAGCTGACCACTGACAGAAGCATGCTAAAATCAATCATGTGCACAAACTGAACTTTCATCTCTGAACTTCCCTGATGCCAGTGGATGCAAATTACATTTTTAAACCACAGTTTAAAATTTGTTTTCCTTAATTCAGTTACATGCACCACAACTTAAGTGCTGTTTACCAAGGCAAATGCAAGTGCAAGTTGGTGTTTTGCTGGTACCAATCACTGTCACTTCTAGCATGGCAGTGCTGCCATGGAAACATCTGATTTATTTGGTGCAAATGTGTTGCATGTGTAGGCACTAGACAACATACAATGGGAGTAGGGATGTGCTGAATCAAGGATTCGGTTCAGGATTCGGCCAGGACTTTTTTTTTAGCAGGATTCGAATTCGATCAAATCCAAGTACCTTGTCGAAATAAATCTGAATCCTTAGGAATTAAAAAATATTTTAACTGCACGTGCAGTGAGCACTTCTATTATTCTATTTTCTATTATTGAGGCATCAATCTCAACTGAGGAAGGCACAACCCTCCACATGGCTGCAATTATACGGGAATTCAGGGAAAACTGAATTGTCTGTAAAAAAAACATGCCAATTTGAGTCCAAAAACTATGCTTTGCTTACTTACTGTGTTCATACATGACCCTTATGCTGTTTTAGCATAAGTATAAAGGAGCATGTATAGATGCAAGTATCTTTGTGAATAGCGCTGCAATATACGCAATTTTTAAGTTAAGCCTCTGTTCATGAATGAACTCTATAGACTCTATATAAGAGCTGCTGCGCATGACATTTTCAGTAGAATCTTTAAATTCACAAGAATGATTTTGCAATTTAGCATCAACTGGGTTTCCATTTGGAGAGTATAAAACACAGTAGCATTAAATTGGGTATGAAGTGATTATTCAGCAGACTGACAGCTGTGTGGGAAAAAGAGTCAAATTTCAATGTATGCTCATCCTAGCTGTCAAGTCTTTGATTGTCTCACCATATAAATGGGCATCAGCAATGTTTTTATTTTTTACCTGCTTGCAAGAAAAATAAAGTGACTCTGGCTTTCATTTAATATTATTTTTTTATTGTTATTTATTTTGGCTTAACTTCTTCTGGGCAGTAACAAGCCTCTATTTAAGGACAAAGTGAACTTGAAAGGGCTTCCTTTATTGTATTCATGAGAAAATGTGCAAGGACTATTATTTGTTTAAAAACTGCTGTCTGTATTTCATTAGTGTAAGCTATGCAACCTTAGTTCTTGGGCAAAAAAGATGCAGCATTTGGTGCACTGCAGCTATTTGTTATATTATTCGTCCAAACACCCCTTATATTAATTTATGCCTCTGCCCCTTCACTATCTTTGTATAAAGCATGAGAAATTTGAGAAATCCAGGATGCACACATTAGTAAGGAACATATTAATCGGTGCTAATTTGTGCATCTCCAGTATCTGGCACGTAGATCACACCTTGATTTTTTGGACTTTTGGACTGGAATGTAGCAAAGCAGGTAAAACATGCATGTTAATTTGTACCAGGCCAAGTCTGCATGACATTGTGGGCCAATCAACATACTGAAGAAAAAGAGTAAGGGAGCGCTCACTGTTCTACGTGCCTTCACGCTGTGCTGCAACGTGTGGGACACGCCTCGTAACGTAAGATCCAAATGAAAATTCAGATGACACGGAGCACTCACGGGTAGGGTTGCCACCTTTTCTGGAGAAAAATACCGGCCTTCCTATATATTTATCTTTTTTCCTTATTAATAACATTCTCATCAACCATCATTTTTACCGGCCAGGCCGGTAAAATACTGGCCAGGTGGCAACCCTACTCACGGGGCTAAAATCACTTGTTTATTAGTAATTCCTATTAAAATCATGGAGCGCACAGACAATACACGCTTGATACGTTTTGTGGGCCAAACCACTCAAATGCGTGGGCCCATGGTGTGCGTCAAGCGTGTATTGTCTGTGCGCACCATGATTTTAATATGAATTACTAATAAACAAGTGATTTTAGCCCGTGAGTGCTCCGTGTCATCAGAATTTTCATTTCAATCAAAATCTACTTTTAAAAAAGTCCCTAAATGTTCATGTGGGCCCTTTTAGATGTTTGCTAAAATGTCCACTCAGGCTTAACTAGACAACTCAACTCCATCAGTGCATGAGACTCTCGCTCCATGTATTGATTACAATGATTCACATTTTTATTTTGCTTGAAGTACAACTGGCAGCCTGTGCCAGTCAATAGAGTTGAACAACATCTAAAGAGCTGAAGGCTAGACATGTATATAGCAAACAAACCCACAGTTCTTCTTAATCACTTTTCTGTGGTGTCTTGGTTTCCTGAATTTCTTGGCTGGATATCACCATATAGCACAAAGGTACAACAGCAACAGAACTCAGATATTCTAGCACTTTGACTTTAATTTCAATCCACAGACTTGTGCAGTGATAATCAATGTTTTTTTGTTTTTTTTGGGGGGGGGGGATATAACATTGCTTCATCAGGAAGGGGTTTGTTTGCCCAAAACCTTGATTTTGACTGCACAAGGCTGAAGACTAGACACCACCACAAACAACTAATGTTCAATTTTTTGGCCAAGTGGCTAAGCTATAAAATAAATATGGGTGGGTCATATCCAATGGATTTGTAAGTGTGAGAGGCTACTGTATCTGGAACACTGTAGTTATAATTCATTTCTAGCATTTTAACGAGTGAAAATATCTAAGCAGACTACAAAAGCTGAAAGACTGAAAGCTTCCTCTGCAAGATATACTGACATAAAACATATATGAATGTGTACCTGTGCCTGGAATGGTAGGAAACAGACTAAGAGATGGGAAAATAAAATCATGTTACATAATATGACAATGAGGTGATATTTTATTGCTCAGTGTATGCATAAATATCTTCAGTCCCTCTTATAGCTTCTTGTGTACTGTCATTTAAAGATAAAATATGCAGCTTGCGCTGCTTAATCGACAGAGCAGGGTCTATGATCAGGGATAGGAGAGAAATGTCGGCAGGTGGCCAAGATAAAAATCTCTGTTCTTCAGCATGATATATATAAAAAGATGCTCTCAGCATTTAAGCATCCGCACAGTATGAAGACAGATTGTACAAGCACCTAGCAAGCTATTTTAATTAACTGAGACTATATTTACTTCTTGTACTCTGTCTACCCAATACAAGCATGGTGTGCTGAGATATATTTATAGGGTCCCAGAATAAACAGGGCATCACATGAACTTCTGACCCTGGTACAGGGGAATGCATATGTTAGGAAAAATATCACCAATGAGGAATGATCCAGGCCCTTCATATTCTGCCGATGCCTCTATGTAAGAGAAGGGAAACTGTTAATACTGGAACATGATGTGACAGACTAAAGACTCTAGAAGAGGAGAGCCACAACTATTGATTTCTGCGATGTATACATTTATCTGCATGAAGTGTCTGGTCAAGCCTACAATATGATCCCAAATGCATCTGTAGTACAATAAGCTAAGGTATTACTGTGTTTAGTCCTTAACTTACTTTCAGGAATGGCAATTAGAAAAGCTATACAATATCTTAATGTTTTGTCTCAGTACCAGCAGATTTTTCTGTTTTATCGTTGCCCTATTCCATAAATACTTTCTTCTGTTCTAGGAATATCCAATGACAGGTCATGTCTGCCCACTAAGAAGCCCCACCAACCACTTTGTCTTTGAAGATTATTACAGGATATTTGACTGACTGGACACCTAGGAGGAACCTACAAAGGTTGATATTCCCATAGCTAGAATGCCCAGAATTACTATCCCAGAAGAGGGTCTCAAAGAACTAATGGATTGAAGGGCAGATACATCAATTAGAAGATTTTTCATGACAGCAGAAGGTCTTGTGTCTGGAGCCAACAATTTAGAAGAGGATATCAATACAGGAGTATCTAGAAATGTTTTATTAAAGTCTCTTAAGTATGTCAAGTTCACTAATGATTTCCTATTTGGCACAGCAATAGAGACTGTTAAATTGTCACCCAGACTCATGGCTTTGGTAGAAGTACAGTATGGATGAAGGCATGGAAAGCAGCATCTGTCTTCAAAGAATAGACTTTGCTCATTGACCTTTGAACCAGAAGTATTGCTTGGGTCCTTACTAGATCGGTTGATTGAAAGTCTTCAAGGTGCGAAAGGTAAGACCTTTCAACATCCATTTTGCTGTACAAACAGCACACTAATGGAATCTGCTAGCTGGTCTAAACAATAGGGGAGGAAACTGTCACTTCTGTAAGCACTGCCTGTAATACATTACTGCCAAACACTATACACTAAGTGGACAAGATGTTTAGTTTATGCCGATGGCAAATGTATGTAGGCATGACCATGTAGCTACTCTACAGATGTCTTTTGGTGATGCATTACACTTATCTGCCCTGTACATTGCAATTTCCCTTTCTGATGGTTCTCATTATCATCATCATCTCATGTTGTCCTGTATTGGTTAAATAAATAACCACTTGAAGCCATCATGCAATAGAGGCTTTGGAAGCTTTTGCAAAAAGCAATCAGACAAATGTAATGCTGTTAATTGCACCTTTAATATTGCTAGATATATCTGCAGGATAATTACCACATTTGATGTTTTTGTTTTAACTAGCTAGATTCTCTTCTGTTGTTTAATTGCTGGACATATCTATTATGAGCACTTACTCTCCATATTATAGAAGGATTATTAAAATGTACACCAAAAAGCTGTCAAATCTGGTGGAAATGAATTCCCTTTGTGAGAAGCTGGCTGCCTGTACATGTAGTTTTGGGGAGAAGTAAGCAATGGTAGGCAAGTTTAGCAGAGGATCAGGAACAAAAAGATAGGGACACAGCGTCTTCAAGCAAAACACAGGTTTATTTCACCAAGCCTTTCCAAACATGAAGTAACAGGAATACAGTTAATTAGCATTTCAGCATCACACATTCAAACTTTCCCCCTCTCTTTGGGGTTCTTATCATTCAGGGTAGCTTCCATACTCTGGAATATTCAGGCTTCTCACCAAGCCCTTCTGACTTTGTCCTATTCACTTTCTCCTCCAGGGATACAAATTCAACAGCATCTGCCTTGGCTCACATTCTGGCAGCACTATAACCCTCATCCAGCACAAGAAGGTAAACAGGGAGCCTCACACCCTGCTCCAGCACAAGGAGGTCTCTAGGGAGCAATAAGGGTAATCCCACACCTATTTTATTTGCTGCTCAACTGCAGTGTAATTAGACAGCTACCTGTAGTTGGGGCAGTTGCAAAACACTAAATGGAGTATGGAATGGAGGGCCCACCCTGCTCTCCTCTGTTCACTCCACGGACCCATATATCCAGATTTTCCTAAGCCAGCAAAATAAATACAGCCTTACTTGCTACAACACTATACATTTTTCCCTGTAGTTAAAGTTTTACCAGTTCAACACAGGCACAATCATTTCAAGCACATCTCTTACATATCCCCCATCCTTGTTTAGACCCAGGGGCAGAACACATTGAAACCCCAACAGAAATTCTCTTTAGTTGGCCTTTTCATCTCATGGCCACTTTACCATTGGACAGGATGGAACACACTCACCAACACTGTGGCATCGCCAGCATGGCACTCCATCTTGCTTGGACCATCCCGCTTCATCAGTTGCACTTTACCTTGCTGTACCTTTAAGGCATCCTGTGTGTACAATGCTCTCTGTGGCACACAAAAAACAAATAGTCTCCCTCTCTGAAGACTTTGCTCCTGGCATCTCACCATACTCAGCAACTGCTGGCCTTCCCTTTGTCAACTTTTGCAGCAGTTGCTGAAACGTAGCACTAAACTTTTGATGCCATTCTCTCAAATCCTGCAGCCCTCTGCAAAGCTCATTTTTCTCCTGTGGGGCTTTCATCACTCTCTTCCCCACTGGCATCTTTACCACACTTGGCATACAGACTCTCTCCCAAGCAAAACACGTGTATTTCACCAAGCCTTTTCCAACATAAAGTCACAGGAACACAGCTCATTAGCGTTTCAGCATCACACATTCAAAACTTTCCCCTCTCTTTGGGGTTTCAACATTAAATGGAGTATGGAATGGAGGGCCCACCCTGCTCTCCTCTGTTCACTCCACGGACCCATATATCCAGATTTTCCTAAGCCAGCAAAATAAATACAGCCTTACTTGCTACAACACTATACATTTTTCCCTGTAGTTAAAGTTTTACCAGTTCAACACAGGCACAATCATTTCAAGCACATCTCTTACATATCCCCCATCCTTGTTTAGACCCAGGGGCAGAACACATTGAAGCCCCAACAGAAATTCTCTTTAGTTGGCCTTTTCATCTCATGGCCACTTTACCATTGGACAGGATGGAACACACTCACCAACACTGTGGCATCGCCAGCATGACACTCCATCTTGCTTGGACCATCCCGCTTCATCAGTTGCACTTTACCTTGCTGTACCTTTAAGGTATCCTGTGTGTACAATGCTCTCTGTGGCACACAAAAAACAAATAGTCTCCCTCTCTGAAGACTTTGCTCCTGGCATCTCACCATACTCAGCAACTGCTGGCCTTCCCTTTGTCAACTTTTGCAGCAGTTGCTGAAACGTAGCACTAAACTTTTGATGCCATTCTCTCAAATCCTGCAGCACTCTGCAAAGCTCATTTTTCTCCTGTGGGGCTTTCATCACTCTCTTCCCCACTGGCATCTTTACCACACTTGGCATACAGACTCTCTCCCAAGCAAAACACGTGTATTTCACCAAGCCTTTTCCAACATAAAGTCACAGGAACACAGCTCATTAGCGTTTCAGCATCACACATTCAAAACTTTCCCCTCTCTTTGGGGTTTCAACATTCAGGGTGGCTTCCACACTCTGGAACGTGCAGGCTTCTCACCAAGTGCTTCTGACTTTGAAACATACAGGCTTCTCACTAAGCCCTTTTCACTCTCCCCTCCAGGGATACCAATTCAACAGTCTCTGCCATGGCGCACCTTCTGGCAGCACCACAACCCTCATGCAGCACAAGGCAATATCCAGGGAGCCTCACACCCTCCTCCAGCACCAGGAGGTCTCCAGGGAGCAATGAGGTATAATCACACACCTCCTTCATTTGCTACTCACCTGCAGCATTATCAGAGAGCTACCTGTAGCTGGGGCAGCTGCAAAACTCTAAATAGAGTATGGATTGGAGGGCCCACCCTCCTCTCCTCCATTTACTCCAGAACCCATTTATCTGACTTTTCCTAAGCCAGCAAAATAAACAATAACATAGTGTTGCTTGCTGCAACACTATACATTTTCCTCATATGTAAACATGATCATTTCAACCACATCTCTTACACCTTTTTTTGAAGATCCAAAGTTGGTTTAACGCCAAGCTTCCTCTTTTGCTGTAAACTCCAGTATAAAGAGTGAACATTTTTATGTGAATTGACAACAAAACCCCAAATAAGCCTAGTAAAGTTCATAGAAATTTATGGGAAGAACCAGTACTAGTGTAGAAAAATTGCAAAGAAACTCGCTTGGTTATTAAAATTCCCTAGGCACTTGTCTTATTATGTATGCAAATATTTTACTTATGGTTTAAAATTTGCCTGAAAGCTTTTCTTTTTCTTTTTTTTTTAAAGCTGACATTTGCATGGCAATAGTGTGTAAAATGTACAACAGAGAAGTGTATAGCTGTACCTCTTTTTGCACATTTATAAATGTGGTCTAAAATGATGCATACAAATAAAAGAAAATTGTATCTAGAAACATATTTTCAAGCTTGGATTTCCTCTATGCAGAATGGAATATGCTTGATACTCTGCATTTGAAAGGGTTCAATGATTTAACTAGCAGTTTATGGTTTCTGCATTTTTTTATATCAGCTCTAAATGACTTAAATGTGCTCTCCAGGGGAGAAAAGCAATCAATTAGCTGAAAAATTCTACAAGTTATTATAAATATGGATGATTTTCCAGTTTTCCGCAGCACTAAAAATATGTTGCCAGTGTGCTTTTCTGTAGCCTTTGGATAATTATGATGCATGAGAGAAAGTGTGGAAGTCTCAGATTCTGCAAACACACAGCTGAGCAGTTTACTGTCAGCAAAACAGCTCAGCGTGTCAATAGATCTGTTATGCATGGGCTGCTCAAAATAATTGCATACATAAAGCCTAGGTAATACCTCTTTTTATGCAACATTATTATTTGCTTAGAGCAACAGTTTCAATTTTTTTTCCAGAAATCACACTTTTTGATATGAACATGGCATTACTGAGTAGTGTTTCATGCCTCCTCTGTGACGATATCCCTAAACTGTCATGATCTTGCTGAATGCATATTGTAAAGTCTATAGCAGATTTTTTCATACATTTTGTGTTAAGACCCAATTTGTGCTACAACATCTGGTTGGTTCCCCTGTCACTTATAACAAGGTTATAGATATATAATATATAAACACATATATTCAAGATATTTAATAAGCACTAACCCCCATATCGACTATCAAGCAGGGCAGAAACATCTGCCAAAATGTGTAAATATTTTAATATTCAAACAAGGAACATAGTTCAAGGAAACCCCTTACCCACTGTGGTGCTTGGAGTTTTAAGGCCAAGTATGGGGTAAAGGGACAGACAGGGGAACACTAGGGGGCTGATTCACTAAGCTCGAGTGAAGGATTCGAATGAAAAATACTTCGAATTTCGAAGTATTTTTTGGGTACTTCGACCATCGAATTGGTTAAATTCGTTCGAATTCGAACGAAATCGAACGAATCGAACGAAAAATCGTTCGACTATTCGACCATTCGATAGTCGAAGTACTTCCCCTTTAAAAAAAACTTCGACCCCCTACTTCGGCAGCTAAAAGCTACCGAAGTCAATGTTAGCCTATGGGGAAGGTCCCCATAGGCTTGCCTGTGATTTTTTGATCGAAGGATTTTCCTTCGATCGTTGGATTAAAATCCTTCGAATCGTTCGATTCGAAGGATTTAATCGTTCGATCGAACGGAAAATCCTTCGATCGATCGATCGCAGGATTAGCGCTAAATCCTTCGACTTCGATATTCGAAGTCGAAGGATTTCAATCCGAGGGTCGAATTTCGAAGTATTTTTAACTTCGAAATTCGACCCTTAGTGAATCGGCCCCTAGATGTAGTTGGGGAGAGTGTCCTGTGAGAAGTGGCTACTTTTTCAATTAGGGTTGGGGTTTCTTTTAATGTCATAGTATGATGTGTAAAATCATGCAAAATTATAAAACTGTACATAAATGCATAAAAAGAAGGGTTTGTTTGAACATAGCTGCATAAAAAAATGAGTTCCCATACTGTTTACTCAACATTTTACATTAATAAAGTTATGCCATGGGAATTTGCCCCATTAAATACAATAGGTCACACCAGTGGTCCCCAACCTTTTTTGCACCACAGACCAGTTTCAAGCAAGATAATTTTTACTGGGAACTGGGAAGGGGGGGATGTTGATATCTGGGTGCATTTCAGGCTTACAAAAAACAGTATTTTGGTCCTTATCGCAATCAGGACTCCCAGGTTACACCACAACTAGAATGCCTTATAGCAATAATGTAATTTTAGGTGTGAAAGTAATTACATATTTTATAAATACACAAATTAGCTCTTAGCAAAAACATAAATTGTGTGTTTGTGATGCATAGTGCTAATTTAAACATAAAAACTACTTTTTTACAACTGCCACTGCAGTTATGGTCACGCGAAAATGGAGGCAGCACAATGATGTTATTGACTTGTGCCTACAGAATCACAAACAGAGTCACTTTGATGCAGAGAACCAGAAATGACAGTGCTCCAACTTGGATGCATTGGGCACAGTGGTTTTGGATGCAACTTCCCCTTGCAGCCACAATTATGCTGGCATTGTGAGAAAACACACTGCATTCTGGGTAAAACAACATAGTGAATTGCATCTGAAATTCCACTTTGCCCACTGCACTTGATATAAAACACACCTGTATAAATTTACTCCTTGAAGTTAAAGTTTTCTATTTTCAGAAAACTTTTTTATTTTGCAAGGCATTATCTTTCATGTATATATTTCTGCAAAAGCTATTCTTGAACTGAAAGCGTTCAGGGAAGAAGCACTTCTATCCAGTAACAGCTATGGGTATTCACAAAAGGCCTAAAGGAGGCCTTCTGGTAGTTGTCTTATACTGTAGATAACAACTGCTTAGTGAAAATGGCTTTCAGTGTGCCAGATCTCATGATGACTAATACTCCACACTATACAAGACTCCATATTTTACAAAGCAATTTATAGTTCGTAAAAGTCATAAAATGTACCTGTCACTTTGGACTCCAATGTTTTCTTCCTGAACTGTCTGTTGAGAAAAAAGACCAAATATGTTTATTTTATATTGCAAACCAAATTAAAAGATGATTGTTTCTTGTTAGCCAAATTTTGTGTGAACTGCCACATTTCTGCTCTCTTAAATAGGATGTACCAAAGCACATTTTTTGTCTTTAAGTGATATACATACTGTAGCTGCGCTGAGACAGTCCTTGGTTTTGATTAAAGCTACTATTTGTCACTGGAAATGTTTTTTTATATGACTAACTGAAGAGAAAAATATCCAGAAAACAATTTCTTACAGAGGGTGATAAAAATTGCCAACTTGGCCTGTCTAGACCATGTCGGCACTGCCATAAAGTATTGAATCTGCTCGATTTGACCTAGCACAGGGCTGCATTTATTGCAAAATATTTTACACTATTTATACACATATATTTATAATGAAGAATTAGGGGGTATAACAACCCAAACAAAAAAAAAAATTAAAGGCAATTGCTAGTGACTGAGACAGTGCCATTATACTTAGTTTTTGTGATGTATTCTGCACGGGAAGATTTATTTCTATCTCTGTTATATGTACTGTCCTGTACCTCTCTAAATGCTTTGCCCAGAATTTACTGCAATATTCTAAGAGCAGTTACAAAGGCTTTGCACCACTATAAATGCTTTTTTCAGCTGACAAAAATGCACAATACAATTTTACAAAGTGGCAGACAATTTCTCTATAATTTTACAGCAGTTTTGTGTTGGTGAAGATTTAGGGCCAGATTTATCAAAGTGTGAAATTAGAGCTCACCACAGAAAAATGTACCCCCTTTCTATTTATTCTTTGGGATTTTTAGAAGCACGATTATCAAGTGGTGAATATTAGCTTTTACCCCTTATTAAATAAGTTTCTAAAAATGCCACAGGAATGAATAGAAAGTTGGTGCGTTTTTCTGTGGAGAGCACTAATTTCACTCTTTGATACATCTGCCCCTTAGATATGTATAATATTACATTGTAGGTATGAATGGAAAAGTGAGAATTCTGACAAACTGTAAAACATTCTCAACATGTTATCAGCACGGGGTATTCGTTCTTCTAAAATTCCACCCATCAAAAATTATTTATAGTAAGAAGAAAATACTTCTAGTGATGCTTATTGATATCACCATAGATGTGTACAAAAACCTTTATTCAAACTTTGAGGAATATGTGGGCCAAAATCACTTCACAATTTAAACCACCTTGCTGAAAAATATGGTTTTACACAGGAGTGCTTGGATACTCTTTACAAATAGGCAAACTATCAGTATAAATGGAACAACTGCTAAAAAATTGGTAGTAATGAAATGGACGAGTCCACAACCACCTCCTGTTCAGCAATGGACACAGCTAGTGAATATCAGACTCCCATTCATTAAAAGAATGTAAATTTGCAGATGTTGCCCCCCAAAATTGTATGGGACCCATGACTGGAAGCCTGCCCAGAGACATGACTAAAAACAGACTGGCATATTTACCACCTACGTACAATGTGCTGACTCTCTTATGTGTTTTTAAATTGTGTATGATCAGTTCTTGAAATGCTGTACTTTGTCATTGCTTCAATGACAGAATATGGAATTGTATGATCAGTCCTCTATTGTCATAGCAATGCCTGTTCATGTTTTACAATAAATAAAAACAACTATTGTGAAGCTGCAGAGCTTGTATACAATAATTATTTGACTCTCTGCTATAGTCTGTTCAAAAAAGACCATGACCCATACTTTGGTCTTGGTTTATATTCAACCACCCAATAGAAAGAGATAATATCAGTCACTTGTTTCTCTATCAGCTTCATCATTTGAATGCTATTCAGAGTATGTGACCACATATTCTACAATGCACAATAACTGTTGTAATCACCAACAAAGAGGTGCAGAAAAGAAGAGAAGTTGTAAAAGATTTGGCTAAGGTCATCCGGCAGGAATCCTATACTTTCAAAGACCCCATTACTGAGTTTGTGAAATGCTTATACATCAACTTTGACTTTTGGGCACTGGAAAAACGAAGAGAATGTGGTGCTTGTAAATGATTTTTTCCTTATGGCCTGCCTAGAAGACTAAATTGAAAAGACCACGCTCTTTATATTTGAGACTTTCTGTCACATCCATCAGTGTCAAAGCACCAGCATGTTGGCTGACAAGCTGAATATGACTCCAGAAGAAGCTGAAAGGTGGACTGTCAATTTAATTTGTAATGCAAGACTGGATGTAAAGATACATTCTGAACTTCGCCACGTCATTGTAACAAACAGTGCTGTCTCTTCCTATTAGCAAGAGACTGAAAGACAGGAGTCTTGCATTCTGTAGCCAATGCTGGATATAAATACTGAGCAGAAAATAAAACAAAACATCAGAAGAAAGCTCAAGATTTTGTATTGTATTGGTCAGTTTATCTGAAATTTCCAGCAGTTTTATGTTTCACTGGTAAAACCCATACGTTATCTTGCCACAAATAGGGGGTTAAAGATTTTTTTTTTTATAAAGGTGACGCATACTCACATTTAAATCAAACGTAGACAAAATTCTCTAAATGACTCTATATCCCAAGTCCAACCAGGGTGACCAAGCCCAAGACCAAGTTTTCAACATGTTCCCTGAATCTCAAAAGTCAACTTAATCAGAGGAACAACAGCATTAACTAGTTTCTTCCAAGAATATACAGTGGGAAGGGGGAGGGACAATGTAGGGCATTGCTATATTATTTTTGGCACAGAACAACAAAATCAGAATCTGTCTCTGTCCAGTTTTGTTGGAGTAACAGGGTCCATTAGTGACAGGACCTTAGGGAACCCCAGTTCTTCAGCTAAGACAAATACAATATTAGACCAGTTGATGCTAATTATGGGGCATTATGGGAACATAGAAGCTTACAGTGAAGACATTGGTAAATTGGAATTGAAGCCTTGCTGGAGCTATGCAGTACAGCTGATGTGTTTTATAAGGATGAGAATATTTTTAAATATAATGGGTACTTTTCCTTTTGATTATAACTTAATCAGATCTAGATGCAACACAGGCAGTCCAGTTATCTTTATTATAACAAACATTTATTTAGTCAATAGACTAAATATAAAGAATCACATAAATACATAATAAACGCAATCCAATATAAATTCTTGAGCCAGAAGCCTGTTCAGTGAAGTCTTCAAGGGACAAGCACTTTAAACTCTGTGAAGAAGTATGAAGAACAAGGAATTTACTCATGCTTCTTCAGAATTCAGGAATGTCTACAAAGCCCAAGTCATGAGATAATATAATATTGCTTTATGGATCAATTTTTTCTCTTTATATTACTCATCACTCTTTGACTTTATCTACCTGATCCCAAGTTTTATGGTCATCATGCATTTCCATTCACCTAGTCCCTATGCTTATGTATCTATGTATTATTATAAGATAGTATAACATTTTCAATTAATAAATGTCCATTTGATCTACAATGTCAATATTTACAAGGTACATGTATGTTTTATCTTTATGAGTTAGGCACATGCCTACATACAAGTACACATGTGGATAGATTTATCAATTATCAAGTTAGAGGGGAAGAAAACACAATTGCAGGAAAAAAAGAAACAAAGCTCACACTTTTTTTTCTGCAACTGTGCTTTTCATTGTGGAGCACAAGACACAACAAGCATGCTTACGTTTTCTACTGGAAAAAAGGTTGCACACAAAAATGAAAAAAACAAACAAAAGAAAACTGCATTGTTCCATTTATTTTCAAAAAGTTACTTGAAATCTTTCAAAATAATTTCCATTGCTGTCTACAGAGACTTGGTAGCACATTTTTGGCATTTTCTCTTTAATAACTCTCGACTCAAAAAATATTCTCCCGTATATTCAAGTTCACGTTTTTTCTCAGAATCGCCATTGTTGATAAATCTACTTCATAGGGATATTCATGTTATTTTTTTTCTAGAGGCAGAAGGAAATGTTTTCATAATTCACATATGGTGAAGTATTATTTCAGTGAAGCACAGCAACACTGAATAGACTGTCCTGTTCCCACAAAAAAAGAAACCAACTAGCCTACAAGCCTCATTGATTCCCATTGAGTCCATAAAACAACACAGCTCTACTTCAAGTCCATAGAAAACAAGTTTCTGGCAAAAGCAATCATTGTAAGCTTTGCTACTCTCTAGAGACTCCATCATGCTAAAACCCTTTGATGGAAAAATAATTGCTCAAAACTCTCTGGCTGGTGCAGGGTCACAAAGTTTGCCTATTTATGTACACCTTAATCTATCTGAAAAGTGTAAAATATTGAAAAAAAATGTTTTTAAAAATGGCACATGGGTGTGTTAGAGAGAGCACACACAATTCTGTTTCCATTTATTTTGTAGCTTAGATATAGGAGCATAGGTACACAGAGAAAGTTCTTTACAAAATCATTCATGGTTTTTGCAGCAGTTATTTTTTAAAAGGATATGATATATAGTAAATATGCCCACCAGGAGTCATTTTATAAATACTCCAAACAGTAGACTGTTAATGAAAGACTCTGCAAGAAGCATATTCATCAAAAGTTAATGAGGTAATAAAATGAAACAATCTTTTCGAATATTTGTTGGATCATTTCATGATTTTTTTCTTGGCAATTTTCCATAATTGGCAATTGAAGCAAATTATCTATTGCTTAGAGTGATCCAAAAACATACCCTGTATTAACATCAGTTATTTTAGTTCAAGAATTTCTGTATACTTAAAGCTGTTTTTTTCTTTCTGGTGGTAAACTTTTTCATATGGAAACCATTAACCAGAATGTTCTGCAATACATTCCACAAAATACTATTAAATATTTAAGTACAGTACATTCTGCTATAGAAATGGTAAATGTTTCCCTCTTTTAAATATTTTATAACCAAAATGTGTTAGTTGACTCTTCAGACCTGAACCCAGATTAAAGTGACTTTATGTAAACTTGTACCTCGGTATTTATATATTTCTATTGTGCTTATTTTCCCTTTTTTCCTTTAAAGTAAAGTTTTAAAAAAGCCAATTACTTTACTAAACTAACTTGTTACCCAACAGGCTTTCTATTCTTTCCAAGAATACTTTAGGAAAACCGAAGGCAGCCACATAAAAATAAACTGAACAATGAATTGTGGAACTTTGGAACTTAGATAGTCCCAAGCCCAAGTGGTACAGAGAGTAAGGTAATTTTATCTGTGGTCATGAGATTAACATTAATATAATATTCCAGTCTTTAATTAGCATGTCTGGGGTTCAGTTGTAAGATGTATTTCAGATGCAGTTTGCAGCCATCGCAGCACTTCATCAGGTGTAAATTCGCTAGACAACGCTAATTTACTAAAATGCGTCCAGGTCCCCCAACGCTGGCAAATTCTCTAGCGTTACTTCTGCAATCAAAGTCAAAATGCGATTGCGATCAATTCTGCCTAGCGCAACTTCATTAGTGGTCTTCACTCAGGCTAATTTGCATACAGCGGGAAATTTAAAGTTCAATGGACGTATATGTTGCAGCAAATACATTACACAAATCCAGGGAACCTTAATAAATAAAATAGAGTTGTTATAATGCCCTACACATGAGCCCACTGTATAGTTTATGTTCCATATGTTAGAAAATGTAAGGGGGAACCCTGTTACCCCCAAAAAATGTAAGGAATTTTGCAGGCTATCACTCTGAAAAAAGGAAAAGACACCAGCATTTTTTGGGACTTAGAAACTTTTCCACTGAAAATATGATGTAAGTAACAGAAGATTGCGGAAGATCTATGCACTCCACTTCACCTGTTCTGAGCTGGCGAAGGCAAGTCTGGCAAAAGAGGTAAAATCCGCATCTTAGTGAATTTCTGGAGTAACGTCCATTCGCCAGAGAATTTTTTTTGAAGTACTGTCTCTTTAAATCTTCGACTTCGACCATTGGCCACCTAAAAGCTGCCGAAGTGCTGTTTTAGCCTATGGGGGACCTCCTAGTACCTGTATGGAGGCAATTGGGAGAGTTTGGGAGATCGAAGGTCGAAGTTAAAAAAACTTCGAATCAAAGTAGATCTAAGTATCATCGTAGTATGAATTCGGCCCACTTTGACCCCAAAAATCTTCGACCTCCATTCGGTTGATCTTTTTGAATTCGAAGTTCGAAGTTTTTTCTAACTGCGACCTTTGATAAATATGCCCCTATGAGACAGAAGGGGTTGCTGAAGTTCAGTGCTAAATTTTTTGTTGATCGAAGACATCAAACTTTACAAAAGATGTTAAATGAATGCATTTTCCTAAGGGAGATATTATTTTTCATTCGGTATATTCTTGCCTTGTCCTGAATAACTGTAATTGCATGTCAGCCCCATCAAAGATTTTGAACATCAATGTAGTCATTTTTCACATGACCTGGTGGAATTATACCTCATTTCATTATTACATTACAGTTCTGCTAGTTGGTTATTTACATGTTTAATGCTAGACCTCGCTGCTCAGCATTGAAATGCAATATCATTCCAGCTATAATTTATGCATTTCTTCAGTCTCAGCAGGGCTCAACAGCACAAGTTGGGCCTTGTGGATGAACATGGTCTACTCACACAGGCAAGCACAAAGGCCTTTTTATACAGTCTTGGCAGCAGGAATACAGATTGACTGTCCTGGCTATACATTTTCACATAGTTTTAAACACAGAAACCTAATCCAGAAGAATGTTTGTCATGAAACAGTGAAAACGGTACGTTAGAGAAACTTTGAATTTATTTGCACAGCCAGCAAACTTTTTTTTTCTTACGTACGTAATGTATACAGTTATCTGCACAGAATTTGGAAACTTTTCACCATAATTAAGCTATATGATATTTTATGCTGTAAGCATACAAAGCCACACAGAATAAACAACAGAACAATTTCTGCATAGAATGATTTGTTTTTCAAAGATTTTTTAGAAGGAATTTCCTTGTTTCATAGGATTTCAACAAGAACATCTTGTGACCCTATACCAGTGTAATGGTTAAGCCCTGAGTAGCACAGCAAGCTGTTTGCAAGCACCACAGGGACCGAATATTACCATGCTAACCTGGCACCATGTTACAGACTCCTAGTCAGCGCTCGGTCAGAACCAGAGAAAAGTCAAAATTATTTAATGTAATACTGGCACCAAGCTGTGGTTTGAAATAGAGACAGGAGTATGGATAGAGGAGATCCTAAATAGAAAGATAAGTAATAAAAAGTAACAACAATAATAATAAAATTGTAGCCTCACGGAGGAATGGTTTTGGCTGCTGGGGTCAGTGCTAAACTAATGCATGAAAAAAACCAAAATAAAAAGTATAGCACCCAAATTAGTTATTTTCCTACCTTTAAAAACAAACTAGGTTGTTGCATACTCCAAGACACAGGGCTTCTAGCGAAGCACAGAGCTGAACAACGGAACAGACACATCTTGGGTAATTTTACACAACTCATAAGGCTTTTCCACAGGAAAGCATGACTACGTTATTGCCAAGGGTATAAGACTGCACAGAGCTTTATCCTTTTCAGTCTATATTTTTAAGTACCTTTCAAGCTGTCAAGCCAGGTACATGGTCTCTGGTTCTCAAATGGCAATTAGCTGTTCCGTCCTTTTCAATGCGTGTATAAAATAAATGGTAGTAACAAAATTTCCTGAAAAGAGCATTTCATCTGATTGATTACTAGCAGGATAATTAAATGAGTCTACTTAAAGGAGTAAAGAAAATCCAGATCACCCTGAACTATAGTATAGCTGTTAAAATGATAGATTGTCTTATGCACACTGGTGCTGGGAAGATCATCGATGAAAACCCGGGACACAGTTTTAATGTATTTCACTGGCATAGCCGTTTCCTGACTTCACACTCACACAGTGGAAATATATTTCATATATATATGTAATGACTTTAGTTTTAACATGCAAGGGTGTCCTTCTAAAACACGAACATTCAACTGTTGGCCTGGGGGCTGCTTGTGGCATTTCAAAAGAATCTGCTTGTCCCAAACTTGGCTATGGAACTCTTTGTATGGCATAGTTACATAGTTACATAGTTAAATTGGTTTGAAAAAAACAACAAAGTCCATCAAGTTCAACCCCTCCAAAGTAAATCCCAGTATCCATACACACACCCCTCCCTACTTTCACATAAATTATATATACCCATATCTGTACTATATATTATATCTCTATAAACTATAGAGTTTAGTATCACAATAACATTTTATATTGTTGTTATAATACATGAATATCCAGTAAATTATATCCTTATAAATGGTGCTTAGTGATGTAATTGGTTATAATCAAAGCTTAATTATGTAATTTCTGTCACATGACTTACTGAAACTTGCGTATTAAAATAAATAAAGAACCCCCTGTTACAAAACATGATGATATTAAAAGTCACCTCAGAGTTCCATGACCTGCATATAAACACTCGGCCTTCGGACCTTGTGCTTTTAAATGGTCATGGATACTCCTCTGTAACTTATGATATCTTTATATTTTACAATAGGGGGTACTTTATTTTATATATATATATATATATATATATATATATATATATATATATTACTTCAATATTTTGTATATTGACTCTCACAGATTCTTTACAGTTGAATACCCTGCACTATATACATATCTATATATACATAACATATTTGAATAAGTTCAAATCTTATTTACATTTATGCCATTACCTGATCAATGTCCTCCTCATCGCTGCTTAGCTTCAAGTCATCTTCCAACATCCTACAAAAAAAAAAAAGAAAAGTATTACAGATGGTGATGTTGTCTGGCTATAAACTAGGATTGCAATATGGATATTTCATATCTGTATTAAAGCATGTACCAGGACAACCCCCAGTCGAAGAGCTGCCAGTCAATTTTTTCAATATGGAGGATTCCAAGTGGGGTGAGACCAATTACTAGTAAAGTAGTAGCCCAAGTATTATTAAGTTAAAAATACTTTATTAGGACATACGTAAGCCTAACACATTTTGTGCCTTAGTGGCCACTTACTAATAGACTGTTGGTCCCCCAAGGTACAATCCTTTTAAAGGAAAACATATAGAAAAATAAATATATATAAAAAATATATTTTTTGCATTTGTTTCTATATATTTTTTCCATATGTTTTATATAATGTGATTTCTATTGGATACAGCTCTGTACAATGCAGTTTGTGCAACATTTACTTTGTAATGAGCTTTTCATTTATTGGTTAAGGTTCTCTGTGATGTAATGCATTTTAATTGGTCGACACCCCTTTAAAAGATTGTACTTAGGGGGGACCATCAGCCTATGAGTAAGTGCCCACTTAGGCACAAATGTGTTAGGCTTATGTATGTCCTAATAAAGTATTTTTAATTTAATAATACTTGGGCTACTGCTTTACTAGTAATGGGTCTCATCCCACTTGGAATCCTGCAGTTTGCTCTGTTGTTGCTTTTGTTATTTTTCACTGTAATTAATTTTCATGTCCTTAGTTGCTTATAACCAAATTATAGCATTGTCCTTTATTTTCCATTCATCTATTCCCCTCATTTTCCTAACAAGAAAAAGTAATCTGCCAGCAAAATCACCAGTGTTTCCCCAGTCCATTCTTGATGAAATAGCGTAATGGTCAAAGCATAGTTACCTGCAAAGGAATTTATTGATCCAACAACATATTTTGGGTATTGGAACATGTTTGTGGTATCCTCTGAGATTCTGCAATTTAAAATTTCTAAGGCCAGACCATCACCAATTGGCACAACAACCAGAGTCACAAGAGGCATGACCATAACAGGGAGGGAAGTTTTGTATTCCTATATTTTTACATTTTGGTAAATGGTGATGGCCAGCTAGACATGCAGGGAACTAAGGCACCACCAAAAATGCACAAAGGCAGAACAGGGAAGACCACCATATACAAGCTGTGGCTTTCCTAAATTTCTCTGCTTATGCTACTGCCATCTCTACTCGATCTAGAAACCCAAATTAAAATGAACACCCCCTTTTTTAACTTAGAAAACTCATCCCTACCATTGTTTTAGCATCTCTTACCTAATATTTCGGCTCCTTCATCAGAGTAGTGGAAATATTGCCATATGGCAATCAAGACATATGTACAGTATTTATTTTTTGCATTTATAAAAAAGACAAGCAAGTAAATGATCCTAGTAGTATAATTTGCTCTAAACATGCAATACACTGAATACAGAGTGTCTGTCTGTCTTCCCCTGGACAAAATTGCTTTGGGATGTTTTATGTTTCAATTCAGCACCTTATCTCACTGAATGCTGCAGCACCATCTCATCAACTCGATAGTGCCGTTTGTTATGCTTGAATTTCTCAAACACATGGTTTGACTTTTCTCATTTCCTCAATGGTAGCTATGCTCAATCTAAAGTTCTTGAAGGATACTGCTGTATTTATTTTTCATTCTATTGCCCTTCACTGCTATACTTTCTTAAAACAAATAGGATGGGTTTGACCTGTATGAAAGTATTCAAAAACTGTACTGTTATTACTTATCTGGTGCTATTGTAAATGCCTGTGAAAAGGATCATTGATCTTGTGGTGCTTTCCTCACCATGTGTCGATAATACACTTATGGGGTTACTTATTAAGGTCCGAATTTATCTCAATATCGGCTGCTACAAACTCCAATCTAACCCGCTTGGGTTTTGAACGATTATTTATTATTACATTTTCCCAAAAATTACCTTTGCGGGAAAAGCTCAGATTTTCACGTTTTTTTTCGGCTTTTTCACCCAAAGCTCCGAAAACATTGTGAAATTGCCCGAGACCCCTGACACAACCAGAAATCAAAGGGACTGTTCCCATTGACTTTTATTCAACCTCGACAGGTTTGAGATGCCGTGTTTTTATATTATGGCATTTTAGCCCTCGGGGATCAACAAATTACGAAAAATTTGTGATTTTTTTAAAAGTCATATTTTATAAAAAAGAATTACAAATTTTTCGGATTTCGGGGAATTTCGGGTATTCGGAGCTTAGTAAATAACCCCCTTAGTATGCATTTTAAAGTCACATAATCAAAATTTTACATTATGCACAATTACACTTTGGTGCCTCAGACCCAGTCTAACTAGGATAACCCCTGCAAAGATGTATCCTGAGGCCACTCTGTATTGCCCTACAAAGTATTTATGTATCATTCTTAATAAAAACACTAAATTTGGAGTTAATAAAAACTGGACATATGCCTAGTGAACTGCTGATAACTACACTCTGAATAAGGTCTTTCAGCCAACTGGCTAATTCAGAACTTTCAGCATTTCTAACTATTGCACTGTTCAGTTTAATGCCTTGTGCAAATGATTAGCATTAGCAGCAATGACAGCATTTCCTCTGCCCAACCTTTTAATATATGTAAATTGATTTGTTTGGCACAACCTTGTAGAGTTGCCACCAGCCTGCTATTTTACTAGAAAAAATACAGGTATGCGATCTGTTATCCATAAACCCGTTATCCAGAGAGCTCTGAATTAAGGCAAGGCCATCTCCCACAGACTCCATTTTAATAAAATAATTAAAAATGATTTCCTTTTTTTCTGTAATGATAAAACAGTACCTTGTGCTTCATCTCAACTAAGATATCTTTAATCTTTATTGAAGGTAATAGAATCCTATTGGGTGGGTTTATTTAAAATTTACATGTTTTTTAGTAGATTTAAGGCAAGGAGATACACATTTCAAAAAGATCCCTTATCCAGAAACCCCAAGTCCCATGCATTCTGGATAACAAATCCCTCTATACCTGTAACACAAAATTACTTGATGCCAATGTAATTAATAGGGTAGAAGGAAACAAAAATAACCAGGCTGATTTTTTTTTCCAGAAAAATTTGCAGTCCTACTGATATGTCACATACTGATGTTGCTATTATTGAGCTATCCCTGACTGCTAAACATCCATACACATTCCTCCTTAATAACATTTACAGGTGTATATTTTCAGGTGTCTTTTTTTTTTTTAAAACCTACTTTCTAGCAATCCACTGGCACACTTGCACTTATATATTCATAATAATAAATACATGTGTACTGTATAATAAATATCTGACCCTTAACAAGAATAAAATCTAACCTACAGAATATTAAAAAATGCATCACCACGCTAAGGCTGAAATTACAGGTTTCTATTCAAACTACACTAGTAAAATGGTGGCAATGATTAAAAAGAAAAAAAAGAAAAATGACTGTCTACCCTCATCTATTTTTCAACCCATTCTGAACAAAAAATTAATAATTTTTGCTGATACACTGCAGTGTGCAAAAAAAATAAAATTGCCTTCATGGAGCAAGATATCACATATGTTTGTTTAGGATATTTCAGACCTTGGCTTGGTTCAAGTGAATTTACTCTTTGAGTGAATCATGCTTTGGCTCAAGCAGCTGTGTAGCTATCCAAGGCTGAACTAAGGTAAACAGATATATACATATATATGACATAATTTGTCTGCTGTCAGTTAGATAGTATGAGATTAAATTGCCAGGCTTTAGCTTCTAGCGACGTACAAGTCCCACTGCTTTTGAAGACACTAACATTAAAGAAAAATAAATGTTCCCATAAAACTTCTGCAACAAATTCAAATGCTACAAAGGTAACTCTGAAATGTTTATATTCAATATATCTAAAATATAGGAATGATTACTCAATTTTACTGCTAGTGAAACATAGCATTCTGTGTATAAATTCTTTATAAAAGGAGGATGACTAATAATAAACATTAATAAAAGCCAAGAGTAAGTAGCCCACTAGAGCTGCTAACAAATGCAAACTCATGAAAGTGATACTGATACAGACCCATAACAGATAGGCTCATGTCAGTATTGTAATAAACCATGGTTATGCTTTTTAGCCAAATTGGCTTTAAGCTGCCCCTAGCCCATCACTACTTCTGTGGATGCATCCAGAACTCTTCTCACTGTCAACAACAGGAAGGACTGTGAGCAGTTCAGAACCAAAAAAGGGGCAGATAACCTTGACATTACAGTAATTTTAGTATGTTGTAGAGTGTCTTATTCCTAGCAAATTTCAGTTGGTTTTGATTTTTTTCCTCTTACATACGTGCATGTGTGTGTGTGTGGGGGGGGTCACTGACCCTGGCAGCCAAAAAAATCTGACTTGGTGATACGACAATTGTAAAATTATGGTCAAATTTTATTGATAATCATTTTATTAAGGCCATCTTTATTCATTTTCCAGTCTCAGATTGAAACCATGAACTGGTTACAGGGATAAAATGCCCTTAGAACTAGATAACTTAGCAAGATGAAATTGGAGAGCTGCTGAAGAAAATGCTAAATTACGGAAATACTAATATAGGATCCATTATCCGGAAACCTGTTATCCAGAAAGCTCTGAAATATGGGAAGGTCATCCCTAGACTCAATCATAACCAAATTATTCAAAATGTTAAAAGTGATTTTTTTTTTGTCTAGAATATTAAAACAGTACCTTGTACATGATCCCAACTAAGATATATTTAATCCATATTCAAGGCAAAATAATTCTATTGGGTTTATTAAATGTTTTAATGATTTGTTTAGTAGAATTAAGATATGGAGACCAAATTACTGAATGACCCCTTATCTGGAAAAGCCCAAGTGTCAAGAATTCTATATAATTGGTGCAAATTTTCTCAAAATATCACTGTCTATATCATGGTGAACTGCTCCTTTATTGTACCCACAAAACAATTGCACTGCACATTTTCAGTTAATAACTACAAATCTGGGTCTACTTACTGTATGTTGCTTCCCACTGTTGAATGGCCAAGGTTTTGATTACTACAACTTTAGGCTGCAAAGGCTGCCTTGTGTGCTAAAATAGCCTAATCTCTTTGCATTCAGATAGGATTATAGTAAGAATAATATTTACATTTACCTTCTTTTTCGTTGGCAATTACAACTTCTAATTAATTGCTAATTATGTTCAGTTTTATCAGCAATTAAATCATTTAGTGTTGTTAGTGTTGTTACATTTAACAGTTCCTTTAACTTGCAGATTGCAAAATGAATAAAATGATGACAAATTGAGGGAGTGATTTCATGCATCACGTCTGCATAGAATCGTGAAGCACCAAACACTTTTTTAAAGATTAAAGACGTGTCTTTTGGCCTCTGACATAAATCTGTTCCACTTAATGCCTCCAGGTGGCAATGAAGTTCTCTATCAGTTTATGCATTCAAGTGATTACCTGTTTTAAAGAGCAATTATGTGACACTTTTTAAACACTATGGCAGTGAACTACAATACAGTAGAAAATTATATTGCTGACTGACTGCCAGGTTTTCTGATAACTCATTCAGATTGAGCCAGGATATAATTAGCTCTTTGACTAAATCACCATAAAAAAAACTGGATGATCTTTATAGTACGGTTTGTACTAGGCCATTGCACTACCAATTTATTGCAGATATCAAAGCAGTTGGCACTGTACTATGCTTGTTATATCTTGTTCAATGTCTTCTCTTGGCTACATGACAAATGCTGAATCTGTGCTGAATGCCTTCAGTGCCATAAAGCTCTCACTCAAGGAATTATCTGCAGAATAAATTATACAAAGATTCTTAAAGCAAATACATAATGAAATAGAACCAGTAATATATAGCACTTTTACTATCTGCACATTATGTGATGTTGTGCAAACAAGTTTAACTCTGGACAAATTATATAACACATTGGTAATTAATGATTTTTACTCAGTTAAGTGTTTTGAAACATTGTCATTGTCATCAGACCATCCATTTTTTGTAAATGTCAGAACAAAATGTTGGTGTAAAATTCAGGAAAACATGATGCAAAATCAGCAAAAAGCACCAATTTGAAAAGAATCATAAATTGGCTGGACCACAAAAAACTGTGTAAAATGCAGGAAAGCTTAGAGGCCTGTTCAGAAGTAAATTTGTGTGGTTTTAAAGGTTTTTCAAACCACTATTAAACTCTATCAGGGGAATGTAATAAAAGTCGCAAAGAGCAAAACAATTCGCACCAATAAGACTAAAAATCCACATCTCGCAATGTAATATTGTTCCTTAAACTGTTATTGCATTGCGAATTTTAATTGCGCATTGCGAATTTTAATTGCGCACTCATAAGAAGTGCTTGAAGGTGTCGTAATCTTTTGGAGCAAACATAACGACTTTTTCAGTAAGAAGTTTTATTACATTGACTGCGCATTGGCGCAAACTCTAAAATTCGCAAACAGTCTTTCACTGTCGGAAGTGGTCGCTAAACAGTTTCCGGGCTCGCAAAAGCTATATTAAATTCGCACAAAGCTAAATTTGTTCGCGCAAAGGCATAACTTTTCGCATTGCGAATAGTTTTTCTGTTAGCGATTTTTATTACATTCCCCCTTATTTCTCTAAAATCATGCATGCCATGAAAGTTATGAAAAGATCCAAATCTAAAAAGTACTAATGGAAAAAAGTGCAGATCAATCCAAAAATAATAGACAAAAAAATCTCTAAAACCTCTAAAAATAACAGGGGCCTTGATGTGGCATGTGAGCTTACATATTTTGGCCACACTAACACCTCATTTTTTGTAAAAATAATTTTTAAAGGCAAACCGTGCACTGCCAATTTTTCAGGTGTTGTAAAATTGAAGTTCCACTGTTTTAATATTTTTACTTTTTCAATGAGAAATGCTTAAAAAAGAGCAAAAACACGCTGCTTCAGAAAATAATAACCACACTTAAGAAAATGCAATATTTTTTAAAAAAGGGGGAAAAAATTGAAAATGTCAGTTTCATCATAATTTGAACAGGAAGGCATATTTCAGCTGTTAATAAATATGCCACTAAGAGATTCATTCCTGTATGTACAGTATATGGTGTCAACTCATTTAGAGATTACTCACGATATCCGAGGTGCACACTTTGTCGGGCTCCTGTCCTTGAAATCAGCATTCCCTTTAAAAAGAATAAACAAAATATGCGGTTAAAGCCTTAGGTGCTCTTGTATTATCTATAGTACACTCAGCAGCATAAGAAAACACCTCAATATTTTTCACCCTTTTCATACAATATTTATTTAGGGTTAGAACATTGGCCATTACATGTGTATAAAATAAAGAATAAAATAAACCTTTACTAATAAAACCTCATACCTTTCCTGTCAACATACTCCCTTCACCAAGAGTTACACACAGTCCACATCAGGTTTGAGGCTGAATTAATACCTTGCTATCTATTTTTTTTTTGCCTAGCATTCTTGATATAGTCCTATGTGACTGTTTTTAACCATTTATATACCACTAGCAAACTCACATTGTGACGCATTGGACACATTTGTGATGTGCACAAGGGAAAAAACACTGCATAATTTAAAAAAAATAGCTTCAACATTGTTATTTGTACTCTTACATATTTTATCTATTTTTAGACCCACACCTCTCCTTTACGCTGTATTAATGCAATGACTATAGAAAATTAACTTCTGATTGCAGGTAAAGTATAAGTGTGTATCAAAACAAGTGACTCATGCTTATTATACTTCTTATACTTATACTTCTTCTTATACTTCCAAATGAGTGTCCGAACTCCAAGGCTAATAGTTTCAGCAAAGGGAGGGGTGCACGGTAATTTTGTTTACACCAATTATTTTCAGACCAGCACTCCCTGTTATAAAAACTCAATTATTTATTGTTGCATAGTATCAATGCCAGATGTTTCCGTCCCCATTAGGACCTTTTGGGGACCGAAACGTCGGGCATTGATACTATGCAACAATAAATAATTGAGTTTTTATAACAGGGAGTGCTGGTCTGAAAATAATTGGTATCTATCTATCTATCTATCTATCTATCTATCTATCTATATAGAAACAAGGGATAGTACGCACTCCGATCGTCTTTTCTTCCAAAATTTATTAAACTACATGTTAAAACATCTGTTTAACATCGACATTTCGGTTGTGTTCTACTACCTTTCTCAAGATGTGTTACCAAGCTAACACATCTTGAGAAAGGTTGTAAAACACAACCGAAACGTCAATGTAAAACAGATGTTTTAACATATAATTTAATACATTTTGGAAGAAAATACGATCGGAGTGCGTGCTATCCCTGGTTTCTGTGCACACTTCAACCAGAGCACAGCACCCAACATTAATCAGCACTCAGAGAGCGTGTGCAGACTTTGCGAACACACAAACACACAATGAGGTGTAATAGTAGCTTCTCTATCTTTAGAATGGTAGTTTGCCAGCCTGAACATGGAGAACTGTCTCTTCAAGAAAATTCTTTCTTGTGCCTTGATAAATTGGTGAATATTTTGTACTTTCACCAATATTTGCCAATACAAATTCAATTCACCAAAACTTGTTGTACTCTCCTTGCTGTTATTTTCATTTTTGGCAAAATTATTAAAAATTTTAACTTTCAGCCTTTAGTAAATATGGCCCTAAGCAACAAGTAATATGTTATGTTGCTTTAGTAGTATAGTTGAGCACCTCACACAGGCACACAGCTGAATGGAGATGAATAAATGATACAACCCAGGGAGTTTGTCTTATACAAAGCTGATCCTTTTGCTCTGGTCCTCAGTCACAGCAACACTCGGCAGGCTACACCACACTTAAATGATTGTGTACATGAAATTACTGCCCTAGCTGTAAATCTGCTTTTACAACACGCTGAATTTTAAATTAGTCATTATTTCTACACTGCACAAGAGGCCTTTATATTTACAACTAAATTTCAACTTTTACGTTACCCATAAACAAACTTTAAATTGGCCCTAAAATGTGAATGTGTTATGGATGGGATTGTTACATTACTCTTCACTTTTTAATATCCACTGAAAGTAAAATGCATCTTCATTCCAGAAAATGATTGCTTTATTCTCTTCTCTTTATTACTGTTTACAAAATAAACTTATTTCTTGAGAACAAAGTTATCTTGAGAACAAAGTAATCTGAAGAATGAGTTAACTCCTTATGTTCTAGCCACCTTGTATTTGGTCAGTTATACACTTGAACTTTTCCATGAACAGTTAAAGGAGGACCAAATCATGACTAGAAATGCTGTTTTTAATATACTAAACTTACTGTATCATATCATCGGTTCATAATCCCTATATCAGAAATAATCCTGGCCTTTAAATTGTCCACAGAAGCTGCCCGTCTTCTGATTTTGTTAGGCCATCTTTTGAGTGCCAGTGGCACTGCACATGTTGAGTTTGCTCCGGGCTGCTGTTGAGCAAAGCTTAGGTGTATTAGGAATTCACCAAAACCCAATCAGAAAGTTTGAGTTCCATCTGTCATAGTAGCTGGTGCTGCAGAACAGATTATTTTTCAGTGCATGCAGAATTCACTGGTTTCTGAACTGCCATATAATGTCAGTCTGAGTAAATTACTAATAAGCCATGTATCATACATTTTATATTGTATGCATATTGTATATAATGCGTTGGCCCTTTAGATCAGGTAACATGTAAATGTGAATCAGCAGGAAGCAGATGGGGTATCTCTGGAGCCACAAATGTTAAAAGCTACAGAGTTATCATGGCCTTGAATTGGTACAGAACCCAGTATATAAGGTGCAGTATTCTAAGAATAATTCTTTGTTGAGCTTTGCCACCTGCTAGAGGTAAAACTGGGTCAGTAGAGAAACAAAACTCTTTTCTATTGCTAATCCCCATTCAAATTAATTAAAAACGCACTGCCTGTGGTTCTGTCAGGCAGGGTTTAATAGAAACATTAGATTGGGTGATCCTTAAGTGTTTTCCATTTACAGTATCTGAGAAGGAAGCAGTACGGCTGGAAGGGTTTTAAATACTGTGAATATACTTATAGGACTATGGTGGTCAAAATCATTTTTGTAGACACAGGTCAAAGGTCTGGACAGACAGCAGGAAACATGCAGTAAATATGTTAAGATATTTTATTTGGATATGATATTGCTGTATGTGAAGGGATGTTAACTTTTACTATTTATATTCCAGATGCAAAAACATGACTGAAGCTAATTCCCATAATTTTATTTTGATACATGTCAAATAGATAATTGCAGTCCTTTATTTAAGTTGGAATGGTTAAATTGAATTTGAATTCAAATTTATTAGTTGTTTTTTTTGGTAAAAACTCATAATTTTGATTTTAAACCCACCCACACAAATTCCATCCCCCTACCCTGGAAACAACTCAAACTCGATAGTTCACCACCTAAAACCTGCCGAGTTCATGTAGAAGTCAATGGCAGAGGTCTGTTGACCCTTTTGAAGATGTTTATAGCCTTCCTCACATTCGAGATTTTTTTGGAGGAAAACTCGATTTGAACGGGTCGTTAACATTCGATCGAATTTCAGACGTTTGAGATTTTTCAGAAATAAATTCCCATTCGAGTTGTGAGTAGATTTGACTTTATTCGAGTAAAAAAAATTCACACAAGTCTAAAATTCGACTTTCGATAAATAACCCCCTTACTGATGGTATTAGGGCAATCCCAGATTAACCTACAATACAGATTAGTGTATCACTCTATAAAAGATACAATTTTGAGTAATTGGGTTAGGAATGGTTATATACTACTGTCTCACATTAGGAGCAATCCAGTGTTTGTTTTCCTGCAGGGACATCCTTCCCTTCTGAGCATTTTGACCCCGCCTCCTGACAAACAGGGCCATACTAAGCTCATGTGCTACCACCGTTAAAGAAGAAGGAGAGCTACAGAGGAAGTTTATTGCCAATAGATTAGCCACAATTGTGCAAGTTAAAACCCTATATTTATTCTTTAGAATGCTTTACCATGCCTGAGTAAACAGTTCTAGAAACGCTCTCTGTTTAAGATAGCAGCTGCCATATTAGCTTGGTGTGATATCACTTCCTGCCTGAGTTTCTTTCTGTTCACTTATAGCTCTTGGTTCAGATTACAGCAGGTAGAAAGGGAGAAAGGGAAAGGGAGGGGGAGAGGGAGAGGGAGAGAGGAGCAGACTGAGCATGCTGAAGCCCTAGCCCTGGAGGTTTAAGATGAAAACAGGAAGTCTGATACAGAAGCCCATGTGTACACAATAGAAGGAAAGAAATGCAGTGATTCTTTCAACAGAGGACTCAGAGCAGCATTACTTTGAGGGTTTACTTGTATATTTATATAGACCTTTCTGATAAAGCTTACTTAATTTTCACCTTTCCTTCTCCTTAAAGGATTATTTGTTATCTGTTGTCTTGTATACATCACTAGAACCCAGATAAAACTCTCATAATACAAAGTACAATGCAAATACATATAAAATGCAGAAAAGAAGCAACATTTTTTTTGCATGGAGCTGCATGTAGAAATTACTTAAGCGTAATGAAAGCTTTCAGTTTTTTTTTAAGCAAAAGCAGTATGGCAGTTGTATACATTATGCAGTTATAATAATCATATATCTATTTGCATACAGTATATTAGAACTATGAATGACAGTCCATTTGTTTTGCATTGTATCTATGGAGTAGTATGTTCACATCTGTTTTCTCTCTCTTTATAAACGTCTTTTTAAACAGGTATAATGAACATATAAATGCTCTTACTTTCACTGGAAAATCCTATGTTGATCAGATGACTCTCCTGCAAATAAAAATATACATGCACTTTAGATTCTGAGGCAGGAAAATTGGCATACTCTAAAAAATAGTAAATTAGAATCTAAAGTACCAACACATCAAATATTGCTGTCCTGATTGTGTGTATTATTTAGTGTGTACTGGTTACAATGTCCAAATACCTTTTTACATTTCATATGTTATATTTTTCTTTGCCGTAGGTGTTTGTAATAGATAACATGGGTGATGTTCTAGTAACCCATAACTGTCAATCACCAGCCATTTGTACCAGAAAATACAAAATTGACTGACAATAGGGCAATAGCTAATGTTGTGTGTGAATGCATTATATTCAACATTTTTGGTAGGGACTTTCCATAGACACTGTGGCCCTATAACTGATTTTTATGAAAGTACAGTATAGCCTTGTGAACATTGGCATTCTGGGAGAGTAGCCCACTACAGAATAGAGAGGGCTGTCAGATACAAGTTGCACGTGAATAAGAACATTATCTTTTACACCAGTGCTCAAAAGTTTGCAAATTCCTAATATCCCTGACTGGCATAATTACCATAAGATGAGAAATATGCCCAACAAGCCAGTTACACCTACAGTATAAATAAAAATTGTATGGATTGAAACTTCCCCTGAAAATGTTTAAACCAGAAAGCTAGAATGCCAGGGATCTGCAAAAGCCAGAATAGCTGCAAATGGACAATTATTTCATGAATGTACTGTGTGATAAAGAGAACAGTTACATCAAGTTACATTTGTAGTGTGTTGACTATAAATGAAACATTAATGTTTCCAAACTGGTTCCAAACTTCAGGACACTGATGTAAATTCTGATATTATGAAAATTCTGAATTTTATGATGCAGCTTGAACCAAGAGTACCTTAACTATTGTTAACTATTGCCTTGGCAGTTTGAACCAAGAGTACCTTAACTATTGCATTACTCTTATGAAAACATGCCATATCATCTTGTGCCATAGCCCTAAAAGGCAACAAGGTCAAAAGAGACTGCCGCCAAAAGTCCATAGAACATTTAAAATGCAGAATTACATCAAAATTCTTAACACACACCAACATCCACATAACACTCAGATGAACACTGAGGCAATGATTATGTGTTGTCACCCAAATGAGGAGGATTCACAGTTTGTGAATTTCCATTTTGTATTGGGGGGGGTCACTCTTCAGGTGGAACAGGCGATGACAGAGAACTTGCCATTTACACATGTTGAGAAGTTCTCTGATAGTTTACAGAATTACTTTTTAAAAAATATTACTATGGTATGCATATAAATACTGTAGCCTCTAATGATCCAAAGTTGTTTATAGTGTTTTTTTTGTTATATAGGGACTAGAAGGTGTCAAGGATTGAAAGTTTGGGCAAGAATCGACACTTGTTGCCTTGAAGCTTACGCAAACCCTTAACACACCCTCTGCTGAGTAGTCTGGTGCTCAGTGTAAGAGGATTCATTTATTTTTTTCCTATGTGCTAACTATACCTCCCCTTCTTCTACAGATAAGAAAACTACCGTACCTTGATTACACTCCAGGGACAGGTAATTTCTGCTTTCTTTATTAGGGTTAGTTTGCTACTTTGTAACTTTTCAATCTGACACTTTTTTGGTAATATACATAACAGGTTTCGGCCTGGCTATTTTGTATCAATATTATTTTTTCCTTCCCGTATTAAGCATTACTTAACCTGATTCTACATAGACTTTTGCTAGTGATTCAATACCAGGTCATTGCCATTTAAATTCTTTCACATTGGACTTTTTTTGCATTGGACTTTGCACCTTGTATTGGGGGGTGGGTTGTTTCATTAACCAATTATGAATGCTAATTGTCATGATTGGTCACCCTTTATATAACGTCTCCACAATGGTTTTCGTATGCGTGATAAAGGGGCTAGGCCTCAAAACATTGGCCATTAATAAAACTGCAAGGGTTAGCCCTGCAACTATATGCCTTGTATGCCAGTGTTTCCTTCCTACTCACAAATAAACTTACCATTGTGTGTGTAAGCTTCACTGGTGTGAATTATGAAATACAGAGTAATGTGCCAAGTACAATAAAATAATTTTGAAAAGAGATTCTTGTTCCAAGTCCTTTCTTGTCTAAGAGGATATAACTGACTAGGAGAATCAATAAATAAATACAATACAATACAATAAATTGTGTACTTGTACTCAATCATCTTGTCATTTTATGTTTATTTTTTTAAGGCACTGAAATTATTTAAAACAACTCACACATGCTTAATTTCTTCAATCATGCAGACCATGGACATTATTTCTCATTTCTTCCTAGCTGCTTTGTAGCAATCCCCTTGAGTAATTCATAATGAAGGTCACTGTAACCTCCTTCTTTTATATGTATTACACATCCCCCAGAGCAGTGGCATGTTATGTATGACCTTGTTGGTTCCATCCCGACTGCAGCATGGTAAATTAGCTTTGTAAAACAGTAAGGTGTGCAACACAAGGGCTAATTTACAGATGCACATAAACTCATCTGTAAAGTTAAAGCTGAGAGAGACCTGTGTGTTTCGATACAGTTCCACAAGTGAGTAGAGGGAAATACTTCACTTTGACAAGAGTCACATATTAGAAAAAGCTGCTGGAACTGGTGCCTCTCCTAATTAGCCTTCGATTTATCCAAGGCATTATTTATTGGAACTCTGCATACAGCAGTAGTAACACAGCCAAATACCTGTGTCAGGTCTGGAGGGTATCATTAAACTAAACTACTGTTCACTGAAAGTCTTAATGAGCATTTGAATGCTTTTAAATGAAGGGAGCAATTCTTTTGTCATTTACAGCCTCATTTAAAAAAGCATCAGCTTCAGATATATTGTAATTTGCTACTGCACCTCAAGCTCCTATTTCCTCTGACCTAGGACCTGTTCTAGCTTTAACAGCACACTGTATTTTATGAGAGAATGTCCCTTTAGCAAACACTTTACAGTCACTAAACAAAGTGTGATGAGCCAGGCACAAACTAATGATGGCAGCTAATGTTCTTTGTTGCCAGCACTGACTCACTTCATAAGTAACTGTTTATTTCCTTTTCAACTATTGACACAAAGCTCAGTCAATAAACACACAAGTAGCAATGGGAAAATCAATACCTCAGCTAATTTAATACAATCCAAAAGCAATATGTACCTCTTAAGGATAGAGCAAACACTTTTGTAATATATTAGCTCTCATGTGTTGCTTAGCAACAGTAGATGGGGATTAATAGCACTGGTCTTGCCTTTACATATACAGTATATATATATATATATATATATATATATATATATATATATATATATATATATATATATATATATATATATATATATATATACTGGCAGTGGCTGCCCAGTTAGAACATTGCCATTGTGGAAATAGAATCCCATGAGATAAACAAAGGATATAACCTACTCCATAGCTCTCTAAAATTAAGGTTATATACAGGGCTTAGTACTTCAGGGCAATGAATTTATTTAAAAACCACTTGAGGTTTTAGACTTATTCTGGGGTGCTTTGGAACTGCATGATCTTAAAATTACTTTCTAGGCAGGAATTTATTGATTCCACCTATAAATGAATCATCTTGATTAAGTGGTGCAGCTGGATGAAACAAATGGATCAAGTGAGCTTGACAATTCTACGCTTTCTTGGTCCACAAAGTAATTTTTAGATTAGAGACATTTTACAGTGTATCTTCTTGTGTAGCAATAGAATCAGATTGCAAAAGCCACAGTATAATTTTGTTATGGTGAATCTGAGCGAAAGCGTGAATACGCTCAATTTATTAGCTTCTGTATAACAATGGAAAACTCATTATTCACAGGATGTACTGTATATTGCACTTTTTATGTGAACTAAAGGTATTCTTCAGATTTTTGCAGTATAAAAGGCCACTGTCATTATTACCGGTGTCTTCAAGTGTCTCATTTTAATAATCTCATTGCACCTTTTTACAATGTACAAATTTTACTACAGGTCTAAACACCTACAGCAACCAATGAGCAGGTAGCATTACTGATCACCTCTTTAAAAACACACAGCCTATTTATATTTCTAAACCTGGGCAAACTTTTTGCCTTTTATTACATATGAGGATTACTTTTGCAGTCATTCGTTAACCAAGAGATTGTTTGCATTTAGTCAAAAATGGTAAATATATATATATGCTTTCTAAACACTACGCCATTTTTGGCCATCTACTTATTTATATATGGCACAGTTGTGTAAACAATATGGACCCAGCAGCACTGATTAATTCTTGCTTCCCCATGTCCTTAAAAAGTATGTTTTACCAAGATTGAAACCAGGAATATCAATCTGACGTTTAGGGTCTGATTTACTAGAACTCAATCAAATTTTTTTATGAAAACAAATCCAACCAAACCCCCTTCCTTGATTTTAACTCATTTTTCGAATAATCAGCTGGAAAAAGTCGGGTTCGAAAAAGCCTTGACAAAATCAAGCGAAAAAACAAATTGCTTGATTTTTTCAGATGTGACACCCAAATCACTCTAAATTTTTGGAGTATTCAGCCTAAAACCCTGCATTTTTTAGATTATAGGGCTAAACCCAGCGCAGATCACCATATATTCAAATTGTAAATGGGACATCTGCTATTGACTTCTACATGACCTTGACAGGTTTGAGATGGAGTATTTTCGGATTCAGATTTTTAACAGCTATTAAATCTCTAACAATTCGAGTTTTTATTTTTCCTCTAAAAACCTTGACCAGAAAAAAATAAAATAAAGGTTTAATAAATTAACCCCTTATACTAAAAATATGAAAACCAGCAAGTGGTTGAAATCTAGCCATTTTGAAACTGTATGATTCTTGATGGAATCATGTGGTCCTAGATTATTTTTCACACGTATATATTGAAATTCATCCCACCAATGATGTAGCAAAAAAAGTGAATATTTTTATTTTCCTTCTTAGAATTCCAGTACTTAGTAAATACTAATTTGTGCAAAAATTGCCTAAACCTGTTCCTGCAAGGGAAGGATGTGGATAAGACCTATGTGTACACTTACATCAATTGTGTTCCTATAGAAGTGTGCTGCTGGTCTTGTATCTCATGCATTAAAATAGGTGTAACTGGCAAATTGGTGCTAGTATTTATGAGAGCAAGTAGGAACAAGTTCAATGACTTAGTGCCTAGATAAATACAAAGAACACAGACATATGGATAGATTTCCTCGGATAAGAATGTTCAGTGTTTGAATACTGTAACATGCATTGTCAGGAGTACATTTGTGCCTCTTGTATGTGGCCAAAGCTTTGTGCCAAACTGCACAATATATACCACAAAGTAAAAAATATATCCTAAATTAAATATAATTCCTTTCAGTTTGCTGTTAATACAGTGAAAATTCAATCTGTGGGTTGTACTTGGCCTCATAATGATAGTTTTCAACATTTGGAATATTTGGTTAATGTGACAATCATTTAGAACATAATCATAAGTTAGTTACCACTAGTGTATGGAGAAAACATGACAGTATTTAGCTATACCCAGCGGCTCTGATTACATAGTCTTGTTCATCAGAAGGAAGCTCCTGAACAAAATATAAACCAACCTGACATCAAGCTTTGTGCCTTTCTCATCAGAGGATTTTCTATAACAATTCTACTTAATAGGCTGAACTGAAAAAGGTCCAAGATAAAATGCTTTTCTAACATGAACAAATACATTTTTAAATGTTCTAAAACCATGGCAGAGGTTAAGCTGTTTGCTGGTTGCGTTTAAACAACTTCTCTGTTCTCTAATGCTCAGACAAGCACAATGCAGTGTATTTAGTAGACTTAGTACTAAACTACACAAGAGAATTCGATCAGGTACTGTGGGTCAGAATTTATCTATATTATATTATAGTAACAACACAACATTTTGTGGGATACAACATCTGATCCCATCTGATGCAATGTAAGTCAGATCAGATAAAGTCAGATGGTGTGTTTTGTTTATGCTTCTACAACTGACAGTCATGTACTTCAAAAAGAGAGGGAGAAAAGTCTTAAATGCAGCAGTGTTCCCTTCCAAAAGGCATGTTGTGTTGGTTGGCAAATTTTCCATGTAATTTACACACCAGGTTTTTATATCAGGGCCACTGTTCACATGGAAGAACAAATAGAAGAGGATAAACAAACACTGATTGTAACTGCATTTACATATACAAATACAGGAAATGTTTTTTGTTTAGTTTTTACAGGGATGTTATTTTTTTTATGAAGCAGGAAAATCCTGTTGGTCAGACCACATAGGCTTGTGATGCAGTCTTCATCTTATGGGTCTCCATACACCCAAATGTATATTTCTATGTATATTCCCCCAGACCAGCGATGGGATCACCTACAGTACCTTCAATGCCAAACCAGATCGTGTTGTGCTTATTTGGTTACCTTGCCAAATGAGAGAATACGGTTTCTTAACATCACAGATGTCATGGTTGAAATGGTGTGCACATTTCTGGCATTTATGCCAACAAACAGGTGCCTTGGGCCACGGCACCACCCTCCCTCTTTAGGGATGCACATCACTAGTGTAGAGAGTCATATTGTCCTCTCCTACAATCAAAAAGCTGAACTTCCTCCTCAAAACAGAAACATTTGCATTCTAAACTTTTTAGAAACTCATCAATCAAGGCAAGGCTATCACCTTGCAACATGGCAGAAGGGAAACTTCCCACAGAGACTGATGTGGAGTGAGAGAAAGCTATGTATTATGAGAATAAAACATATTTAGGTTGTAAGAAGTGCCCCAATAGTGTTCCTCTCCCTGCTGTCACCTCCAATATGGGGATGCCCATGTTCTGCATGTGTGTCATGGTGTAGTGAAATCATTGCTCTGGCGAGTGACATCATAGCACCACAGTTTGGTGCCAAATTAAAAATAAAAGATGCTGATGATCCTGGGTTCAATGCCTGAATATAGGCTCTACTCCTGAGTGTTCCTAGGTGCATTATAATTCTTTATTGATTGATTACTGGATCCTGACTTTCTTGCTCTGACTTCTGAATTTCTTAAACCTTGGGTAACCGCAAATTGGACTTTCTGTATACAGCTTCCTCCTTGGTCTCGACTTTAGAAGAGCCGCTAGGCCTCGACATGGGTGCAGCATCAGAGTGCAACACTCTGGGACATATTTATTTTATAAGGTATCTGCCCCAGAGTGTCAGTGTCACCTATTATGAATAGGTGAAATAGGTTCCTGCGTGGGACCGAAATGTTGGATTAATAAACCTTTTCTTTTTTAACTACAGTCGATTTTGCTGTGTAAATCCTGTAGTGCCATCACTGTATATATAGTGAATAAAGTACCCCCTCTTGTAAATTATAAAGATATTATAAGTTACCAAGGAGTTTCATGACCATCATACAGGTCATGGATCTCCGAGGTTACTTCTGATATCCTCATATTTTGCAAAGGGGGTACTTTATTATAATACACAATTGTTAGCGAGTCATGTGACACTACTCACCGTTTATAACAGATGACATCAGTACCCTCAGTTCATAAAGATATAATTTACAAGATATTCATGGCTTTTGTGTAATATATATATATATATATATATATATATATATATATATATATATATATATATATATATATATATATATATATATATCTTGCAAATAAAAAGAACTTTATTTAGATCAACGTTTCGACCCTCACTGGGGGTCGAAGTGAGGGTTCAATGAAGTACAGCACTCAACAGGTCTTGTGCAAGCAAAAATAAGGTATTTTATATTTAATTTATTTAAAAGAAAAACATCTTACTTTTGTTTGCACAAAACCTATTGAGTGCTGACCTCATGACATATTCGGGATGGCCAGTGAAATCAGAGGGTAGGTCAGTGATGGATTGGGGTGGTGCTGCAACATCAGAGGGTAGGGCTATACTGTGGCAATTGTTGATCGTATGATCATCACATTATTTATTTCAGAGCCCTGTCTAGATTTCCTAATTTGGAAATCCAGACAGTAGTTTTCACCCAGACAGGCCGTTCAAATAACAGACAAGTGGCAGCACTACTGCTGGGGTAAATTGTTTCTCTTGAAAAGAAGAAAAGATTTAAACAGAACATTTATAACAAGTAAACATCTACCTCACTATCCCATCCCTGCTGTACGTATGTTGTACTTGCCATTTACTCTTGTTTACTTTCCTTCCTATATCTTCCCTGTTCTTTCTTCTTCTGCAGCTTATCTTCTCTATTTACTTCATCTACTATTACTTACCACTACATATTTTCACAATTCATGAACCAGTTTTCTTACAGTACCCTCCAACTCACATATTGTGTTTGTTTTTACTGTTTTTATGATTTTGCCAACATTTCCAATGTACTTATGCTGATGAAATTCAAGTTTTGTGTTCACTACAAACCTATGTATCATTTTTGTTTTTGTAAGATTTTCAAACAGTTTCTGGACTTCTTGAAGCACCTACCATCACAGTGTGCAAAAACACAATATTCAAGTCCCTAACATAGCATGCCACCGAATTAAATAGGAGAATGGTTCTTTAAGTATTTCTTTCGAATTTTCTCAGTCAAGCGTAACAGAAAGGATGGTAGAATAACAATGTTCATAATTTTCTGTTTTCTTGCTTTTCCCCTAAGGGTGACTCATTTCATTTATATTTTTTTCTTCCGTGACATTCTGCCATTATAATTTCATGTTTTCAAATTGGCCCGTTACTCTTAAAAATTGTATCGTTTTTCCTTTCAATGGTAAATTATTTGTTCAAGCTTTTTATCACTGCTACTATTAATCTAGTCTGCATGTTTGAAACCAGCTTCTGTTGCTTTCAGTTACCAAATGCAATTGTATTATCTTGCATTATGTTATCTGACAATAACACACTAGATATATTATGGGTCATTTACAACTGCAGTTTGCAAAGCTGCAACAACGCCATCTGCCTTCTGGGTTAGTGACTGCTGGTCATATGGAGTCACAAATGCCCTACATGCCTTAAACATCTTTATAGAAACAAATGTGTTTTAATACTTGGTGCTATACAGAGGTGTTAACTATAGAACCGATATAGAAGTAGTACAACTACAAGGAAGCGCATATAAAGACTATATTGTGTAGTAAGTAGTGACTAGCAAAATTTTTTTGTAGAGTTTCGCTACAAAAATGACTCCCATAGACTTCAGTGGGTGAAAAAAATTGTCACGCACCAAAAAAAAATTTGATGCGTAGCATTGCATGACAAAAAAATTGACGCCTATAGACTTTAATGCATTTTGGCGAATTTTCACCATTTTGCGGGTCAGCTTCACCCATCACTAGTAGTTAATTAATAACAATTTTGTATATACAAAAAGATGTGTGAAAAATTACCAATAAAAGCCACTTAAAGTGACTTGGGCACTTGTGTAATCTCTCCTTTACTGCACCCAGTGAGTCAGACTACTATCCAGATATAGACCAGTACCACTTTGATGGGTGATCAGTCTCTTGTTATTAGGCAAGCAGACAAGGAGGTGGGAGGAATAGTGGTACATGATAAATCTGAGTACATCAAGGAGGCCTGGAGGATATTAAATGATGTTAGACTGATGTTATTAAATGATGATAGACACATGAGACATTGAAGGTTGACCCCACAGGGAAGTTCATTAAAGAACTTAATGTGGTTTTATTTCAGGATAACGCAATGTGGTTATCTCAGAGAAAGATTACAATTATTTGAGTAATCATTATCCAAGAATATCTACTTTTTACCGTTTGCCAAATATACACAAAAGCACTTCAAACCCACCAGTAAGACCTATTATTTCAGGTATAGATTCCCTCACCAGTGCAGTGCCTGCTGTGTAAACAAAAATCCTATTTACAGGACACCATGGATCTATTAAATAAGGTTGAAGATATTGAATGGAGGGCATCTTACTGGTGGTTTACATGTGATGTATCATCACTTTATACATGCATTACGCACACTAAGCAATTATGCTCATTCTTTACAAGAATGTTAAACTTTGGGTATAGATTTTATTCTTAATCATAATTACTTTATGTTTAATGATCAGTTATTTTTACAAAAAAATGGGGCACGTCAATGGGTAGCAAATTAGCCCAACAACTGCTTTAGGCAGATAATCACATATTTAAGATTCATAGATGATCTGCTTTTCATCTAGGATGGTGACCGTAACTCCATAGATGCTTTTATTGAGTACATGAATGTAAATAATTTTAATCTGATGTAAACAGAGAGATCAATTATTTGGATGTCATCCTGTTTGTGGAACAAGGTAAAACACTGAGTAAACTTTACTGTAAACCCATTGACAGGAATGGGTTTTTACGTGCATCCACTGGCCACCTTATAAACTGCAGTAGAAACATATCCAAAGAGTATGTTTTAAGAGCAAGAAGGAAATGTACCTAGAATAATGATTTTATTAATGCAGTTAGGACCCTTGAGTCTAGATTTAGGGAGAAGGGGAATACCACAAGGTAGATAGATGAGGCTAGAGATCTAGTTATGAGCAAGAATAGGTTTGAATTGCTTTCAGTGAAATCCATCAGGTTGGTTACCCTACTTTTTACACTAGATATAATGAGGCACAGGTAGATGCACCAATATGAGGTATGTATCTCCTGCTGCCATAGCTGTAGGGGTCTACCAGAGGTCAATCTGTTCATGAATTGCTGGTCTATATATGTTGTTTATTTACGGATATGTCCATGTAATAAGTTCTATGTAGGCAGGACCATCAGGGCAGTTGGCACAAGGATAGCTCAACATGCCGGCAACATCAAAGCCAACAAGACCAACCATATTGTTCCCCATTTTAGTGAATTCTATGGGGTGACCCTACAGGTATGGTGTATATGGGTCTGGAACAGGCCCCCCCCCCCATTTGAAGGGGGGAGAGTACTATATGAGACTTAGGCAGCGTGAAACATTCTGTATTTTTACATTTAACAGCATTTCTACCCATGGGACATTAGTCCCAGTGGGCCCGGGCCCACCAGTCTGACCCTGTGAATAACTCTGTATTATATAGTTCTATATAATGTATGTAATTAATTGCTGCATCAGGAGATCTGAATATATTTGTTTCACATAATTTTTCCATCTTATTTTCTCAACTCCATTAATCTTCACCTTAAAAGGTTGCTAAACCCTTTTTTCAGTTCAGTTGTTTTCAGATTGTTCACCAGAAATAAAGACTTTTTTTCAGTTGCTGTCAGTTTTTTATTTGATCATTTTTCCAAAATTAAAGTTTAAATTTTAATGTTCATGTTTCTGATGTTTCAGTCTGGCAGCTCAGTAATCTGGGTGCAGATTTTGAACCTGTTTGCTACATTTAGTTGATTCATTTCTCAGCACATCTTTGGAATATTAGGAACAACTGTTTTAATTATTAAAGTGCACCTGCCAAAAAATATTATCCCCAACCAAAGGTGCGAGGATAGATAGAGCCCGTACCCCGTTTGAATGTAACAGTAAGCTACCCACACCAGGAGGGAGCTCCTGGTGCGATCGATCATGTTGTTAGCACTGGCAGGGAGCATTTTTTTTTTAAAAAAAACTACTATTATCCCCAACTAAAGGTGCAGGGCCAAAAACAAGAATTGTATCAAGTAATGTATCTATTTAGAACAGTTTACAGAGTTGGTGCCCCCCCCCACCCAGAGCTATTTCAGAAAGACATAAGGAGAAAAATTTAGGTTTAAATATTAGAAAAACGGTAATAAATAGAAAACAGAAAGTAATTGAAAAAAGTATTTATTTCAAGTCAACTATCTAGAAACAAATAATCTGAAAAAAGTGTTGGAAGGTAAACAACCGCTTTAACTAAGTAATGGGTGGCTGTAATGTTCTGTAGTAGGAAGTAAGTTTATTAATTTTTTCAAGGTTTATCTGTGTATGCAAAGTAAAATCACAAATACAATGATAAAAAAACCTATGTGACAAATATAAAGCAATCAATCACAACATTAGACAGCTATACCTGCATTTAATAGGAACTGAACAGTTTTGTTTTGCATTGTACCATTGGGGCAGAATTCCAGAGAGCAACACAACATTCTAGCACAAACAGCAGGTAATCACTGGCTGCTGTCTGACAAGTTCTTACAAGAGAGTTTTATTTTCAAGAGAATTTGCATAAATACTTCATTCTGTTTTATTCAAATTTATATCATTCATTTCTGTAAGTTAAGTAAAACAAGCCTGTAAATAAAGTATGAATATTTGTACGAAGACAATATTATTTTGTTACCATCCTCTTGTAATGGTTAATGGCTGTTTTGTATGTTTTCTTGTATGCTAAATGTATATACCCATTTATTTTACATTGCTGTGTAATATGTTGGAATTTTAAAAATACAGGTTAATGACAATAATAATATTAGAATTTTCATGTACAGGAACCAAGTGGCTCTAAGGCAACAGGGAGGCCAGATCCCAATTTTTGGGGAAGAATAGTTGTAAGTTTGACATATTTTAGGGAGCATGTAAAATGCTACACAGTTTTTCATTTATCATTATCCAGTCAAATTTAGTACTTTCCACATTAATCAGAGAAATGTCACTATACCCTTTATAAGCTCTTCATCTGCCACCCCACAGATATTTTATCTTTTCTGCCTCCACACAGTTTCCGACAACATTTCACAATGGGGACCTATTTATCATACTGTTTAAAACGATTAATGGCAAAAAAAACCCGGTATATAGAAACCATAAAAGAAAAAAATACCCCATATATTCCCTAATTGCAGTTTAAATGTAAACCTCAATTAATATTTTCCAGATAGAGCAATTAATTAATTCCAAATCAATTCACCAATTTCATTACATGTGTAATCACCACATTTGAATTAAATTAATTATTCTAATAAAAGGTATTATTGTTCTTTCATAAACTTAATGAAGAAAGTGCTTAGTGCGTTATAATTAATTATTCAATTATTGATTAAATCAATTCTAAAAGAAATTCATAGCTAATATAAATTAAATAAATGACATGGTGTAAAATAAATGACAAATCTATCAAGCTGGTATTTTTATACAGAGGTGCTGGGTTTCTGAAAATCAGTACACAAACGCTGCAGTGCCTGACAATGCATTGTATATTTGGTCACCGTTTTTTTAAACACAGCCAGGGGTGCTTCGCCAATGAGGCAAGTTGAGGCTGTTGCCTCAGGCAGCAGCACCCCACTAGGTACCAGGGGCAGCAAAAATGCTGCTCCTGGTACTTTAAGAGTGAATTTCCGGGGGAGGGGGGCAGCAGCAACTGATGCTGCCTTAGGCGGCAGAGGGGCCAGGATCGCCCCTGAACACAGCATGATAAATAGGCCCCAATGTCTCAGTAAATGGCATTGCATTTGGAGGACAGCCTATGATCCAACTGGTTAATAATAAATGTAAACAACCCCCCAGTCAATTGAGAATTAACACTACCCTTTAGCCTTACATAGGGCTACAGAGTCATCATAGAAAAGCCTGTAAATAAAGTTATAACAAACTAGGATTTTTTTATTTTTTTTTTTAGAATTTTTGAATATTTGTGTATTTTTGCAAATTTAAAATAAATAGGATCTAATGTATCATGCTTATGAGTATCTAATGTATCATGCTTAGCAGTATCTAATTTATCATGCTTATGAAATGGATAATACTATCATGACATTGCATGCAATGAGGGCGTCAAAACTAATATAAAATACAAATTTAAATGCCTGCAATTTTCCAAAGGTGTCTGTATGCATTCCTTTTAAGGTGCATCTTAGTAACGTAATGACTAGGGGTGCAACTGCACCAGGGTCCATACTCCCTTGGGGTCTTATAGCTGCTGGCAGGGCAGGGGGGGACTTTTTGGCACGTGCAGCCACGTGGTTTTGTATAGGGTCCTGCAGCTGGGCCCGTCAGTGGATCGGCATGCCTCTGCTTCTCATGCAACAAATCAGTAGAGGCAACACCATCTGTGTATAAATACTGTCAAGACTGCAATGTGTATCAAAATGTTATGAAAAATAATATTATAAGATACAATAAACAAAGTGTAGTGTTACCTTTGAAATCTACAAACTGTACAATACCACACCTTTAGGGAAGCTTATAACCACCTGTTTCAAACAGCAATAAGTTTTTATCATGGAGAAAGAAAGGCATTTCTATCTGAATAGAGGCTAATGGCATTCGAGCGTTTGCTATAAAGACCCTACTGTTGCTGGTAATCATTCATTGCGGATTACATTAGAGCCATGCTAATGATCTTTTTCTTCTTAGACAATAGTTTTTGATGTGATTACCTTCCAAAATAATGCCTTGAAATATGGTAATGTGAGGTCGTAATGGAAAGTAAACACGGTAATTGTATTTTCTTCCTTACTCCGATAAATAAGTAAATGAAACTTATAAATAAGTAATCACTTTTTTTTCTTTAAACCCAATATAACCTTTTCTTCACACACCATATAAGCAAATTTGTGCTGAATTACAGTTCAGGGTTACAGTCTCCAACAGCAATCTCTAGATGAACAGAACATTTAGCTGAAGGCAAAATGCTATTAATAAATATGACAACCCAAGAAAGTAGTGCAGCCGGTAATATTTAACATTTTAACCCATTGCAAATATCTTCAGATATTTTGAGGGTTTCTCCTTGTTTTTACCTCAACTATTCTATTTGTATGAAGAAAATATTATTTTGTTATCTCTTGTAATGGTTAATAGCTGTTTAGTATGTTTTTCTGTATGCTGAATGTATATACCCATTTATTTTACATTGCTGGGGAATATATTGGCATTTTAAAAATACTGGTTAATAACAATAATAATATTAGAATTTTCATGTAGGAACCAAGTGGCTCTAAAGCAATAGGGAGGCCAGATCCCAATTTTAGAAATATTTTATTAAATTATAATTGTGCAAGTTGGTGGTTTATCAATGTTTGAATATGTTGATTTTGACTGCCAGGAATATGTATGAAAACAGGATAATCCTGTGGTAATTAATGTGATTAATGCAATTGTCGTAAGCGAAAAGATTCAGAGATTGGAGGGTTATCGGAATCCTGATTTCGTTTTCCAGACTTTTCCATAGTTTTCCAGACTTTAGAGCAGGATAGGCGGTAGAAGGGGCATATAAATCTGAATCCTGTCTGTATCCACCATTGGAAGGACAAAGGATTTCTCGTTATAGGGGCTATCGGTAGTAGCAGAATAACCTTTAAGTAGAATGTAACCCAAATAGAAAGGGAATGTTTCAGCATGGGGTGCACAAGGGGGAACAGGCCAGAGCTCATCACCCATTTAGGATGGTTAACTGCATGTAATTAACAGACAGATTGGGCTGCAACATAATGTTGTGGCTAGGCAACCCCATAGCCGATTAGTGTACATTATTTTTTTGGTTATTCTAGGATGCCCAAGACCCCCAAATAAAGTTAGGGGACTTCACCATGTAAGAGTTTTTCTGGTATTTTATATATAGCATCTAAAACAGTATACATAGTTAAATTAAGAGTAAATCTTTTCAAACCAGGTCCATTTTTCAAGCTGTTTTACCATTTTCCAAATGGGAATATAGATTATTATGAACTTATTCCAGGCTATTGAAGATATGCTGCTTTGCAGTTCAAAATTGTTAGGTCATTTAACTGCCACACTGCCACTTTATTAAAAGTTTAACGACTATAGTTAATAACTTTAATAATGTTCAATATGGTTGACTGTCAATACCAGACAATATCTTTGTACTATTGATAGTGGTGATAGCAGGTAATTCAGGGATGGGGCATTTTTTAAAAACTGCCATAGTGTTCTACCAAGGCTGGTTTAGCCAGGGTCTCTATATTGCATTTTTTGATAGCCGTGCAGCTCTGATGCACCTCAAAGCCTGCACCAGCCTTGTCCCATATAATAGCAAGCTCTTCACCAATGCTGCAGAAGGGCACTGTCCTACCAGTGCCTCTAGCATTTTCTATAATTATGGGAGAGGCTGAAACACGTTTTAAGGGGCATGGTGCCCTTTAAAGCCTATTAAATCTATTTTCGAAAATGTATTGAAACAAATACCTTGGGAATATTTTCTGTGTATTTATATTCACATCCCTCCTTACTGGTCTGCAACAGTTTTCTGTTCGTAAAGCTTGGTCAGAGCCATAAAATTGAATATGCTATGGATTAGACACCTCAGGGACCAACGTTTTTAATTAGCAATAAAACAATAAAATAATTTGACCAAAAATCTATTACATTCCTGTTTACGTTATTTAAATCCAACCCTCTCTATTGTTCTTGACTGTAATTAGTTTGCCATAAAACAAGCCATAAAATGCACAATTTAAAAAGGAATTATGAGCAGTTTGCTTGGATAATTTGTGTGTATTTCTGTTACTAATGAAATTACAACAGATTTTAAAAGCAACCTGGTTAAAAAGATGAGCCTCTCAAGGGAACACATTTCAAATCTGAAGGTAAATTAACTTCAGAAATGTATTCAAAATTAAATCTATGGTCTTTATACAACCTGTTACCTTAATATATTATAAACCCTCCACAGTAACTGTGCAGAATTGACACTACACATGATATTGAAAAGAACTTTAATAAATGGATGCACTTATGTGATAGAAGGTATGCCGCAATAATGTTAAGAAGACAATTGCTGTGAATTCTGAATAAAAATGAAGTGATAAGAAATATAACATTACACCAATGATTATTTGATGGATGATTTATTAAGTGTAGATTTAGACTTTACTGAGTGATGGTAAAGCTTTACTTGCACTTAACAATTTATTTTTCAATCATGAAACTGTCAAAACCAAGACTGCTCAGTCCCTAGCTCTATAGTCTGGATCCAGCATCTCTGCTAAAGCTGTGTCTTTTATATTCTTCTGTTAGTGGGAAGTACAGTGTATTTGGCTTGCTGCTGTATAAGGAACATGGGAGTAGAAATGCACCATGTGCCATAAGGCTTGTAGATAGGTGTCCACCAAGGAGGCTGCACTCTAATCAAACCTCTTTTTTATGCATGCTAATGGTTTATGAATGTCTGCATCCATTGTCAGTCACTGAATGCTGCTACCTTATTATTATTCCAATCGTTTTTTTACAATGCATTTATCTACATTGATTTCATTTAATCTATAATTAGCTTGCATGTTACTGTGGCATTAGGTACATGACCTTGCACTTATTCACACAGTCATTTTCCTGCTCGCTCCATTATAGCATTCAAGTATTGCTTTAGTGTGCGAATTTAACAGCTTTGCATAGTCTGCTGTAATCTGTAAGAATAGAGAACATCTTTCTTTTCTACCTTTCGGGCTATTAAAATGGAAACTCATACCTGTATTTAAAATAAGCAAAATAAATATGGTTTGCATTGAAAATGTGATCAATATCTGTTTTGCCAATTATTCTACACAAAAACATATTTTCTTTATTTATAATGCATTGTTTTGTTTCAGTCCTAAAAGCAAAGAGCCGTTCCCTACACAGGGAGTTGAATAAAGGAGGGATCTGATTAAACAACTCCCTGCTCGTTATTGTTTAACAATACATTGTTTAATTAAACAATTTGTAGACGCATTCTTGCTCTTTAGACAGCACAGTAATGCAATAGTTTGCAGTGTACTTGTTATCACTCTGTTTGCATGGATTTTCCTCCAAGTACTCCGGTTCTAGGGTCACCACCCGGCCAGTATTTTACCAGCCTAGCCGGTAAAACACCTGCCCAGGCCGGGGCCAGTTTTATGAACTACATTGCTGGTATTTTTGAAATATTCTTAAATGTAGCCCCTGGTCCTCCTACCTATGCCTTTTGACTGACCCATATCTTTCCTTTCCCCGATCTCCTCCCAATCTACCTTCTAGCTCTCGTGCCATTACTCCACCACAATGATGACAACAGGCCCTTGCCATGCCCCCATTTATATCACGACCTTGTCTCTTCCATCACTGCCCCAGGCCAGCAGGTAAAAATATTGCAAAAGGTGGCAACCCTAGTTTCCTCCCATCAAAAACATATAGGCAAGTTAATTGGTTAATTGGCTAATTGCCTATTCTGTTTGTGAATATAATAGAGACCTTACATTGTAAGCACCACTGGGATAGGGACTGATGTGAATAATATATATATTCCACAGCACTTTACAGACTATAATATATATATATATATATATATATATATATATATATATATATATATATATATATATATATATATATAGTCTGTAAAGTGCTGTGGAATATGTCAACACTATAAAAAGAAATGAAAATAATATTTATATCACTCTGTATGCAGGTTTATTCAGGCAAAAACAGTGCCTTTGATGCCCAGCATTTTACTATAGCCCCCATGGAAAATGTTTTCTACCACTGAGCCAGTTGTCAGCTCAAAATACTCTGTGGAACAGCATTTGTCTAAGTTACACCCTCAAGCCACACTGCTTCCTATAAAGAACTACTTAAATGTTGACTAAACATATCCAAGTATCCAAAAACTACTGTTTTTAGACATCTATATGACTTATTTGATTTTGACTTAACTGTAAAGGTTCTCAAGTAAATCTGGTGGTACAAATAAACACTGAAAACCAAGTAAACACAGCCTCTCCTATTACTTGTATTATCAGGGAGCATTGGGTACACATACAGTAAGGAGCTGATTTAACAATCCTCAATTTCCTTTATGATTGCTTGAAACTTGATTTGGTTTTAGAAATCATAAAGGAAACCCCACATGAGTTAAGGAACTCACGGAGGGTTTCAGTGAAAAGAACCTTGCTACTGTAATTGAGGTATTTTTCCCCATGCCAAAGATTGGCACTTAAAAGTGTCCCCTAAGTATTTTTAGATAGATATGTAAAAATGATTGTTGACACTAAAGAAATTTGTTTGTGGCACCTTCCAGAACAATAGAAAAAATAATAAATATTCAGAGTATTCTACAAGCCAATGGCAGACAAAATGAATCCTTTACAACATAGCACAGTAAGTATTGCCAAACCTTATAAAGCAAATGTCCAGGGTCTAGAATACTAAATCAACTTAATGTTATTATTCTGCAGCAAAAATCATCTTTGGAGATTTGAGATATGTTCCACATGCCAGTCATTCGTAAAGATATTTGACTAAAAAAAAAAAGCAGCAACCACTTGGCTGTCTTTTGTCTTGCTTTAGTTGAGTTGTAACTTTAATTTCTGGTTGTAATCCAATAGGGCAGAGGCAGCAGTGGACCAAGAAAAAATAATAAGAGGAATTAAAGGCAACTCAACAAACCTGCAGGCTATCAGCCATTCCTACAACAAGCACCGTTGTGCTGAAGAATGTCTCTAAAACAGTAATTGGAAAGGCTACTTTTCTACTATTTTGCCTTTTATTGGAAATATACTACATTATTTATTTAAAACATAGGCTTCTTTACCTTCTTGATGCATGCCAAATTATGGTTGCTGCATAAGTGCAGGTAATAGAGGGAATTTTACACGCTATCAGCAGATGCTCTCATGGTGAGTCAATCATAACAAAACTCACATGCAATTAAATTTATTCTAGTACCTAAAACTTGCAATAAAAAATTATCCACAGGATATGAAGCTCTGTCCAATGTGCAAGATGTACATGCTGTCATTCAGTCTGCAGGAAGCTCAGTGTTTATTTACCTTTGAGCAGAATGTTGATACTTGGGGAAGTTTTTCAAAACTATGTTGTCATTGAACATGGTGGAGGAGCACAAGAGATTATTTTACATTACAATGAACCAAAAATGTTGATCCAAATGAACATCTTTGGAGTCTCCTACTGCTGATGTTGTTTAAGTTGTAGAGGTGCTTTTCCCATGTTTCTACCTGTACAAGGATTCATTTATCTCACAAACAACTGTTCTGTTATACTTCTGTCATGGCTCTAGATATCTTTATACTGAGCAGTAGACCACAGTGCTCAAATATGCTATCTGAAACCCAACAGCATAATTGTATGCAGGATTAATCAACAGAGTGATTTACATAACAAAGCCTAGCAAGTTGTATTTAAGAAAATGCCAACACTAATCAAAGATGCATAAAAATGTAATATTTTGAAAAAGGGTAACATCCCTTTAAGAGTAAGGATGGACTCATATATTTGGGACATCCCACCTCACAAATGACATTTGGAGGGTTTGGGTCAATGAAACCTGTGGTAGAGTCCTGCGTAGGTCTGTTCTGTAATCCAAACCAAACCCACTCACCCGCATTGATTCTGGTGTTTCTTCCTACCTGAACCCGTCTGAAGAAGTTCCTTTCTGAACTCACCCCGCTCCTGCTAAATGCATCTGTAGACATCAGTATTTTGGGGCAGAACAGACTTGTGACCAGCAGTGTCATTACAAATTGCCAAGAACACCGGAGAGCTTGGAGATTTTTAGTTTTTTTTTTTTTTTCAACTTGTTTTTAAAGATCTTTACATAATAGTTATTACAATCACGACTAGGTAGTATATGTGTGTGCCGTTCCAATAACATTATGTATCTACGTTGTTATATCTTAATTATAACAGTAATAACACTTTAAACTTACAGCTCAGATGTCAAACAACAATTTGTCCCTATATAGGGTTCTGTGGGTAGGAGGTTAGTAACCTGTTAATTAGGTTTTAAAGCTGCCTGCAACTTTCCAGATGGGTCCCCCTCAGGCCCACTCCCCAATTCATTACATGTGGTCTATTCTGCCCAAATCCTGACTGAATTGCAGGTATTCCGTGTAGTGGTGACCCATATTCAGCGAGCATCAGAGAGCAAGTAAAGAAGCATTTCAGTCACATAACTAAATATCTAATGACTGGGATTGCAGTTATGGATTGGAAAAGAGTATTTAAGCCCCACACCTATTGCTTCTTCCTTTCTTTCCTTATTACAAGCCATACTGCATGCATGGAGGAGATTAATTCCAGTAATCACATAACTATTCATTTCACTCCTGATCCCAGTCAGGTTTCATGACAGATGACAAGAGCTTTTATACTGACAGGAATTAGGTCAGGTTTGCTCTTTAAACTAAAAAGCAGGGTAAGAGCGATTGCAAATCTGAACAAAGGCAAATCAGGCAAGGTCACAGTATGTTAAACCATTATATTAGACCAGCAAAATTATGAACATTAGTTATACAACATTATTTAAAGACAATATATGCCCACATTTACTTTTCATAATGAAAGAAAATGCAACCAGTTTCCAATTAAAACATTAAATGATTTTCAATGTATTTGTAAATTAAATTACAACTTAAAAGCTTCTTTGTCACTTGCTATTGTTGTCACTTGCACTTGCTTAGTTTGCATGCCTGCAGAAACAATATATCAATAATCAACTTTCTTCTAGACAAAACTCCAGTTCCCACAATACCTTGCTTTCTTGTGTTATTCTCTTCCTTAAGGTCTGTTAATCAGAAAACACACAAGGCATTGGGGGATTTGAAATCTTGGCTGGAGGAGAGCTGACTATCAATATATTGTTGCAATAGTATGTGTTTGAGTATGTGTATGTAACGAACATACAGAAACTGCTTCCAATAGCAATTACATTTACAAATAATTTTAAAATCACTGAAATTGTTAAATTAATTTATATTTGTTGATAAATTCTCCCAATATTAAGCAGGTATCATTGGTGGGGTGTGACGTTTTAGCAGGCAGGAACCCAGACCAATGACTGCTGGCACAAGTGTCTTCCTTAAAACTGTCCCAGTCTTTACTGATCAGTTCAGAAATCAGACTGTGTAATCAGAAGCCAGCTTGGGCAAAGGTGTGGAAACTACTTCCAACTGGAAATATTAAAGCCCAGACTCAAGGATGGCAATTTTGGCTTTGGACCTACTGCTGCGCACATGCACGTGAATTGCCATTAAGACCAGAGCATGCCCATCATCCTGTGTGCCCAAAGGTAAGGGAACATGCTGGACCTGCAGTGTGTCTCACAACAAAGTAATTTATCTGTCCAGCTGGATTTTCCACTGGATTACCCATACTACTCAGTCAATAACAGCTATGAAACATGCATAAAAGTTTAATGTAATAAATGGTTTGTTACTTGTTTAGTAACCCGTAACAGGTGCATTTACTGGTAAGCTGTTTGATAGCAGACATCTCAGTTGTTACTGAGATGTCTGCAATAAAAATATAACTGCAATAAAAATATATAAAATATTAACATTACACTTGTAAAGTTCTTCATGTTTTCATTCATATCCCATGTAACCTTGGAAATCGGATTTATACAAAATTCAGATTCAGAAATACCCCTATGTGAATATAATTGTGTTTATGCATGTGTGTGGTTTAAACCACAGTATTCAAAATCAAAGGTCACTGGTTTCACAGCAAATAAACACAAATCCACAGGCAAGCCCAGTGTACAGTATAATCGATAGAGTGAAAATCTAAGCTGATAATGAATTCCTGTTCAGTTTGCACAAAGCTCTGTGTTGTTAGTATTTACCATAAGCCACCAGAGAATCAGATATTTCTGGAGGATATCGATTTTGCAACTGAGGTGTGACTAAAAAGATAAATAAACTGCTCTTGGGGTCAATTGATCCATTAATCTTCTCTGACAATTTACGAGGAAAAAAAGAAACAAAGCAAATTAAACTTTGCTGATTTAACACTACCGTGATAAATATATAATCACAGTGTATGTAAAAGTGGAAAATTGCCTTAGACTGGCAATTTTTTCCCAATCTGTAAAAGGGATATTTTTTAAGAATTTTAGAAGAATAAATGGCACACTCTTGGGGTAATTTTGCAGATAGTATAAATCTATGACTTTTGTTATAATTAGTAATCTTATCATTTGATACTAGTCATTCAATGTTACAGTTTTTCATTGGATTTCTTTACATCATGAATGTCATAAATGTCAAGAGTCATCTTTGTGCAGGAATGACAAACCTCTAAAGTTCTAGCAGTGATTGACACGGACAAAGAATATATATACGGTATATATATATCATAGGAAGAAACCAACACTCACAGGATTTGAAAAAAGGAGAAAATTACACTTCACAATAATTTGTTTTCATTTTTTGCAATTTTTTCCAAATCCTGTGAGTCCTGTGAGTTTCTTCCTACCACTGATGTTGAACTACAACTACAATCGTAAATAGCCATCGATTAAGGCCTTTAAGATTGCCAAAAATTAAAGATGCATAAGTCACTGTATAAACATAAGTTTTTGCTTTGCCCAATGCTTTTCAAGTTTGTTAAAAATCCAGAACTAGGGCCACTCTGCCCATGAGGCATGGTAATAACTTAGATATAGAGTCTGGTCATTTGTAAAGGTCCCAGTTCAGAACAGGGAAATTAGCTTTCCTGAACTGAAACCTTTAGGGATCTACAGGTGTTACATGTATTATCCTTCCTTAATGATATGGTCTAATTTTTAAAGAAACATTGTTTAAATGAACAGACTAGATATAAGTCTGACATGATTTTGGGGGAACATGCCACTATTCCCATTAAGGCAATGACTATAAATTTATAACAAGAGAAGGATTCTGTTTCTTGCATTTTTTCATTAATGCCTTAATTTTTCACATTTAAGTTTCTTGATCGCGAAAAGACCCTAGTAAACTTTTCTTGAGAATCCCTTTATAATAAGTAAGTGGAGTAATAAAAATATTTCATAATAAGCCCATTTTAATGCTTCTATTGGTTTGAATGGATATTCTGAAATGGTCGGGTGAGAAAATGCTGATAAGAAGACTTGAGAAACCCTTGTTGTTGAAGCTGATCTTGGGGGAAATCTTGGCTGATGTGTGCACATGATTTGTCTATTGCACTACTGAGGTTATTCTTATAATGCATGGAATGGCAACACAAATGTTAAAGGGATACTGTCATGGGAAAACATGTTTTTTTCAAAACACATCAGTTAATAGTTGCACTCCAGCAGACTTCTGCACTGAAATCCTATTCTCAAAAAAGCAAATAGATATTGTCAGTTTCCCAGCTGCCTCAGTCATGTGACTTGTGCCTGCACTTTAAGATGGAACTACTTTCTGGCAGGCTGTTATTTCTCCTACTTAATGTAACTGAATCACTCAGTGGGACTTGGCTTTTACTATTTAGTGTTGTTTTTAGATCTACCAGGGAGCTGTTATCTTATGTTAGGGAGCTGCTATCTGGTTACCTTCCCATTGTTCTTTTGTTAGGCTGCTGGTGGGGGGTGATATCACTCCAACTTGCAGTACAGCAGTAAAGAGTGACTAACGTTTATCAGAGCACAAGTCACATGACTGGGGGCAGCTGGGAAACTGACAACTGATATGTGTCACGGTCGGCACCCTAAATCCAGAACCATTGCTAAGCACCCTGTTCTCGGCTCTTGCTTCTGCCTTAAACAGCTATCTTTCACCTTAGGAGGAGCCCTCAGCTAATTGGATGCCACCAGGTCTTATTAAGAGAGGTGCCAAGCAAAAGGTTCTGGACGAGCAAAGGGGCACGACGGTAAAGCACAAGTCTTTTGGGCAGAAGGTCACAGTACAAGGCGTAGGCAGAAAGCGTAGTCAATCAGGCCGGGTCGGGGCAGGCAGAGTACAAGCGGAATCAGACAGGCAAGGGTCAAACCAGGAGATCAATCAGAAGGGAATCGGATACAGAAGAGTCAGTTACCAGGCAGGGTCAGGATTTAAGAAGCCAGGATTGTCAGTAGCAGGCAGGGGTCAAAACAGGTAATCAGATCACAGAATACAGAAGCTTTAAACAGCACAGAGGCACCAGAAACTCAGAATGAGGAAACTTATAACGAGCAGTGAAAAAAATCAAAAATGTCTCTTTAAATACATTTACTTTCGCACCATTGCGCGCTGGCATCATTACGCCAGCGCACATGCACCTCTAAATATAGATGAGGCGCGCCACGCGTGTCCTAGTCACCAGCGTGTACTGAAGAGGAGCGAATTGACGGGTGTCCCCGCCTCACCGCTGGACCACCAGGGCAGTAAGGTATTACATTACCCCCCCCCTCGAGGAGGGGCCATCGGACCCCCAGGTTTCTCAGGTAACTTAAGATGGAATTGTTTCCTGAGACGATCAGCCCTAATGTCACAAACAGGAACCCAAGAATTCTCCTCAGGGCCGTAACCCTTCCATTGTACAAGATATTGCAACTTACCCTGCACAAGGCGAGAATCAAGGAGTTCTTGGACTACAAACTTAGGCTGACCTTCTACCAACACTTCGTCATTATGCCAGCACGGATGCGCCTTTAAATACAGAAGAGGCGAGCCGCGTGTGCCCTAGTCAACGGCGCGTACTGAAGAGGAGCGGCGTGGTGGGCGTCCCTCCCGCACCGCTGGACCACCAGGGCAGTAAGGTATTACAATATATCTAGCCCCATGTTAGAATATAAAAAATTCTGTTTGCTCTTTTGAAAAATGGATTTCAGTGCAGAATTCTGCTGGAGCAGCACTATTAACTGATGCGTTTTGAAAAAAACATGTTTTCCCACGACAGTATCACTTTAAATGTTCCTTTGGGTTCAATGGAATGGCAACACAAAAGTTAAATGTTCCTTTGGGCTCATCTGTGTTGAATAGGTCAATAATATTTGTCACAGCTCAAATAATAGTACAATTATTAATGTAAATAAATACTCCTACTTATATGTGTATAAATGACATACTGCATAAATGAAGGCCAAGTTTTGCGTCTTATTTTTACAAAATTTGTTTTGATGAAGTTGGCCTGTGGTTGGATATACAACGTACAATCTATATTATATTATGTTGTAGATGCAGCAATTACATTTGCAGCTCTAATCTTTTTTATTGATTAATTATCCCCATGATGCCATAAATGCTTCCAATGCCTATTTTCACAGATGGAAGAAGAATTAGAAGAATCAATCGATAATCCATGTAACTTTGTGGAAGGAATAAAGGACTGTCACATACAAGTAACCCACTAAATGGCTTATGCAGTGATGAAATTCTTTTCCAAAATCTGTGTAATATACAGTATATACCTCCTTAGCTGGTACCTGTCCAGGCATCTTTCATGTGACTAATAATGTACTGATGCTAGCTGTCCTGCATATGCTTTCTTCTCAGAGGGAATAAGGTAGAGGGTTTCAACGCACTCAGGCTTTGTGTTTACAAAACTATACTGCATTTTTTTATGAGTCATTTGTACAGTGCAAATTTGAGAGCTCATTTACTAAGGGCAATCAAAATTTGGCATGTTTTCAGCCCACAATGCATCATTTCTTCACATAGTTTCAGTGTAATTAAACCCACCAATATTAGGTACATATTATTTAGCCAGATTGCTAGCTTTGCAGAGGTGCAAAAAATTGTGCCTTATTCTGGGTAGATAAAAATTGCCCCAGTTAGTAAATTGTGTTCAAATGAACATGATCAAACATGTCTTTGAGGAAAGGAGCGACATCCTAGCAGGAGAAGGATGTACACTTACACGTCCTTTAATTGTGCGAAATTCAATATACTGAAAGTTTAGATGGTACAAAGAATGGGGAACATGCTGGGAGGAACTTAACCATGTTAACATTTGTATCAAAACAAAAGTTTTGCACAATATAATATAAAGAAATTGTTCACACATTTATATACAATCATTTATCTTACTGGATGCATTATAAAGTGGCTGACCAGCTTGAACAACAAAACACAAACTGAGCCCTGTAGGCACACCATGCAAAATGAGCCCTGTACTTACCACCAATGGAGATGTTAAGTACAGTTCTTCCCTTGAGCCTTATGCATCATTTTTAGCCATTTTCTTTAATGGATTAATGGTGTGCATCACTGTCCTAGGACAGCAGTATAGTACAGTGTCACACTTTACTGTCTGATTAGCAGGGGTGCATTAATGCAGAGTGTGATCATTGGCCCATCTAGCTTTTTTCAATTAATATTTTGATTTTCTTTTCTTTTAATATGAATAAGAATATATGAGTTTCTGTTTGCTTTCCCTATATATTTGTGCCTATCATGTTTCACTTATGTATTAATTTCTTTCTGACCACTTAATGATGCCAAAAAAACTGCACTGATATGAAAAGAACCAACACCGACCAATATGATTTAAATAAACCTGGCCTAGACATTCACATTAGAAAAATGACATTTCTGTGGTTGGATGCATTGGCAAAGTGTGCAACTTCAACCTTCAATGTGTAATTTGATGATAATTCCATAAATGTAATGAGAAAGATTTATACAAAGGCAAAACTGATTGAATAATGATGTCTAATCCCTGTGTGTTTATACACATAACACTGGATGAAAAGGCACCTTAAAATAGAAATTAGACACAATTAGTACACTGGATTTATGTTCACCACAGTTAGGAGCAATCTTAAGCTTGTGGTTACACAAGAAAATGAAAAATTTAATTATTTTATTGAAGCCTTAGTTTATTATACCTTTTCTGAAACTCTCGCCATTTTAGTAGAACATTTAAAAAATAGAACTGTCTGTGAAACACATTTAATTGCACTTTAGCTTTATGGTTAAATATTTAGTTATGGTTTAACCTTCAACAAATGCAGGACCTCATCTCCCCAATTGCACAACTCTCACGTATTTATTTTTAATACAGGATGAAATGGTCCAAAGAGAGAAGTAGTAAATACATTGTTACCTACTTCAGATTTCATATTTTCCTTTATTTGTACTTTTTTTAAGGGACGGCTGTAAATCCAAAAATACATTTAGCTAAATAATATAAAATGTAACTCTAAGCAACTTTCCAATAATGTGCTTGAAATGTTATTTCTAAATGTAATTACTATAGAAATTACATTAGAGGTCCGTTTACTAAAGTGCGGTAAAACTGACTTTAAGGGGCACATTTACAAAGCTCGAGTGAAGGATTCGAATTAAAAAAACTTCGAATTTCGAAGTGTTTTTTTGGCTACTTCGACCTTCGACTACTACTTCGACTTCGAATCGAACGATTCGAACTAAAAATCGTTCGACTATTCGACCATTCGATAATCGAAGTACTGTCTCTTTAAGAAAAACTTCAACCCCCTACTTCGGCAGCTAAAAGGCTTGCCTGCGTTTTTTTGATCGAAGGATATTCCTTCGATCGTTGTATTAAAATCCTTCGATCGAACGAATAATCCTTCGATCGTACGATCGTAGGATTAGCGCTAAATCGTTCGACTTCGATATTCGAAGTCGAACGATTTTGGTTCCTAGTCGAATATCGAGGGTTAATTAACCCTCGATATTCGACCCTTAGTAAATCTGCCCCTAAATTTCCGCATGTTATCGCTGAGAATATTTATCCGCCAGAATATTCGCAGCGACTAAGTTTACTAAACAGCGATGCGCTCAGAGGTCATTGCGATCACTTGCAGTAACTATGTTATGGAACCAGCTTACGTTAGCGGTAATTTTATCGAGTTGCGAATTTTCTGGCAACGAATTACGTTTTTGCGGATATATATGCTATAAAATAGTCTTGTTTTATGGCGGTTATTATGGCAAATTTTACTGTGACATTTATGGCCAGAAATGCATCTTCAATAAACTTTATTGACTGATGATTATACCATCCAACAACATTACCAGAGTAACACCAATCAAACATGTATGCATCATATAAACCCATGAGAATCATATGAACAACAAATCATACCAGTCAATCTCTTTGCTTCATAGAAATGCACAGTTTAATGTAGCCAATCACAATGAAACCAAAAAAGCGTAGAGGCTGACGAATCCTTGGACTGTGATCCCCACTGCAAATAATACGCCTCTGAGCTGAAACTGCTGCTTTTGCAGCAGATAGAAGCAGAAGCCAAAATATCCTGCAAGCAATAGCTGCAGATCTCTCTCCTGTCAGCAAAGAATGATGGGTAAAAAAAAAAAAGTATTATGGGATATTTCCGGCCCTTAGAGAATTTTCTGGCGAAAAAATACTTTTACGTCACTACATGGGTGGCGGTAAAATGTTGCAAATATTCTTGCGTAAATGTAGTCTTTTGCACATTTCCCTGTTTAGTAAACCAGGCGTTAATGTGTACGTAGCGTTATTTTCAGTGAATGCAATAACTGGCGAAAACATATTTTTGCGAATTCACGAATTTATTTTTACCGCAAGTTAGTAAACTGGCGAAAAACAGATTTGGCGACAAATTTGTCTATATTTTGTGTGAATATTTTTACCGCACTTTAGTAAACAGACCCCTAAATCAGAACCCCATGGGCAATGAATAGAAAGGGACAGACACATACTGCTATACGTAGCTGTTATATTTATAAAGAACTGTAAAGCTACTGCAAATTTGTCATGGATTCATGTTGGAAAACGTTATTCCCAAATTGAGTATTTAAGCAATATAATTTATTAAGTGGCATATTAATCTTACCAAACTGGAATAAAGACAACCATTAGTTCTTAAAATAGGAATTTTCTATTCATGATTATCTGTTTATGATTACTACTAAAAAGTATATTATTATGAAAATTAATGAAAATTATTTACATGAAGCAGGGTTTTACATATGAGCTGTTTTATGAAATATATTTTTATAGAGACCTACATTGTTTTGGGGTATAGTTTTCCTTTAAGGCAGGGGTGCCCAAACTTTTTTCAACAAGGGCCAGATTTGGAGAGGTGAAAATGTGTGGGGGCCGACCATTCAGCCCGACATTCTTTGAACCATTAACATTAAATTACAGGAATCGAGTAGCCGTAGCAGTAATATTTGGGCACATTAATGAAATGATCTACCACTTGGTCTATACTGCTGCCTTTGTGCTGAAGGTGACACTTGACATGCAATAGACACGTACTGGAACGTAGTGATGCCATACTTCTTTAGTTTACAGTACTGGCACGTCAGTACGTCTATTGACACCTTCAGCCCTAAAGAAGTATGTGAAAACAGCGCGTCTCTACGTGTTGGTACGTGTCTATTGCTAACACCTTCAGCACACAGGCAGCAGTATAGACCAAGTAGCAGATCATTTCACTAATGTGCCCAAGTATTACTGCTATGGGATTCCTGTTCGCACTGTGCTGGGGGCCTCATTATTATTATTTCATGACTGAGGGCCGGTGTAAATTTGAAAACAGGCCGCACTTTGGACATGCCTGCTTTAAGGGAAGGAAGACAGATGACATTGCTACCTCCTACAGAGAAAAAAGACATAAAATACAGATGGAAGCTGGACGGTGTAGTTGGAAAATTAGCATATTGTAAGTGCATTATACCATCAATGTTGTACCATGCTGTGCTGCACAGCCATTAAATATGTCCTTTGATTGCAAGTATGCTTTAATATTAACAGTTCATAGGTAATTCCAGTCCCTGCTTTTGAACTCTCTTGTAGAGAACAAAGGCTGATTATTATAAAACCTATAAAGGAGGTTAAGCACCACCCTCCTAACCCACAGCATAGGAAGCAGATAATTATCCCTGGATCTAAGGAAACTGTTTACAGTCTCCACACTCTACTGGTGGGGTAGCATTAAATAACTTCACTTGCATTATTTATATTAACACCAGTAGAGCAAACATTCACTGCACCTCACTGCCTGGATGTCCTAGTCAATATGCTCATTAGATTGTTTTGGTTTAATACAAAACAGCAAGGAGGAACAGAGAAACAGAATTGTATTGATTATGCACACATTTCATCAAGGTGTTGCACATTATCAAGTTGTTATGTTTTTGGTAGCCGAGGATGAGTAGAGTATAACAGTGCTTTATTAGCAGAGTCATGCAGCCATAACACATCAGTAAGCTTTCACTTTCACTTTTAAGCTACCAGGAAGTATGCACAGAATAAGTATGCGCACAGTGACATCTACAGGCTATTTGCATGAACACCACATATTCCCACTATAGTAGGAAAGCATTTGGACAACTATAATAAACAGCAACATTAAACAGTATGCATTTTAAAGCAACAATATACATTATTCACATCACATAGTCCTTGGTCCATGCAGGTACTTTTCTGGTTCTCTCAGTACGCCTTATAGATTCACTTTCCTCAGGCCTATTGCAGTTGACATCAAGAGTAGAAAAATATCCTTCATCAAATGGAGCTTCTCCAAAGTCATATCTAACAGGAGCAAGACGACTTGCATTCCATATGCGTCCATCAGACAGTTCATATGTGTATGGTCCTCGCTGGCGTCTCACTTCAAGTGGTGTAGTAAATTTAGATTGTCCTTGTTTCAGTATTCCTGGTTTCTTAATTCTGACTAAAGATCCAGGCTGAAAGTGCACTTCTCTTGCACCATGTTTTCTGTCAGTATAAGCCTTACATTTGGCTTGTTGACGTTTCACAATGTCAGCAGTAGATGATTTTGTAGGCACAGTATTTTGTGGAAGTTTGATATCTGCAACATGTTACTTAGTGCGTATCTGTCTGCCATGTAATAATTCAGATGGAGATAATTGGGTTGTTGCATGGCGCGTTGCTCTGTAGTTATGTAGGAACTCTGTTGTAAATACTTTCCAAGATTTCCCAGAAAGATTTGCTGTCTGTAGTGTTTTTTCAGACTTCTGTTGAATCGCTCGATTTCTCCATTTGCTTGTGGGTAATACACTGAAGATTTCCTATGCACAATATTCCTCCCTCAGAAAGGATTCAAACTCAAATGAGACATATTGTGGTCCGTTGTCTGATATTAACTCCTTAGGATTACCTTCTCTGCTGAAGACTGTAGACAGAAATGTTATTACTGTAGCTGATGTTATATGAGAAACAAATGCAATGTCAGGCCATTTACTGTAATAGTCTATCAAGGTTATAGCAAATCTGCAGTCTATAGGAGCATCTGCAAAAGGACCGACAATATCAATAGCAAGTTTTCCCCATGCTGAATCAGGGAATGGTACTGGTTTTACATCTGGTCTCAACTTAATTTTGTGTACAAAGTTCTTTGCACAACTCAGTGAAGTGTTGCTTTGTGGTGAAATTTTAGACACTGGCTGTGTGGGAGGCGCTGGTGCTGTAGTAATGAGACTGTCAACTAATTGTAGGTTTAATGCAGCAAAGAGATCCCTTCCAAGTATAGCAGTACCCTTATTCACAATGTAAAAGTCACATTTTGCAGTATTTGATTCAAATTGTACAGTCACTGGCAAGCAACCAAGCACAGGGATTGGATCATTTAAGTAACTGACCAGTTTCAGGACCAGTTTTCAGTATATCCTTTGGTAGTATAGAAACAACTAAACCTGTATCAAGCATCAGGTTAATGGAGTGTCCCTTGTCAGCAGAAGCAGTATTGACACTGACTGTGCATATAAACTTGTCTGGAATAAATGTACTAGCTTTATCCACACTTAATACTGTAATATTTGTAGTAGTGACTTCATGAACATCTTTAGCAGAACTACGGCAGATCTTAGCAAAATGTCCTACTTTTGTGCAGTTGCACCAGCTTTTGCAGGACATGTAACATGATTTGCAGTGTGTTGTGTTGAACCACAGCGAAAACAGTATTTTCTATTTGTATTTGCTGCACAGATTTTCAGTGTAGGTGAATCCCTTTCCTTAGCACTGTATTTTGCCTGTGACTGTGCATTATTAGGCCACAGGGCTGAATTCACAAACTGTACATTCCCAGCAGTTCCCTGACTGAGAGTTTTAGCCTCTGCCACTGCTGTTTCAATTTGGCTAGCAACTGCAATAGCCTTTGCAAGGGTTAAATCCTGCTCTAGGAGCAGTCTCTCTCCAATGTGAGGTGAGTTTGTTTTTTCCACTATTTGGTCTCTTAGCATTTCATCTGTTAGATTCCCAAATTCACAGGTAACAACCAGCTCTCTCAAAGTTGCTACAAATTGTTCTGTGGATTCGCTATTACGTTATCCACGTTGGCGGAATTTATATCTTTCAGCAACCACATTTACTCTTGGCACAAAAAAGTTCTTTATAGCAGTAAGAGCAGTTTCATAAGTAGCATTAGGTAATGGTAATGTATAGAATATATGCTGTCCCTCTTCTCCCAGGCAGTGAACAAGTAAAGCATGCTTTCTAGCAGCAGAAATCTCCCCTTGGTCAGCAGCAATAATGTAATTTTCAAACATACGGATTCAAGCAGTAAACGGTATAGTAGGCTCACCAGGGTTTGGAAGAAAAGCTGCAAGCTGCTGCAGAGGTAGAAGAGCCATCCTTGTCCATATTTGTTATGTTTTGGTTAGCCGAGGATGAGTAGAGTATAACAGTGCTTTATTAGCAGAGTCATGTAGGCATTGCACAACAGTAACAGGAATGTAAGTTACATGGCTAATAGTATGCAGGGATTTAAATACAGTAGATGTCATTGCCCCCATGATCATAGCTTAATCTTTCTTGTGTGGAACAATGGAAAAGAAGCAGGCCTCCCTATTGGTAAAGTATACTATGAAAATCCCATCAAACTTTTATCTCTTATTAATTTACGAAATATGCTGTTTCTGTTTTTAACTTCAGTTCAGTCCCTAAAAAAATCACTTACAGAGAACTAATTCCATTCCTGTGCATGTATTATGCCCTTACGATTACTTGAGGTTAATTGGATAATTAAGTGCAAAGTGAACACATACAGAAAGTCCTTTCTCTAAATTCTTAACACTGAACGTAGCTAGCCATGTATTAAAGAACATAAGTAGAGACATGAAGAAAAAAAATCTTTAATTCCCTAGGAATCTCAGTATAGATAATGAGTTATGTGCTTATCGCTGTACTACATAGCTGTAGAATTTAACTATTTTCACATTATCAACCCTGTAGCCATGCCAACATTGTGCATGATAGAGGCACTGCAATTGTATCACTGGCCCCTTTTAGTAACAACTCAAATGTTATTTATGTAAAACATAAATAACATAAAAATGCACTGTAGCACATTAGAATAATTACACATTATCGGTCTACATCTACAGGGATACAGATATAGGGCATTAAGAATCAAGAACAAGTCATTGTCAATGCATGATATACCTCTAAAGGTAGAAGGAATGCACATTTAATGATTTCTTTTAAATGCCTTAAAGGAACAGTTTAGTATAAAAATAAAAACTTGGTAAATATATAGGCTATGCAAAATAAAAATTGATTCTAATATAGTTAGCCAAAAATGTAATGTATAAAGGCTGGAGTGACTGGATGTCTAACATAATAGCCAGAACACTACTTCCTGCTTTTCAGCTCTTTAACTCTGAGTTAGTCAGCAACTTTAAGGGGGCCACATGGGACATAACTGTTCAGTAAGTTTGCAATTGATCCTTAGCATGCAGCTCAGATTCAAAAGCAAACAGTTATGACCCACATGGACCCCCTACAAGTCACTGATTGGTTACTGCCTGCTAACCAATCAGTGTAAACCAAGAGAGCTGCAAAGCAGGAGATAGTGGTCTGGCTATTATGTTAGACATCAAGTCACCTCAGCCTTTATACATTACATTCGTGGCTAACTAACTATATTAGAAACATTTTTTATTTTGCACAGCCTATCTATTTACCCACTTTTTATATTTACAGTGAACAATTGATTTAATTAAATTTCACCCAAAACCATAATAGTATTAATCATCCATTCAGTGTCGGACTGGGCTGGCAGGACACTAGAAAAAACCTGGTGGGCCAGTGGTTCTTGTGGGCCCCTGCCCGCCCAGATGCACACCCTGCACCTATTCTGATCTCTGCTGATTGCGGCAAAAACAGTGCGTGTATGTGTGCTTTCGCGCATGCACACGTGCCTCTTCCTCTTTTTTCTGGTCACAGCAAACATTGCGTGCGCGGCAGGGGGGAGCCCTGAGGCAGAGCCCCAGTGGTCTCCCAGTCTAACCCTGCATCCATTCAGCCGCTGCTGGTCAATTTACCAGACTATTTAAAAGCACCAGTAGCACTCGTTGCTTTGTAAAGTAGTACACCAGCCAGTCCCTGCCTTATGGTCAGACAGCTACTGGATCAGAGGTCATGTGTAATGTAAGGTATTCCAGACCCAAAACTAACTTCAGGGTCCCAGTCATGGCTTACTCTTCTGTCTATAGCAGCTGCCTTTGGCTTCGGGATGAGCCTTCTGCAACTCAGATGCCATCAGGACTTAAGATGAGAGGACCAAGGAGAAAATTCTGAGCAGGCGAGGGAACTGAATGTGAGCAGAAGGGATGGGGGAGCAGACAGCTTAGACGTGGAACAGGCAAGGTCAATACCAGACAGGCTATGCAGTACCGAATCAGATAACAGAAGAATAGTCAAGGTCACAGGCTGAGGTCAAACCAAATAGTAACAAAAATTCAGGCAGTGATCAGTAGTGATGGGAGAATCGGTGGCATTTTGATCCGCTGGAAAATTTGCGAATTTACAGCAAATTCGCAAAATGGCAAAAAATTCACGAAACGCATTGAAGGCAATGGGCATGAAAATAATTTTGATGTACGTCATTTTTGACGTGACCAACAATTTTTATTTGCGCAACTATTTGGTCCAAATGCATTAAAGTTAATGGGCGACCAAATAACTTTGAAGAGCGACACTTTTTATGTACGCAACTATTTTTTAAATTTGCCGCAAATTTGTGTCCGGCAAATTTATTCGCCCATCACTAGTGGTTAGTACAGGCAGCAGGATGGCAAAGTCAGGGACAAGCAAGGGTCAAGAACAGGATCAGACTTATAGCAACACACCCAGGAACTATAGGAATAGACCTTTACATTGGGCAATTGGAAATAGGCCGAATGCCATGACGTCATGCGGCACACCAAATTCCTGAACGTGGAATCAACAGAATCAGAAGCGGCGGCAAGAAGAAGAAGGCGACAAGGGGTCCCTGCAATTACCAGTTGCTATGGGTTACTGATCCTGGGCACATTTATTACATAACCCTTTAACATAATGGATAAAATGTGTGATACAATACATTGCTAACTGTTTTCTTCTTCAATTTAAAAAAATCTCTATTTTCAGCAATTAGATCTTTTTGTGCTTCTCTTAACCAAAGCAGAAAATCTTTGTGCAAACCAGAATATTTTGTGTCTGATACCTATCCCAATTTGTTCTTGACTACTGCACCCTTTTTCTTGACATAATTGCAGGAGTACGATTTTGCCTAATATGTTGCTTGGTATCTCTTTCTTACTTTTGCCACCCATGTTAAGGAATGAAAAGTTGTTTTGTCAGTGTGCATTGGGCTCAATAGAATGGATATTCAAGATTTAAAGAGGGTTTGATAATCCATAAATAACTAAAGATGTTCAATTTATGCCGTGTAATGTCTATATCTACATTTCCTAAAAATCAAAAGCACGCTATCCCTCCTGACTTTAAATCTTTTGATTTGCATTTTGTACTTTATTGTAGATATGCTGCAAAATAAGTTTTGCCTTGGGCTTATACCTTGAGATATTTTTTTAAATGATCAAACTATTAATAAGTAAAGCATATCAATAGAACAAAAGCATGTGTAGAATACAGTACATTTGTTTCCCAGATGGCAAATTTCAAATACAGTAAATCTTTGTACTTGTCTTGTGTGCATTATTCTAAGCACATTTATATACTAATCTCTCTAGAATAAAGTGGCTTTCAGAAACTTTTCCCTACATTTCACTACAGATAGAAAACATTTTTTGCACTAGCTGGTAAGGAGCTACAACCTTCAGCATGTCCTTGCCAGCAGGCATTAAATGGGCAGTTTAAACTTTAAGTTAATTCTTTTGGTCTATTGAGTATATGAATATGATATAATACAAATGTAATCCCTTATAACAGGGGGTCATATCTCAATGTCTCAATTCATCAGTGCAGTACTTTCTGAGGTATACCACCAGTTTAATAACACTTTATGACATATTTTCACCTAATCTGTTACTAACTATCACCCACCAGTTTTATCAAGCTAAACCCAGCATCAAAACTCAATATTTGACAACATGGTACTCTTTCTTTATTAAAATACTTAAAGACATCACAAAGCAAAACCCTTATGATTCTATATAAAGCATGAATGTTGAGATTGGTGGGAAAAATGTGCATTTAAGTTATAATAAAACACTGAAAACTGCTAACACTGAAATCAGACAAGCTGTAGTAGATAATAAAAGGCATTCTATAGTGAAGTTTAAATATAACATTGCATGTAAAATAGCCACAAAAATTAAGCAAGTAGTGGCGGGACCCTTACTATCAGAAGGATTCAGCCGAATCATGTTGAAAAAGGCCGAATCCTAGCCGAACCCCAAACCGAATCCTGGATTTGGTGGGTCCCTAGAAAATATGCTTGAATACATTGTGCTAGCATGGTTTTATGCATAATAGATCATTGTCTTCTATGAGGAGGTGAACAGAAACCTAGACCCTGGGATGGCAGCGGATGTGGTAGACTTAGATTTTGCTAAAGTATTTGATATAGTATCACAACAGAAGGTTACTGGTTAATATTGACATGAAACCTAATATTTGTACTTGGAGAGAACTGGCTAAAATTTTACAAAGAGTGGTGCTAAATGGAACATTTTCTAATTTATTATTGTGTTGTTAGTGGAGTACCAGGGTGTCTGTCTCTATATGTGCTTTTGGCACTAAATGATGCAAATATATGCAGGATGCTGCTAGTTTGCAGAGCAATTTGACTATATTGGAAAACTGGGAAACAAACTGGCAAATAAGGTTTAATGTTGATAAATACAATTTTATGCACTTTGTAGAAATAACATAAAAGTGAGATACACTAAACGGTAGTGTGCTGGTGTCAGTACTGCCACCGGGAGCGCACATCGGCGCGTCTTCTCCCGGCGGCGAAGAAGAATCCAAGATGGTGGCCCCCCAGCTTTGCCATGCGGGTGGTGGTGGTGCTGGCGCAGTGACGCAGGTGCGATGACGTCATCAACCGGCACCGAAGTTTGAATAAAAGGGCGCTTTAAACGCTGTATCCTTGCCAAAGTATAGGTTTATTCTGCTATATGAACCTGTGTGTTAATTCTATTGAATATTCCTGTTCCCTGACTCCTGCCCATTCTGGATTTGTAACCCTTAACTGCCTGTCTTGTGAACTCTTGCCTGTGACTTGTCTACAACTCCTGTTTAACCCTTTGGCTACCACGACTTGGTCTTCTGCTTCTGGGCTTCCTCTTTGGTCCGGACTACTCCCTTTGGGAGCCGATAGGCCCCCTGACAGCTGGGCTCAAAGATGTGGCAAGGATGAGGGGATTTTTGTGGCTAACTCTAGGCAGCAGGGCTGGAACTAGGGGTAAGCAGAGGAGACAGTGGTGGGTGGGAGCATTGGGCACGTATCTCTACTGCCTGTCTCATCCAAGTTCCAGCCCTTCTGTAGTGCCCAATTGCATTGGAGAACATAAAAGTGATTAGAAAATATGAAAAGCCCCCCTTTAGACTTTAGACCTGAGGAAATTAACTTTAACCAGTGTAGATGGTTCTTTGTGGTAAAGGCAGTGAGGTTATGTAATGCCCTGCGGGGTGACGTTGTGATAACAGATTCAATTAATTCCTTTAAAAGTGGCTTGGGTGATTTTTTAAACAAGCATAATATCCAAGACTATTATGAAATACTGTTGGTAGTATAAGTATCAATCTATATAAATTATAAATGTGTATAGTGTATAGATAGGTCTGTTTATGTGTGTCATACATGTGTACTGGGGTTCAGTTAAAGGGGTTGAACTTGATGGACTTTTGTCAACCCAAATGAAATATGTAACTATGTATTTTTCAAACATACAGACCTGATTTCACAGATTACCATTTCCCAGAATCCCTTAGCTTCACATTATAATGCAACCCCTTCCTCACCTTGTTCTGTTGTAAAGTGATAGATTCTGGGACTTGAAGTGCCTCTTCTGAACATGCAGAGGAACTTCAAGTCCCAGAATCCATCACCTCACAAAGGAACAAGGTGATAGAGGGGCTGGTCCCTGCAGCTCAGGCAAAGTATTGTGGTTTCCTTTAAATCTGTGGAATCATGTATGTCTGTGGAATAAAATATTTATTTATATTTATTTATGAATTACGAAATGCCAAGGCCTATTTTAATTCTCAGTTCGGACCTGAATGGGGGTATATATTTCCTACATTGAAAATTACCTACTTTAGGTTATAGCCATTTAAGTTGTTTTTGTATGGGTAATTTTTTGAATTAATCACCCATTAGGTTTTCTGAAATATAAATTACCCATGAGTACTGCCTACTTCTCAAATGATATGTAGCTGCTATAGATAAGTACAATGATTTTTAATTTACTGTGTTCACTCTCAGTAAACAAAGCAACACTCTATTACAATGCTTGCAAGAGCACTGCTCCTGGATTCATCAATCACATTTGTTATTTTTTACCTTTCTCCTGCATTTTGCTTCCAGTGGCACTCAAGGGATTTCGTACCTACTGCCAACCATACACATTTAACATGAAGTAATTGAATAAAAATGATGCATCTTCGCTGGGATAAAAGATAATATGATTCTAGCTACTGAAAAAAAACATTCTTCTCTCTTTAACAATTTTAAATTGGCTTCCAGAATGTTCCATTTGTCATTTTCTCCCTGAAATAATATGCAATTAAACATAAGAAAAGATATGAATCTATCTGTGAGCCATATTTTATGTACTTTGAGAGTTTGGCTGATTATGTTTATAAACAGCAAGTACAAGAAAAATGAGTCAATCTGGGGAAAAATAAAGGCAAATTCGGAGATTTCCATTAGTAGCAGTTAGTCCTTTGGTGCAGTTATGTTCACATTTTCCCATGGGGGGCTGCTGTTAGAGCTGAAGTTCTGGTACAGGAAGAATAGTTTCCTTTTGTCGCACAGAATAAAAAGATTTCTTGGGTTTAAGGCTGGGGAACAACTTTTGACCTTTGTGTTTCAGAGTTTATTACGCTGAGCTATTGCTATTCCATATAATAGTTTTAATAATATAATAGTGATATATATTCCAAATCTTTATTATATATTTTGAAAATGAAGTATGGTTGTTTTGCCACCAGAAAGCCAGAATGATGTGTCTTGGATCATGAAACTGAAAGTGACTAATGCAAACATGGCAGCTGCCAACTGCACTGTGCAGTTCTACATTGGCCTGTCTATTATGATGGAAGGGGGCACTTTATAGAAGTTGTTTTGATGTGGTAGGGGAGTGGATGGGCTGTGGTCAAAAATGAATAGGAGGCTTATTTCCCCTTTTATATTTCCCTTGAAGTGTCAGTGCCCCAATGAATCTGCATGAGCTCCACTAATGAATGGTTTGGAATGGCTAATTTTATAGACTTTACAATAAATGATATTTTTAAGAAAGAATGGAAATCTTTATTGACGCCTTAGTCTAATGTTATGCAGTGGTTTCTCCACAGAGTTCACCAGCAGATAAATGTCTGATTTGCTCCTACCACCTGAAAACTCTTGTTTTTTGATTAGGGATAAGAGACACATTTTCGCTGGAAGAGTAAAACAATGCTGTACTTACTGTTATTTATTTAAAAAAACAGAATATACCAATAGGCAAGGTTTCATTTAAAAATATAATATGGACCCATCCTAAACAATTCCAATTCAATATCAAATATAACATCTTAAACTAATTCAGAAAATACAAGATCTAGTTAATAATTGCATAACCCAATTAAAGGCAATTCATTTTATATTTGCTAATAAGATATTAACACTACATAATATGTTCCAATTAAACATGTATTAGTGAATACGCCATTTCAGAACAATTCACTTTTCTGTTTTATGGATAGATAACTTGGCTTGTGATGGTATTATTTTAATGAGGTAGTTTCCCTTAATGTACTTTTTCGAATGGATGAGACTTAGGTTTTGTGTTATGATCTGCTGCCGGGAGGAGGAGAATCCTGCTGAGAAATATTCTACAGCCTTGAAGAAATACATTAATGAGGCACTTTGCTAATATGAGTGCACATCAGGCTTATAATCAGAGCACAAGAGACACACAAACTGACAGATACATACATTAATTTCATGAACTGTCATTTCTAATCATCATCCAAATGCAATTCTCCTAGGAACCAACCCTTAGCAAGGATTTGAAGAATGCAATACTGAATGCACTCTTAAATAAAATGAGGTTAAGGCTCCTGCACATAGGACATACATAGTGTTTTTATTATTTTATAATTATATTTTTGTTATGTTAGTGCTAAATGGTAAAGTTTTCATGCTTGGTTTGTTATTATGTATTTTTGTATATATATATGGTTGTTCTTGTGGTTTCTTCATTGTCATCTGGTTTCTACATTATCATACTAATATACATGTATAGAATTGCTTATAGGGGAAGTATACCATTCACCAAGTTATTTAATACTTTAGGCCATGCACTAGTTTATAAAGATGGATTGAAAATTGCTACTGATTTGCAAAATTTCTACTGATGATATGTTACAGAGGAGGGCCAAGAGGAACTGGTACATAAATCAAGAACCTCTTGACATCCTACGTGCTTCTGATTGCAAACCCCACCACTGCCACTCATGTCCCTATTATTAATATTAATAATAACAGTTATTCCCTCTACACCATATAAGAATTAGAAGTTGAAACCTTTGCAGTAGGGAATATCCTTTCACCAAAGATAAGACTGAATCTATGTAAACTAACAGACATTATGTTTGTGAAACAAGTAGTATGTCCAAAGGAGCACATCTTACTTACACAGACGTGCAAAGGCCATGTTTTGTTTTTCTTGTATTCCCAATGGATTTGCCTAATGAAAACATTAAAGGGAAAAAAATTTTTTCAAAATGAATCCGTTATTAGTGCTGCTCCAGCAGAATTCTGCACTGAAATCCATTTCTCAAAAAAGCAAACAGATTTTTTTATATTCAATTTTGAAATCTGACATGGGGCTAGACATATTGTCAATTTCCCAGCTGTCCCTGGTTATGTGACTTGTGCCTGCACTTTAGGAGAGAAATGCTTTCTGTCAGGCTGCTGTTTTTCCTTCTGCTGGAGTAGCACTATTAACTGATGCGTTTTGAAAAAAACATGTTTTCAGATAACAGGATCCCTTTAAGGGCTGAAAGTATCCTCTATTTGCGTTATTGCCCAAAGCTTCTGTAAAGGCATTACTAACTTAGCTTGCAGGTTTAGGCTGCCTATGCAGCCACTGTCTCACTTATAGGCTTGCTATAAACTCTTTATATCTGTCCAGAGGGCTCCTATATTGTTGGACTGGGGTATGTGAGTCCCAGAGAACCCCAAAAAAATCACTAAATATAGCAATTGTTTGCTGTTATAAGATATGTTTGGAAGCTGAATTGTATTAAAGTGTTGATGGCATAAAAAGAAGTCTATGAAGTAGGATTTGGCCTGGATGCCTTCAGTTGGACAACCCTGTTCTACGGCAGATTGTAGATTTCGTTTATTTTTACCATTTTTTTTTTTCATTTTAGCACAGGTTTAAAAACTCTCCTCTGATGCCACTCTTTAGGTGTAGATTTATCAAAGTGTGGGTGTCTGCAGAAAATCCTTTCCCATGAAAATTAACCTATTCATGCAGTAGATAACCTAATTAACCTAACCTTATTAAGGCTTGCCTTGGTGTGGAAAGTATAAAAAATGTTTTTTGTTGTTGCAAATTAAATTTACATATAATTTCTTGGAACTAGCAGCTGCCCCTCCTGCAGACACCCATGCACCCAGCTACTATCAATTCATTCCTATGGGATTTTTAGAAGCATGTTTATCAATGGGTGAAAGTTAAAATTCACTATTTATGCTGCTAAAAATCCCATAGGAATAAACAGAAAGTAGGTGATTTTTTTTCTGAGGTGAGCTCTAACCTCACATTTTGATAAATGTACCCCTAAATGTAAAATATATTAAATCATTTCTAAATCAGCTATATTCATTCCATATATCTATTTTTGAGAAACACAGGCTTGAATAAAATTATAACCCGAGAGATAATTCTGATTTTAAGTTCTTGAACATATCTGCATTAAAAGGTTTGCACAAAATGTGCATTTAGGCATGCATTTATTTAGATTAACCCCTTGCTTGCTGTGGAACATAAACTCTACATCATTGGATATCAGTGAGTATTTTAATTTCTGGCTTGTTCTTGAAACATGAGGCACCATGGGTTTACTGGCGGTATGCGGCACACCAAACAAAGCTTTCCCAAAGCTAGCTATATTGCTCTATATAGATACCTAATGCACATACAATTGGGAGAGGCAGCGTTACTAAACCACCTATAATAAAGGCATTCTTAATTACATACTGTATACCTGATGTGGGACTGCTTCAATTTTAACAATTCTTCAAACTGCAATTTTCATGTGGTGTAGTATTTGATTTGTTGGTAAACCTAGTCACAGATGTGCCTTAGCAGTGTAACACTTTTAATCAGCACAAGTTTATATTTATTATTTTTATGCAATGACTTAAGCCACCCAACCTCTACCCCAATCTCCAAAGCCATTGCAGAGATATGTTTGTGACAATAAATTTTATTTCACCTACAGGTTCTACAATATTCAATGAATATCTGACACCAAACTGCTGCATGTAGACAGAATGAAGAGAAACAGATGCTAAGTGAGGAATAGTGAATATAGATTTGATTATTTCAGAAACCATGCAAAATTTTTTAATTGATTGTATTTAGAAAGTTTTGTTATTTCAATATGGTGAAGCGTATATAAACTTTTCATTTTCACGATAGTTCCACTTTAATGTAATAGGTATTGCATTTCAGACATTAACACTGGCCCCAGCAGCTACCTTTTACAAATTGAGGGTTAGAACACTGAAATCAAATATCTGATGGTTTTTACACATTACTGAACCAGGGCAAACTGTTTCTGTGTTATTACATTACTTATTTAGTGCCCTGTCATTTTTGTCAGCCCAGTAAAGTCATTTGTGCCAACTAGATGGATTATTATTAACAGTACCTTAAAAAGTGAGCAAATTGGAAGATATTTTAGCTCGTTCAGTATTGTTTAAAGGTTTGCCGGATGTCCTAATGCAAGACTTGGCAACTGAAGCGCGGCTGAGTAAATTGGGCACTACAACACAAATGGCAGCGATGCAAACAGCTGTTATCATAATTACAAACAGATTTCCTTCACTGCCATGTTCTGCAATTTGTCTCAAGTTAAATAAATACACAGATGTGCTTCATTATCATATTGAAATTGTGCTCTGTTTCCAGAAGAAAATGGCCACAATTTCTTCCCACATGAGTATCTGAAGCACAGCTTCTATACAAAGATGGCCTGCCTACATAAATGATTATCATAGATAATATCAATGTAGATACTGTAGCTTGACCGCTATATTTATCTGTAAATGGAAATTTGATATATGGTTTCATAATCTCTGATTTTTGATGGATACTTAAATGTTCTTCACTTCTTGTTTATGGCAATGCATTTAATAATGACCAATAAATTCAAACATTTATTGATGTTTTGTAAGAGTGAGATGCACACAATTTCCCCATCTCTGCCTAGAGTGTTTCTCCCTTATCATATTCATAAAACCTTTTTATGGGCCCAAGGTATATATTTTTTTAAAGCAAACTTGCTGTAGAACAAACACAGCAATGCATTGTCATGTTTACTTTGGGCCAAACATGTGTTTGCTATAGAAAGTATAGTCCTGCCCTTGATACCTGGAAGTTTATGAATGCAGCTGAGGGCTGGACTCACCTGGAGGAGGTATAAATACAAAACTTATATAGCTCTGAGCAGCGCTGAAGCAAGTAGCGAAAGCGCTACTGACTGGGAGTGGGAGTTTCCCTTAGTAAACAGTGGCGTAAATTCGCCAGCGTGTTCGCGCCTGGCGTCTTTGCGCCTGGCGTCTTTGCGCAGGCGCAAGAACGGGGGTGACGTCATCGCGCAGCGCGCATGCGCGCTTGTACACAGGAACGGCCTTATAAGGCAGCGCCTCCCACTGAGTTTCCTCTTGGCGCCCATAGCAGCTACAGGTACAACTTCTGAAATGGAGGACGCACTCCTGCAGCAGATCCAGGCTAGGATGGCACAAGAGGGTACAGAGTGGTTGCAGAACCTCCTCTACACTGAAAAAGATAAGGCAGCAGGCAGATCTGGGAGAGAAGGGGTAAGAGGCACCAGGGCTCGCCCTGTTCGCCGTTCTCGCCCACCCACTAGATTAAGCCCCAGTCCCCCTACAGCTCGTAAGAGAGCTCAGCCAGCCATAGTACCGGTGGTAACTTCTACACCGGCAGTAACAGCCCCACAGTTACAGGTGACTGCACAAGTTCATGCATCTGCAGAACCAGCCGTAGCTGGGTTGCAGTCACGTTTACACTCCCCAGGTCATGTTAGTTGTGGTCAGGGGCATATGCAAAGTCGTTCCCCATCGCCTTCCATGATCCCCCCCTCCCCCCGGCCATGTGGTGGCATACCAACTGGGGTTCGCACAGTGATGGGGGGCCCAGGGGCTAATTTAGTTGAGGAGCTTCATGATTCCATGGCATACAGCTCTGAGGAAAGAGAGCTGCCCAATTTTGATACGGCACCATCACAGGCCATTAGGCCTCAGCCTGTACTCACACCTGTGATTCATCAATCTCCTCCGCCCCTATTCAACCCTCCTCCCTTATACCATCCCGGCTCCCGGCTTCCGGCCTCACTCCCTGCACATAGGGTTTCAAGCCAGTACAGGCTAGACAGGCGGGGATCACATGGGATGGGAGGGTCAGTAGCGGTTAGGGATCTTGCATCACAAGGTTCTGGCGGGTGTAAACGTCATTGTAGCGCTGATAGGTCCCCAGATAGGTTTTTGGACAATAGGGGAGCCTCCAGGCATAGGCGCTACGGTCCGGGGTACAGTGACCACAGCTCATCCGCCTCCCGCGCACGAGACACCTCCTCCTCAGAGAGAGACTCTGTTCGCCTTAAAAGGAAGGCAGCTACTACAGTTCCTGCACCACAGACAGCAACGGCTACTCTACCAGTTCCCAACCCATTGTTACAGGCTGGAAGTGATGGCATTTTGCCAAGCAGCGTACAACAGCATACAGGTGAGCATGCTTGTTTGGGTGCTTGGGATCAGCTGAGAGGTAATTCAGAAGTCCTTAATGCTTTACGGTCTATTATGGGTAATTTACTAGGAACTGCTTCGGCAGCATCCCAACCCTCTTTAACTTGTCCTTTGAAAGACTCCTATTTTTGTGGTGTTACACCATTAGGGTGCCATATCTCCACTGATATCAGGGAAAAAATTTGGCGCAATGAATATATTGACATATGGTCTTTAATTTCACCAGATCAGCCCACAGTTGACCGGGAGAGGCATTTTGAAAAGCCTGACGACAGAAAAGTAAAAGTAGCAAAGACTTTTGGAAATTGGCTACAAGCCTTTTCGGTGCTGGCCTGTGTAGTGGGCCAGAAATTTCCCAATAAATGTTCTGAGCTTTTCGTGTACTTGGATTTAATCTATGGGGCCTACAGGACACATGGGGGCACTGCGTGGTGGAGATATGACGAGGAGTTCAGGAGGCGGTTATCGCTTAAACCGGATCTGGGTTGGGATAGCAAGGCGACTGATGTTTGGCTTCGGTTGATGACCTCACAGAGGTCACAACCCTTTCAATATCCCGCTGCACAACATACCCTTGGGGCACCCAGTGCAGCGGCCACTAGACGCCCCGGTTCCTGCTGGTTGTTTAATGAGGGACACTGCAGGTTCTACAGCCTTTGTAAGTTCAAACACGAGTGTTCCACTTGCGGAGGAGCCCATTCGGCACTCCGATGCTTTAAGAAATTCAAACCTACTACCCGTATTGGCACCGGTAAGCCAGAGGACCCCAGTGAGCGTACGAAGGATGTCCCCGTGGTTAGACAGTTATCCCAAGAAGCAGGAAGCCGCCCTACTTAGAGTTGGCTTTACCTATGGGTTTTTCATCCCTTTTCAGTAATCGCCCTTTCCTACATTTGCTGAAAACTTGAAAAGTGCCGTTGACAACCCGGGGGTAGTTGTGCTGAAACTAGCTAAAGAAGTCCAGCTTGGCAGGGTAGCCGGCCCTTTTGACTATTTGCCTTTTCCCAATTTGCGGATGTCTCCTTTGGGCGTGGTACCCAAGAAGGAACCCGGAAAATTCCGGTTGATACACCACCTGTCTTACCCAAAGGGTACATCTGTGAATGATGGGATTAGCAAAGCGGCGGCAGCAGTGTCGTATATTTCCTTTGATAGGGCTGTCTCCTTGGTTAGGGCAGCCGGCTCAGGGGCGCTCCTTGCTAAGTCAGACATAGAATCAGCTTTCCGGCTCCTCCCGGTCCACAATGATTGCTTTCATTTGCTGGGGTGTCATTTCAACAATGCTATTTACTATGATATGTGCCTACCTATGGGCTGCGCAATCTCCTGCAGGTACTTTGAGGTTTTCAGCTCATTTTTGGAATGGGTAGTACGTACTGAAATGGGGTTCAATTCCGCGCTGCACTACCTTGACTATTTCCTTTTTGTGGGGCCCCGATCTTCCAAGGTGTGTGGTTCGTTGTTGAACGCATTCCACTTTTTCATGCAGAAATTTGGGGTACCAGTGGCACTGGATAAAACCGAAGGCCCCACTACAGTTCTTTCTTTTTTGGGCATAGAAATAGACTCCAATTTGATGGTTTTTAGGTTGCCACAAGACAAATTGCAAAAATTGAAGGACGCCATCACGGTGGCTCGACTCTGCAAAAAGGTGACACTTCAACAAATGCAATCATTATTAGGGCTATTGGTTTTTGCCTGCTGCATTATGCCTATGGGCAGAGTGTTTTGCCGAAGGCTGTCTCTGGCCACTCGTGGTGTTGAAAAACCCTATCACCACATTCGCATTACTAAACAGTTGCGAGAGGACTTAAGTGTCTGGCACTCTTTCCTAGGCATCTACAACGGCCATACTTGCTTATTGGGTGAGGAGGTCCAAAACAGTGAGGTGTCCTTATACACTGATGCGGCTGGTTTGACTGGTTTTGGAGCCGTACTTGGGAATTCCTGGTGTGCGGGTCCTTGGCCAGCCACCTGGCTCGAGCTTGGTCTTTGCAGGAACCTAACTTTATTGGAACTATTCCCCATCGTAGTTGCCCTTGAGCTCTGGGCTCCCGGCCTGGCCAATTGCAGGATTTGTTTTTGGACGGACAATATGAGTGTGGTGCATTGCATTAACGGGTTATCTTCCTCCTCCCTTCCTGTTTTGGCTTTGCTGAGACATTTGGTGTATTTGTGCTTAGCCCATAACATTTGGTTTCGTGCTAGGCACATACCAGGGAAGGTCAACTCCATTGCTGATGCTCTTTCTCGTTTTCAGTGGTCAACGTTTCGACTGCTGGCTCCCGAGGCGGACGAGGAGGGTACGGAATGCCCAGCTTCCCTGTGGCCCCTGGTGGAGACGAATTTATGAGTTTGATACAGGCATCGGTTACGGCAGCGACATGGAAGGGTTACGGTAATGCTTGGACTGAGTGGGTACAGATGGGGCATGGCAGGTCCTTAGCCAGTGACGCTGACAGGCTGCAACTCACAATAGATTATTTGTTACAAGTGAGGGCAGATGGCTATTCTGCCACAGTGGCTCAGAGACGTCTGTCGGGGCTTGCTTTTTATTTTAAGTTGGCGGGTTGGCATGACGTGACGAAACATTTTGTAATTTCGCAGGCGCTTAAAGGGTGGAAGAAGGAAGTAGTTAAAAGGGAGAGCCGCCGGCCCGTCTCTTTTGCGCTGCTACGACAGTTAATTTTGGGTCTGCAGCAGGCAGTTAGTTCCCCTTATGAGATTTCCCTGTTTCAAACTGCTTTTAGCTTGGCATTTTTTGGTGCTCTTCGCACCAGCGAGCTGGTCCCCATGAGTAAGGTCAAACCAGGTGGCCTCCAGGCGGAAGACGTTATTCTTGGTAACTCCTTCATCCGCTTCCGAATCCGTAAATCTAAAACGGACATCTATGGGCAGGGGACTTGGGTGACTCTTTCAGCAATTGATGACGTAGCTTGCCCGGCAAGACTTGCGACCGCATTTGCGGCGGTTCGGAAGCAGGGTGTGTGTTTTTTGTCTCATGAGGATGGTTCACCTCTGACTAGGTATCAGTTTGATACTATTTTTAAGAAATGCTTGACTGCGTTGGGGCTCAACTCCAAGGAGTTTGGGACTCATTCCTTTCGAATAGGGGCAGCCACGGAGGCTAGTGTTCAGGGCATGAGTGAGGATCAATTGAAGTGCATAGGCAGATGGAAATCGAAATGTTATGCTGGTTACATTCGACCGCAGCTTCTTACTAACTGAATTTTCTTTACAGACGGATCATCTCCTGTGGTGCTTCTGGTGGGGCACTCATACATCTGTCGAGCGGCACAGCGTGCGGAGATTCGTCCAGGGGGAAAAAACCTTGGTTTTTCCGGCACACGTGTGATTTGGCGAGGCATCAGTGGCATGCGGTGGCTGCAAGTACTCCCTGAGGTGGTTCGCTTTAGCCGAGCTTATGATGGCCCGCTGGTACTGGTAATTCACGCTGGGGGTAATGATTTGTGCCAAGTTCGGGTAGCTGAGCTTATTTCTCTCATGAAATCCGATATTATTCGTTTCCCCCCATTTTTTATGGATTTGGTTATAGTTTGGTCAGAGTTGGTGCCCAGGTTGGCGTGTAGGGGTGCCCGCAATGTTGCTGCAGTTGATAGATCCCGCACCCTGCTTAATCAAAGAATCTCGCGTTTTGTGCGTAGCCAGGGCTGGGTGGTGGTTCGGCACCGGCAATTGGAAACGGATACCCCCTTGTTAGCTGACGGGGTTCACCTTAATGAGGCCGGTTTAGATATATTTTTGTCGGGCTTGCGCGATGGCGTAGGGAGAGCCATTTCTCTTCTGGGTGGAGGTCGGAGTTCGGTGTAGGATTACACGAACTCCTAGTGGCGGTTATTGATCCTTTGCCTGTATTCGGCCTAGTATAAAAGGCGACACCACATGCCCACTGCACACAGTGGCCGGCATTCGGGGTAAGATATATAAGGTCATATACTTGACAGTTAACGAGATACGTTTTGAAATGGCAAGGATCGGGAATTAAATAAATATATACAGTATAAATAAAGCTGTGGCCGACTTTCACCCACTATTCTGTTTCAGTGTGTTTTATTCATAAATTAGCATTAAAGGGCTTATCCCTAGCTGGGGCATAAATGTTAAGTTCCATAGGCTTAAACATCTTCACAGTCTGAGCAGCGCTGAAGCAAGTAGCGAAAGCGCTACTGACTGGGAGTGGGAGTTTCCCTTAGTAAACAGTGGCGTAAATTCGCCAGCGTGTTCGCGCCTGGCGTCTTTGCGCCTGGCGTCTTTGCGCCTGGCGTCTTTGCGCAGGCGCAAGAACGGGGGTGACGTCATCGCGCAGCGCGCATGCGCGCTTGTACACAGGAACGGCCTTATAAGGCAGCGCCTCCCACTGAGCTTCCTCTTGGCGCCCATAGCAGCTACAGGTACAACTTCCCGCCCACCCACCCAGTGATAAATGATTCCATTGTTGTGTTGTTATGTTTTACAAAAAAAAAAAAAAAAAAAAAGAATGATAATAAAAAAAAGGGGTCGAGGTCTGATGTTGTTCATTTTAATGTATATCTGTTGGATTTCAGTGTTCTTGTCACAGCGTGGCGGTTATTGATCCTTTGCCTGTATTCGGCCTAGTATAAAAGGCGACACCACATGCCCACTGCACACAGTGGCCGGCATTCGGGGTAAGATATATAAGGTCATATACTTGACCGTTAACGAGATACGTTTTGAAATGGCAAGGATCGGGAATTAAATAAATATATACAGTATAAATAAAGCTGTGGCCGACTTTCACCCACTATTCTGTTTCAGTGTGTTTTATTCATAAATTAGCATTAAAGGGCTTATCCCTAGCTGGGGCATAAATGTTAAGTTCCATAGGCTTAAACATCTTCACAGTCAATGGCTCCAAATTCAAATCTCATTTCTGAAGGAACTTGAGTTACTGGTTTGCATATTGCAAATTGGATGGAAACCTTGCATACACTGAATGAGACTAAAATGCTAAAGTGTATTACAGCTATATTCCAATCAGAACAAACAACCCCAACTATGAAAACAGCCCAATTTAGCCACGTACTCCAATGTGCAGATTATCAATGAATTATAGATTTAAGAGGAAAAATAAAAATAAACCAGCCATTATCACATATAAGCACCAATCATACCCAATTAAGGGCCAAATTAAGTTCAGTGAGAAAAAGTTGACTTGTGGTTTATCACATGAGAAGTCATGAACATGATTCAATTCGAGGAGAAAGACTTTTCTCCAAATTCAGTTCCAGTTTTTTCACACAGACTTCAATAAAGTTTTCACGTGATAAAAAGTGAGAAGTTTTTCTCAATTGAATTGCAACTCAAATTGAATCTCATCCATGAGTTTTCACGTGATAAACCTTTTTCTCACTGAATTGAATCTGGCCCTAAATGTGAGTTCCAGAAATAATAATTTCTAAAACTCTTTATTTATATAGTGTAAGAAGGTCACTTTAGCCCATTTCAAGTTAAACCCAAAGTGACATACAAGAACATTAATTTTGATAGGAATCCACTTATTATCCAAACATATATTCATATAAGGAGCAAAGAAATGGCTAATCTGCTTACTCTAATTTTGTGAAGTTCAATCATATTTTTGCTCTCAGCAGGGACTGCTAAATTTGTCAGAATAATTACATATGAGCAGCAAAGAAGGACTCTAGAATGGCCATGAATGCATTATGCTGACTGCAGAAAACTTAAGTAACAGGACATAGGTAGCATCCAGTTTTCCCAGATAAACTACAGCAAGCTTATTAATTTATTAACTAAGATTTAAACAATCTAACCATTAGTAAGTACTTGAAATGTGCTAACAGTATCTATCCAGGGGCTCATGTGACCAATGGGTTAATAAATTGGGCTTTAATTGTATAGAGCCACCTGATTCTTCATAGCAGCCCTTATCAGTGGTACAATGAAGTGTCCCCTTATAATTCATACAGACAAAAAAGAGCTCCTCCGAACTCATCCATATCAATATATTAGGGACATTAGTGGTTATTTACTGACACTCTGCAAATGCAAGTCCCTTAGTGCACATTTAAAAAGCACTTGCATACAGGTCTGGTTGCATGCTGTGGGGGTTATTTATCATCACTGTGCATATTCGCCCAGGGGCAGTAACCCATGGCAACCAATGAGATTGTTGCATTCATTGTTCTACTTGCAGCTGACTTTAAAAAGCTATTCATTGATTGGTTGCCACGGGTAACTGCCCATGGGTAAATTTGCCCAGTGTTGATAAATGAGCCCTTGTAATTTTCACTTGATAAAAATGTCAGCACTTGGTGCAGACTGCAGCCTTGTACTGTATTTTATTGCTGCTGTGATTTTGCGCTAAGAACAGAGACCTGTTGCAGCTTGCCATTGCTCCCTGACTAAAAAGGATATACAGGACAGGAGAGTGGCATGTAAGTCTCTGTGCTCCATTTTGCTCTGTCTATGTGCAAGGTATGGTGTAAAGCACAACAAAAACGGCAGACTATGTTTTGCACACTGCACCATGTCTTCCTCCTTTACACATAGTAATGATCCCAAGAGACATAATGAGCTCAATTGCCATGTTTTTCCCCACACTGAACCACTATTTCCCAGAATTCCAGCATCATTGTGGATGCAAACAAGCAATTCTCTTGATGTAATTGTGCTGTGCCTACCAGAACTCCATTGAATAATTTTGAAGTCTGTGTGGCATCATTTCTGGTGTTGTGCATGTGAGTAACGTGTGAGCCCAATTCTTTTGGCGCAAATGAACTGTACCGACTAAACCGGAGGTGGCAGTAGCTCCTGGGTTCTGCAGCATCAATGGCACAGAGGTGCTCAATTCAGAATGCAGAGCACAACTATAGGGTAGTACAAGGAAAGCATTTTGATGCAAGTACCTAATGAAAGCAGTTTTAGGCACAACTCACTGCAGGGAAAAAAACAATTGCCCACTATGCTTACAAACGTCCTATATTGTGCAAAAAGCTACTAACAAAATACTACCCCCTTCTATAAACAAAACCAAGATTGGTTGACCAAATATTGAAATATATTCAAACTGTCCAACTACATCAAAGTCCGTGGTCTTGCCAATCTTACACTCACTTATAGTTGTAGCTACCATCATTCCCAACTTCTATCAGGTGATCTCTGTAGTGTCGAATAAAAACATTAAAAAAGCAAGTTGCAGGTAAAATCCCATATAACTTCATATGAAACATGATTAATCCACGATAGTTTTTGTGTTTAAAGGACTTCTATTTTACTCATTTTATCCAAACACAGAAGCTATAAAGAGAAAATTGTCTCCTCTGATCTTAATAGAAAAATTATATGAATTCAGATAAATTGGTAATTAATATTCACAGCCTGAACACGCTAAATGAATGTGTTGATGGTCTCAGAGATAATTTAGAGTATTAGTTCACTTGGAAGTATACGGCATTACAGAAAATACACTTTGGACCCATCTTCTCCCAGACAGGCTGGTGCCTGATTTAATGTGAAGGTTATCTAAGCTCATACAAAGGTAACCAAGAGCGACAGGGAATAGGATATCTACCTTTCTACCCTCTTTCCTTAAAATTGCTTTTCTGTAACATTACAGTGCTAAGGCTACAACCTCCTTCCATGAGCTGTAAAGTGTCAGAAAATAAGGCAAGTGTTTTGCAGATGTCACTGTACTCTTGCACTGCAGTTTAATCAATGTTAATTAAATGTGTGATGGTTAAAACCAAGATGAATCACTTAGCTAATGTGCTGTGAGACAGAATTAGGAATGGACTGATCCTTGTAACTCTCCTTATGAGTTGTTACACTCAGTGTAAGGAATTAATGACAGCCAACAGCCTTCAGCTAAGAAATAGCATGGGAAAATACGACAAGACAGGTTCATGTTACAATGAACAGATCAGGTAAAATTAATTTCTTAACTCAATACTAAAACAACTGATCCTAAGGTTTTACAAGCACTGTTCTTTGAAAAGGGCTGACATTGAGACCTTTGCATTATTCCATTTTCCTTGGTGCCAATCTAATTACTGTAAATGCTGTGTACATATTTAACGAACACAAAGTTGTAGAAAAGAAACAGCATTAATCGGCATTAAAAAATGATTCCTACAGACTCAAGCAAAATTTTCCTACAAACATTATTATATTTAATCAGCCCACTTTTTAATCATAAAATAAGAAATATGAAATCCTATCAGGAAAAGTTAAAAAAACGTTTTAGTGGAATCAGTAACATCACGAGTCAAGAGAAATACAAAGGAGGAAATAGAAGGAATCAAAATGCATGGGATTCTATTTGCATGGGGTGTACTTCTCACTCTTCAGCAGCTGAATGCATGACTAAACTGGAAGAGATGTACCTAGTCTATAGTTAGCAAAAGGTGTGTTTCTTGCTACTCCCAGGGCATGGGCCTGTGTGAGACCAATCTATTTTCCATTTAGTCCCCAGGCAGTAGTGCTATATGCCATATACTGGCAACAAATATCAGTTTTCATACCTCCACCTCCAGCCTCCAGTTTTAAGTTCAGTTTGTTACTAGTTACTTGCTAGTGGTTATCCATAGCAAGTCCCAAGGTGCATCAATAGTAACAATGACTAGGAACCAAAATCCCCCAACAAGCAGACATCACAACCAATGCAGAAATGTAACAAATAAATGCACAGTTGATTATTCACGAATGCAAGTCTGGATCAAAAATATCCAACTGGGCTAGAGCTTTAATGCAAACTATGACATTTCACAAAAACTACATTCAACAGCAGTAGAATAAAATGTATTTATGACATACTAATGATTACAGAGACACAATGTTTGCTTAGGTCACTGATAAAACATTTCTGCAACACAAGAGTAACCAGCAAACACATTGCAATAAATGCCAGGATCCCTTTTAATTCTTACATATATGAAATTCTGGTGTTAAATAAATCTAGGGGATTATTTATCAAAGGTTGAGTTGTTTTTTTCCACGAAAAATTCAAGTTTTCAAGGGTATTTTTTTTTATATTAACTTGTATGTGTTAGCCATAACTTTCACTTATAGAATGAATAAAATAGTAATTAACCTATTGAAGTTCTCCTGAAAGCTGATCTGTGCTGCATAAAATAGTGGTCACTTAAGCTAATGAGGGCATAGGCGGATTTTCATTAAGGTTTCCAGCAAGCACCACTGAGCGATCCTCTTCCGGCTTCTTCTTTCTTCAAATTTCCCAGGGGTCTGAAGGGGCGATGCGAAGTAGAATGAAACAGCTGGCTTTTTAGGTAAAGTTCAGCTTTTCACTCTAATGTGCATGTGCAGCCGCAAGAAGCAAGAAGAAGCCGTAAGAGGATCGCTCCGTGGTGCTCACTGGAATAACCCCGGGCCGGTGCAGTTTTCTGCTGATAGGAGCACTAGCCTGGGGTTTCAGGTAAGTAAATACATTCACTTGGTGGTGCCTAACATTTGGCACCCCCAAGTGTCAAACAACTTTCCTTCTCCTTTAAAGGTACTTTGTCAAAATTCACTCTTTGCACTTATCTATAATTGTGCTCAATGCACTCAATCCACTCAGTCATTCCTGTCTTCTGTTCTGAATCGAGTGTTGCTGTGCCTACTGATGCACTCCTTCTTACCAAATCGTAGCTCCTCATCGTGCCCGGCATCAATAGGGGCAGCACAGTTGCATATAATTAGTCAGCGCACACACCTCTTGCACGTTAAATACTGGAAATTATACCAAGTTAACTTCAGCGCAATTGCATTGAATTTATGATGGAATTCTCACAGTTGCATTTATTTTGACAAATCCTCTACAATTGCATCAGGCACAAAACATGGCAATTGCGCTCAAAGTGCACTTTACAGATTTACATGACACTTTTGGTCTGGAGGTGGTGGTAGCTCCATGGTGGGAAAATACTGTGATTGGTAGTGTGACAACACCAGAAAGCAACAAGTTGCATATCCTTGATGGAGATGCAGAAATACAGAACAATAATTACACATTGTTCTGTGTAAATATGCACTTTATAGGTAAAGCATCTGGCCAATGGGCCAACTCTCAAACTGAAGTCCAAAGGGAGAGCCATGTCTACCCTACCTTAAACCTAACTTTTTTCAAATTATTGGAAAGACTTATGATACACCACAAACAAAGGACTAGCACAAGTCCCAAAACCTCGCCAACGAGCAATTTAACTGGAGCTATTTTTCAATATGATGTCTGACATGAATAATAGTGTCCGATTATCTACTTACACCCTTTTACTGGGTTCTGGCACTGTAATTGCCCAGTGCCAACAATTTATTTTCATCTAACTGTGCCTTAAAAGTGTTGTAAAATATGAACGCTGTCCTGTCATTTCCATTTCATTTTAGAAGGTTTTAAAGAATAATTTCCTTTATTAGCAGTCTTTCTGAATCTAACAACCATCGCCGTACTAAATAAATTGCAGCGTTAAGACTGACACATAAAAGCAGACTTTTTAAACAGCCAAACATGTTTAGTGTACAGTGCATATAAAAATGAAGAGAAAAGTAAAATAACAAACGGAAAAAGAAGGTTGTCAGTGTATCAAATGGCAGAGATGTCAGCTCTGGAATAGTTAAAAAGAAAGAAAAATGGTGTCCTCCCCCTAAACAGGGTCATCTACTGAGATTTGAAAGGCCACTTAAATTCTAAGCATCCAGGCATTAGTTGGACCTATAACATAAGGGTCACTTTTCCTAAACAAAAGGAGAGGGGACTTTCTGCAGGAAGCAATTTAGAATGATTTTAATGTTTAAACTTAAAATGACTTCTGGTTTAAGTACCGCCATCTACCTTGATATTTCTAATCCTTTGTACTCATTTTGTATTTAATTCCTACCCACTGCTTCTTCTAGTAAATCACTTTCCGCTGGCATGCAGAATTATCAATATACATGTAACAAAAACCATCTGCATCAGCAGGAACATGTTATCATTAAATACAGGGTTCCATCGGCAGCTTTTGTGCCCCTTGTATTATGGAATTTTCGGGTGATAGCACATGAGGAGATTTCCAAAGGCTTTCCATAGCATAACATAAGACCTATTACTCACGGCAATCTGATTTAACATTGGGAAAATGTGATGGAGGCATTTTCCCATGGTTAAGCCAGATTTCAGTGAGTAATAGTGATCTTCGTGTTAAGATATGCAGGGTCTTTGTCAGGAGATTTCTCACCCATAGTAGCGAAGATTTAATTGTGGTCCTTGTAATGGTTACTGCACCTGTCTACTACCTGTTCTCTAGAGCATGAATATTATTTGGAACTTGTTTTCATAAACAATTACTTTAAAGAAACCTCTGTAATAAATATTCATGATATAGGGGGTCATTTACACAAACTGAGGATAAACGTGCAAGAGCTAGAGTGAATGATATAGTAAAGAAAAAGTCAGCCCTAGACCGGCACTCATGACTACAGCACTGCTGAATGCAGTCAGCACTGTATTCATGGTGCAAATCTAGATGTCTGTTAACTCTTTAAACAGTTAAAACAGAGGCCTGGGGCAATTTTGTGTGCCAAAAACATGCTGCATTGGGCCTATTTTTTTGCGCTTTGTACCCTGCCCAGCAGGTAGTAAATTACCACTATAATCTTCTAATATCCACTTTTACAATTAGACATTAAGGGGGTTATGTAATAAAAGCACTAAGATTGCCCAGGAGCAGTAACCCATAGCAACCAATCAGCAGGTAGCATTTACTGGTCACCTGTTTAAATGCAAACATCTTATTGGTTGCTATGGGTTACTGCTCCTGGGCAAACTTAGTGCCTTATATTACATATGGGGGATAAAGAGATAAAGAGCTTGGCAGAAAAGCTTGGATTGCCCAAATGGATTAAAATTGTAACTGTAATGACATATCAACTTTTGCTAATGAGAACAAAGCATAAGAATTAAACACCTTCTTTCCTTCATTATGCATCAGTTGGGAACTATTGTAGTAACCTCACTACAAATTAAAACTGCCAAACACATGCTTGAGTATATGAACACAAGACTTTAATTGATTTAAGGGCAGAAAGGGTGAATATACTGTATACTGTATCTGTAATGTATCTAGTATACCTAGTGAAGAGTTGCTACTTGCTAGCATTTTCATAAGGTATTAATAGTACTAGAGAAAAATTGGATGATTCCTAATAGAACATTGTCTTCCCCTGAATAATAAAAAAATAATTAAACCAGACCTAGGCAACTGCTTTCATGGAATTGATTTACATAGATGAAAAGTTTAGTTAAGTGCAGGTGATGTTCAGCACACATGCAAGTGAAAAAGAAGAATTAAAGTTTGCATTTGTATTCAATAACCATTTCCCATTTCTACTGCTCCTGGGTGCTTGTTACATTTGTGTAAATATGCAAATAACATTAAAGGACTCTAAGCACGGGCACTTCTGCAACAGCAAATCACCCCAATGCAATGCCATTGCTTGCCTACACTAACGTGATTAAACAAGCTAGAAAAATTAAGTGCAAAACATGTATCATCCTTGCTTTAAAGGGGTGGTTCGCCTTTAAGTTAAGTTTTAGTATGTTACAGAATAGCTAATTCTTAGAAACTTTTCAATTGGCCTTCATTTTAAAATGTTTTAATAATTTTTGCCTTCATCTTCTGACTCTAGTTTTCAAATGGAGATCACTGACCCCAATTCAAAAACAAATGTTCTGCAAGGCTGCAAATTTATTGTTATTGAGATTTTTTTTTAATCAGGCCCTCTCCTGTTCATTTCCCAGTCGCTTATTCAAACCAAAGCATGGTTGCTAGGGTAATTTGGACCCTAGCAACCAGCTTGTTGAAACTGCAAACATAAAAGCTGATGAACAAAAAGCTAAGTAACTCAAAAACCACACATAATAAAAAATGAAAATCAATTGCAAATTATCTCAGAATATACCTCTCTGCATCATAGTAAACGTTAATTTAAAGCTGAACAACCCCCTTAAAAAGTCAAAGTTACTTTCGTTTACTTTTTAAAACTTCTGGGCATGATGCACGAATTAAAGTCCAAATCCTATTCATGTCAATGAGAACAACCAGAAAACTGCATACATTAAATAAACCCCATGCAATATATAACCTATGTATACAAAAAGCCATCAGTGAGTGTGGTTTAGTGGCCAAAAAGAGAGGTGTCTGTGTGATCAGTGGAGTGTTATGGTTTTTCCTTACTATCAGAAATACTCCATTACCCAAAAAAGTCTATATAACATTTATAAAGCTCTAATCTGTATCACATAGAGCATATACTAAAAAATATCCAGTGCAACTTATGTTAAACATTGCAACACAGTAGACACAGAATTTTGCATATGCAATCTTTACCTACCTCTTCTTGGTTCAGATCAGAGCATGAATCTGCTTCATCAGACTTCATCTTGTCAGAGTCAGTTTTATGGCATAGTTCTTCACACAAAGGAAGATGGATATTCGCTTCGGTGGAAGATTTTAGTTTTGGAGACTCATCTACTGCCTGTTCTTGGCCATCCATTGGGCGCACGTATGCAGTAGGCTTTTGTTGAACTGCATTCAGCTTTGTGGCAGAAAAGTTCTGAATACAAGGTGTACTGCAGCCAATTTCTAGACTGCTATTTAGCTGTGGATGTTGTCTCTTGTGGGAACTGGTCTTATTACTCACTAAAGTATTTTGTGGCGGGTCATTAGAAGAGGATGGCGATAATACAGATTGTAAGAAGCAGTTTTTATTTTTTTCCATAGCACGTTTCTGGTGCCCACCTATACAGTCTTTTGTAGCAGAACCAACCATTTTCTGATCAGATGTTTTTACTTGTTGCTGGAGTGCAAATGAATGGTCAGGCTCCTGCCAGTTCATGGTGGCTATTATGCCCAACTGCACAGGTACTTTAGGTGGACTGATGCCAGTAGTTTATTTTTAGTTTTTGTTGAAAATGTTCCTTTTTTGTATCAGGTTGAAGAATACCAACAAGGTGACTCTGCTTACACTGGACAGTCAAAAGGTCCTTCATTTCATCATAGCTGCCAAAAGTACTTTGGATGCAACTTGGCAGCTCATCTTCTTTTCTTGTCTAATGATAATAAATAAACAATGTTTGAGTACGAGATCTGAATTTTTAATAAAAATAAAAACTCAATAAAAAAAAAAGCATTTTTCAACCTCCTCGAAATAAACAACAGCTTACGTTACTTCTCCTGTAAATTAAATATAGATATATAATTTGCTTTATTGATGTACAAAGAAAAACTGATAAAACACTATTGTTATTACCTTGGAGGGAAGTATAAGAAAACTAAAAAGAGCACTGTTTTGCTAATTTAAAAATATCTTTGCTCCAGGGTCTAGTGGGACTTGTGATGGATAGGGTACAGATATAGAAATTTAGTATCTGGATACCTATTAACCAGAAAGCTATGAAATATTGCAATGTTATGCATTGCAATTTAAATGAATAACTCTTCATTATTTACTAATTATGTTTTTTTCTGCTTTAAATCAGTACCAGAACCTTAACTTCATATAAAAAAATCCATATTTCTGGCAAAACAATACTAGTGTTTTTTTTAAATGTTTAGTAGTATAAGGAAACATCGAAGCCTAGGATGTTACTTTACTTAGGAAAAAGCATTGATAAATACAATTTATCTCTTACGGTAATAAGATTTACAAAAGATAATACGAGACAGCAAGCTTGTGTTTCCGGCACTTAAAGTAAACAGGAAAACAAGACAGCTCCAATTTCTACCTTATCAGACAGGACAGTAGGCACTCAGACATCTTGTAAGTTTCTAATGTAACTTGATCTATTGCTAACAGACTGTTGCTAAGTTGCTAAAATAATTCAGCACATTCTTCTGTTTGCTCTGTATTTTATTTATGATACTGATAGCTAATATAGAAATAGTACAAAGTAAGGAATACATGGTAAGCTGCATGAAGTTATTATTGGTAGGAAAATACAGTACATTGATCCTTTGTGGAACCAGACTGTTAATTGTGTTGTAATATTCACTACATCTTCTTTCCTTTTAATAAGAATATTCAATTGAAGTTTTGACAAAATGGATTCTCCTGTTAAAACAGAAGATAACAGAGTCATGGGGGCAAATTTATTAAAGTGCGAAGTGACGAAAATTCGCTAGCTTGGCGTCATTTCGGCACTTTGCCGATTTAATAATGGTCTCTGGTGTATTTTTGCTAGCAAAGGAGATAAACTCTGGCGCAACTTCGCACTCTAACGCCAGGCAAATTTTTACTCTGGTGAAAGAGTGTTACTACACAAATCCGCTAAGTTTTTGATTTTACTGAACGTTACTTCTTGCGTCAGAGTTTACTTCAACAGCTCAGACCAGACGAAGTGCAATAGAGTAGATAGGAGTTTGTCACATAAAAACACTGCACTTCTATTGCACTTCGTCTGGTCTGAGCTGGCAAAGTAAACTCTGGCACAAGAGGCAACGTTCAGTAAAATCAAAAAGTTAGTGAATTTGTGTAGTAACGCTCTTTCGCCAGAGCAAAAATTCGTCTGGCGTTAGAGTGCGAAGTTGCGCCAGAGTCTATCTCCTTTGGTAGCGAAATTGCGCCAGCGACCATTAGTAAATGGGCGAAGTGCCAAAATGACGTCACGCTGGTGAAAATTTATTTTACTGAACGTTACCTCTTGCGCCAGAGTTTACTTTGCCAGCTCAGACCAGATGAAGTGCAATAGAGTAGATAGGAGTTTGTCAAAAAAAAAGTTTCAATTTTTTTCTAAGTCCCAAAAAAACGCTGGCGTCTTTTACTTTTTACAGGGTGATAGGCTGAAAAAGAGTGAAATTTTTTTTTTGGGTACCCTCCTTCACCCTACATAAACTATACAGTGGGCACATGTGTAGGGCATTATAATAACTTTATATAAGTTTATTAAGGTTCCCTGGCTTTGTGTAGTGTAATGTATTTGCTGCAGCATATACGGCCATTGTACTATTAATACCTTCTGTACTTGTACTAACTGAACGCCATATGCAAATAGCCACCACTAGCGTAACTTCGAACTGTTGATCGTATTTTCGGTAGCGCAAATTCCCAAGTGTTCGGTACCCTGTGCACAACTTCTGATCTTCGTGAATTAGCGTTGTCCAGGCGAATTTACGCCTGGCAAATTGTTGTAATGTGCGCAAAGCCAGCACTGGCTAATTTTCGCAGGTAAGTAAATTTGCCCCATAGACTCATAGACTTTTGAAATCTATCTATTTTATCTCATGTTTGGACATTGTTCCGGAGTCAGAGTTAATGTCACAAAAATCTTCACAACAGTAGAATGCCCTACCAAGTATCATAGTGTAAACATTTATTCTATATGTCTGTGAAGGTTTTTATTCATCCAGGTCATGTTTTATCTAGAAGTAGTAAATCTAAAGCAACTGGACTTGCTGAGTAATCATTGAAGACATTTCACTACTCACCCGAGTAGCTTCTTCAGTTCAAATGACTGGTATCGGAAATCCTCGTCATATAAACTCTTCCAATAATCCATTCACAATGGTGCAGTGTAACTATCCAGAGAGGGGACAACTGAAACTCACATAGGTTGTGAATGTTGTGTAGTTACTGTGATAGAATTACCAATGTGTCGTGCAAATCAAAGAGACAGGTCATGAGAGTTGCATCAATGGAGGTGTGACGTTTTGTGAAACTGCCTAGGTATAGATGTTAGAACCGCATTGCATGTAGCAGACAGATAGTGTCAAATGCCCCTCGTCTGTTTGGGGAAGGTTTTTCTACCTTAACATGAATAGCCACTTTTTTGCCTCATTCAAAACAATGGTCTTCTCTGTCTAAATATGAACATTGCTATCTTCAAATGAGTGTTCCTTGTCTTTTAGATGTAGAAAGACAGCTGAGTCTTGCCCAGTAGAGTTTGCCCTCCTATGCTGATCCATCCACTTGGGAATCAGTTGTTCCGTCTCCCCAATGTATACACCTGTGCACTCTTTGCTACACTGCACTGCGTATCCCACATTGCTTTATTTTTCTTTTGGTGTTGGATCTTTTGGGCGTACCAGTTTTTTTTACCAGTGTGTTGCTAGCTTTGAAAAACAAACGGATGTAATGTTTGTATCTCTGACATTCCAGCTACATATAGAATTACTATGTTGCGCTTATTCTTTGTCTCAGTGTCTTCTCGTGTTTTTGTTGAGTTGTTTTGTTGTTTTGACAAAGGCCCAGTCTGGATAACTGCAGCAGGATAACACCCTCAACAGCAGAACAGAGTTCAGTCCTAACTAAGTATGCTTGTTGCTTGACTTGTGCCTTAACACCATATACTTCAAATACAAGGACCACTTCTACTGACAGAAACATGGGTGTGTAATGGGTTCTCCTGTATTTCTCATTTTGGTAAACTTGTTCATGGAGGAAGTGGAAAGGAGGGCCTAACATACTTTCAAGAGAACTATACCAAGTCTCGGGTTCAGGTATATAGACGACAATTCAAAAAGCAAGAGCTCATAAAGTGGCAGCCTTTACAGAAAGCATTAACTTGGTGGACAATAACATCAAGTTCACAAAGGAGGATGTCCATGAGAACAAACATGCTTTTTTGGACTGTTTGATATCCATCCAAGAGAGGGGTAACTTGAAAACAGAAGTAAAACCAACTTTTACGGATAAATATCTGTTGTTCGATTTCCACCATCCACTGAAACACAAGCTAGGTGTCATTAGAACTATGCACCATAAGAAAGTGTGACAGCTGATACAGATCCAAAGACAAGGAGCGAAAACATTTCAGAGGAACACTGAAACTTGTGGCTACCCAGACTGGGCCTTTGTCAAAACAGCAGCAAAAACAGCCCAACAAGAACAGAAGATGAAAATAACCATGATATGTTTTTGAAATCTAGCAACAAACTCAGCAAAAACTGGTACACCCGAGGATCCACCACCAAAAGACAAACAAAGCAATGTGCTATATGCAGTATAGTATAGCGACAGTTGGCCCGCAGGGTTTTGTGTCTAAGGGGGGCAGTGCCGGGCCAAGCTGACCAGGGGCCCTAGGCGACCAGGCCGGACACCGCGCTCCCCTCCGTGCTCCCCTCCGCACTCACGCAGACGTGCATGCTCCTGAACACATTGTGCACACACATGCGAAGAACACCAGAGGGGTGGGTGTTAGAAGAGCACCGGAGGGAATGGAGGCAGGGGAAATTGACTGAGGGGAGAGTAGAGAGGCGGGGAAATCGTATGAGGGGAGGGGAGGGAGGCAGGGAAAGTGACTGAGGGGAGACAGGGTAAATCACTTGAGGGGAGGGAGGCAGAGAGGAGTGCTGGAGGGGTGGGAGGCGGGGAGAGCAGCGAACATGGACTAGGGGTAGGCAAAAGTCAGGAACCTGCCCTTTTGTTGTGCCCTAGGCAGGTGCCTCTTCTGCCTACCCCTAGTTCCGGCCCTGAAGGGGGGGCCCGGCCATGCTTCACTTACTTGATTAGCCAGGCCCCCCTGCTTTCAGTGTGCTGCATAGCAGCTCTGTGCACAAAGCTTTTCTCCTATTAAGATTTCCTTTAACCTCATTGGTCTTTTAAGAATAAGTCCCAGTAAATCTGCATTGGGATTGGATCCCCTTAATAGGAGAAAATCTTAATAGGAGAAAAGCTTCATGCACAGAGCTGCTGTGCAGCACGCTGAAAGCAGGGGGGCCCGGCTAATCAAGTAAGTGAAGCATGGCAAGCAATTTTTTAAAAAATTTGGGGGGGGTCTGGCTAATTTTTTTTTCACTTGCAGGGGGCCCCCTGATCACCAATGTTTTTTTTTAAAAAAAAAATTTTATGGGGGGCCCTGGTGCCAATGTTTTTTTTTTTAACTTATAGGGGGGCCCTGAACACCAACTTTTTTTTAACTTGTAGGGGGGCCCTGATCACCAATTATTTTTTTAACTTGTAGGGGGGCCCTGGCCACCAATTTTTCTAAAAAAAAATTTTATGGGGGGCCCTGGCACTACAGTTTTTTTTTAGATTATAAGGTGGCCTGACCATCAATAGCTTTTTGTAACTTGTGTGTGTGTACGGGTTACCTTTTTTAGCACTGATGTCTGTGTGGTCTTTTAACTGTAGTGTGGAGTGGGTGGGATCTGGGGTGGGGCTTGGGGGTTTGGGTGGGGCCCAGGGGGCCCTGAACATTTTGTTGTACGGGCCCCATGATTTCTAATGGCGGCCCTGGATGAGGCATAAAAGTTATTTCACGTTAAGGTAGAGAAACCATCCCTAAACAGAGGCGGAGGCCTTCGACACCACCTTTTTGCTACATACAATGCTGTTCTAACATCTTTACCTTGGCAGTTTCAAAAAACTTTGACCCTCTGTTGACGCAAATCTCATGACCTGTTTTTTTTGAGTTACATGATACATTGGTAATTCTATCACAGTAACTACACAGCATTCCCAACCTATGTAAATTTCAGTTGTCACCTCTCTGGATAGTTACACTGCACCATTGTGATTGGATTATTGGAAGAGTTTAAATGCTGAGGATTTTCCGTTTCAAGTCCCATTGTTTAGATTTACTTCTACTAGATATTTCTTCTATAGCTTATGTCAAGTACAGTACATTGGTTAGAGACTTTTTTGAGTGTCTGTAAAGGTGGCCATACACGGATAGATCCGCTCGTTTGGCGATGTCGCCAAACGAGCGGATCTCCCTCCGATATGCCCACCTTGAGGTGGGCAATATCGGGCTGATCCGATCGTGGGCCCTAGGGCCCAACGATCGGATCCTTCACGTTCGCAAACGGGCGGTCGGATCGCGGGACCGCATCAACGAACAGATGCGGCCGCGATCCGACGGGATTTTTAACCCCATCCGATCGAGATCTTGCCGACTTTCGGCCAGATCTCGATCGGGGAAGCCCGTCGGGGGCCCCCATACACGGGCCAATAAGCTGCCGACTCGGTCTGTCGGCAGCTTTTATCGGCCCGTGTATGGCCACCTTAAGGCACCCATCTGTCCTACCAGGCAGCAATCTATTGAATTTTAAAGCACCCGAGCTTGCAGAAAGGAAAGCTATGTTTACTAATCAGTGCATCTCAAAACAACATCCTTTATGGTGCTCATCTCAAGCTTCACAAAAATGTTAATTAAGCATAAAAATCCTCTACACAGAGCATCCAAACAACCGTCGAACATAAAGAACTAGAATACTAGTTGGCAAACCGTTTTTGCTCCATCCATACTGAATGCATGATACATCCTGTTTTCTTCATTATATAAACAGTGAGAGTGTGAGGATTTACTACAATTTGCTTTTACTGCTGAATATAGTAAATTCAAACTTGTTTTTTTAATGCCATGCATGCAAAAAAACATGAGGGGTCTCCTCATTTTGAGGGTCACTTTAAGTAAATAGTTACATTTGTCATTTCTGCACAACGGGGCTTTTAGCAAAACAGAATGAATTTGTGTTTGTTAAATGTGTATCCCATGTATATATAAATTCTTATTCATTTTAGTGTTGTATTTACACTGGAAAGAAATTCATAGAACCAGCTACCAGTGACACAATTAAAGAAGGAGGCCAAGAAGACCTGGAATATACAAAAAGTTGCAGTGCTTCAACATCTAAAAGTGCCAAAACCCCATACATGCACCATCAGCCACATTGATGCTACTTTCCCTGCTATAACATGATGTATAAACAATTTGTTTTTGAAAAGCAGAAAGAGCTTTAAGCTGGCCATAGACACAAAGATCTGATCGTACGAATCGAGGATTCGTACGAATCGAGGATTCGTACGATTTTCAGAACGTGTGTGGAGAGTCCCGACATTTTTCGTCCGGCGGAGATCGGTCGGTTGGGCGATCAGACAGGTTAGAAAATTTCTGTCGGCTGCCGATAATATCTCTGCGTGTATTGACGATCGTACGATTTTCAGTGGGAGACTGTCACTAGCTTTGGTTGGACATAGATATCGTACGATTGCTGTCAGGGGCAGAACATTGCTGATCTGTTCTTTTACTAATCTGACTGGTAAAACTTTGATCTGAATGGTTAGTGGCGGGTCGGGAGATGGGAAAGTCCGATCGTACGATGATTCGTACGATCGGATCTTTGCATCTATGGCCAGCTTAATGTGTATTTTATATCTGAGTTTCAAAGAAAGTGATTGAAATCAATGGAATAGTAGTGGTTAAGAAATAGCAATCATAATAATTTTATAAATGCACCATAGAGAAAAACTAATAAAAGGAACATGTCATTCCAGTAGCTGTCCACTTCCCACAGTGCTGAAGTAGTCCTTCTGTGATAATCTAGGCAATCCTGAAACTGTTCCAGGAGATTCTGATACAGAGTATGCTAATTTACCTCTACAAAAGCTTGCTATGCATGTACAGCTATGCATTTTTCAAACAATTAACTTTTACCTTATAGGGTTGACTGAAGAGGGGGTAATTTGTAGAGAAAATAGCCTCACTTTGCTGTACTTCTTGAGTCCTTCTTTCCAAGTCCTTTGTACGAAGCACATTTTTATCTTGTTCATATCCACTGTCAGAAAGAAAGCAGAAAAGTAGGTAACAATATCACAAGCTAGTATAGTATAAAATTCAGTGCTACAAATCTAGAGAATGAAGACAGATGGCAAAGATAGTAAGAACATGAATCTGATTAATGCCATCCCTGGCAGTCAGGGCAAATTGTGGTCGCTGGATGTTCCTGTATTTTCCTAGCACACAGAACAGATAATTGAATTTTTTCAGGAACAAAATAAAAATCATTAGACAGGATCAGCATGTTCTGAACCTCCCTGGTTGCAAAGTTACAGAAGCAAAATAGAAAAAAAAACAGTCATTTAGAGATTACAGTTCAATCAAAGTGCTAGCAGAATCTCTGAAGCACTCTGATTTGCGGTGGTGTCTCTGACTGCTGTATAAAATGTACCATTTTTAAAACAAAGCCTTTTTAGGATCTGCAAAAATGGAAACCCTACTTAGATTAAAATAACAAAACATATAATTATCATAATAAACATTGCATTTGAATCTATTCTGTTACATTTAACATAAAATACATCATTAACAAAATAATCATATTTAAGATTACAGGATTGTTCAGGAGTAATTATTAACAGTTGTTTAAAATGTTTTGTTGGTGGTGAATCTTTATCTCCATTCCCTGAAGTGCTGTTAAAACTATGTGCAGCACTGAATTTTTTACAGCTGTGCTTTGTATTCTGATCTCTGTTAATCATCCAAAGTCATCAAACTGCTCCCTAATCAATCCCTTCCTCTCACTGATTTGACACACGCGCACCTCCTGAACATGAAAAATGCATGGGGAATGAATTGTGTCGCTGCACATCTGAGTGATTGTGATCATAAGGGAAGGAAATGTGGAGGTTATCCAAGTAAAGCAGCAAGCTGGAAGGGGAGAAATCTCATGTGACCTATCTATAGAAGACGTGATTTAATTTTGATGCGCTCTGATGAATGCCATGCTTAGTTTGAATGTCATCTGAAAGATGCAAATACTGTATAGCTGACATCTATGCTTATTCCCCATTTTGGTTTTGTACTCACAAGTAAAATGTCTATGGTTCTTATCTAGTGCTTAAAAGCTTTCCTACTACTGGGAATTCTAGCTCACTTTTTGTTATGTCTTGCGTGCTTTTGCCATGGTTGAAATTCAGAACAAAGAGAAGATGATAATTTTAACCACATGTATTTTGATCTATTAACTTTTGAGAGGTGTAACTTAATAACATTTGATGAGTTGGGTATTTCTCTTATAGACAGGGTCTGGAAATCTTCTGAACAAGCTTTACTTAAATGGGCAGTATAGTCACTTTTTTAACATTAGTCAATCGGATCTTTGCTTTCATTTTCTAACTTGTAGTATTCTAATCAAAACTATTTTCTGCACTGGTACAATTTAAAGAATAGTTGACAATACCAAAGTATTTGTATAAGAAGGGTCCTGAGAATTTCTGAAATATTTTATACTGGACAATTCATTTTTTTTTTATAGTTTTTTGCACCACTTCAGTAGCATACAAGGGTAAAAGCGACAGAATCATTTTGCTCCATTAACAAGGTCTGGTCTCCAAAGCTAGAAAGAATACAGTTGTGGGGTCTACATAAATGCCAGGTTAAATCTGTCCTCCATTTCTTATTAATTTCTAATTAAGTCACGGATAGATTTTAGCTGCTTTAACAGGCGGATTCCAGCATTAGTCAACATGTTGCAGCATGGTTGAGTTACTTTCAGTATAAAAAATGGTTAGGCTGAGAAAGTACAACCATTTATGTCTCACAAACTATAATAAAATAATGAAATCTATTTGTGAAAGAGATCTGTGAGCATCAACATTAGGATACATTAAGATTAATGACAGGTCCAATTGAAGCAAGAAAATATGCCCTTTATTGACCTAAACTGATTACAATTGTATCATGCATTTCAATACATTGCTCAAAAATATATTTGGCTTGTTATTTGGTAAGCTTTTATGGAATTTTCATTTGTCTGATTCAAGAAGTGTAATCCAGTGTAATGAACGTTTAATATATTATAGAGCTTGGGCCTCTTCTAAGGAACTTTTAACTTGATCTTCATTATTTATTTTATATGCTTACTAAATTATCAGTCATTGTCTGCCTATTTCCAGCCTGCAAATGAAAAGGCTCTGACCCCATCAACCAAAAAAAAATAAAACAGACTTTGAGGATTATTTTCTTGCTATTGTTACTTTCCATTGCTTATATTTCTTCTCAGTCCCTCCCCTATTCAGCTTCCATTCTGTCTGGTTGCTAGGTAATTTTACTATAGCAACCAGCTAGTATGTACAATTCGAAGCCTGGGAACTATTAAACGAGTAATGCAAATATTTCACAAACCACAAATAAAAAAATAAAGACTAACTGCAAATTGCCTTTAAAAAGGGCTGTCTAGATCACTAAAAGTTAATTTAAAGTAAACTATCCCTTTAAAAGCCAAAGCAACACAAATCTGTTTTACAGCAAAACATATAGGTTTGATAGCCTCTTAATTTCAGTTACTGTTTACCATTTACAGAACTAGCACGACATATAAACGACATTGCATTTCTCTTTTTTACTGTGATTCTTTTCTCCCCATTGTTATTTCTGTCTTCTCATTCCCCAATTTATTGGTGCCAGTTCCATTTTAGAACTCCATAAAAATGATGACTGATTGAAAAATACAGTGTTAATGGATTCCAGCACGCTTTTATGGATGCCAGCGTTATGTTGCTGAGGATGAATTGCTTTCCCTAATGAAATTCAACCCTTATGTGCACTTAGAAGAAGATGTCACACACTGATGAATTTGTAACTTGATCATGAATTTGTACCTTGTAACATGATCGGGACAATTCCATTAAAAAAATGTACTTGTTATGAAAAAGAAATAAAAGGATTATTACAATGCTAGATAATTGGGCATTAATTGAAATATAACAGTTGCGTTAATCTCAGATTGTGTGTGTGCATGTTTTCCTTTATAAACAGACACCTAAGGGTTTAGGGTTTTTCAGAGAAGCAACTGTCAGGATAATTGAATGTAATCATGTTACAAAAATACAATAACTAGACCAGGTCTTGGACAGATAAAATACACGGAAGGCTTGTTTAAAGAGTTTTCCTCCAGGCATAAGCTGAGAACAGATATCAGTCTCTGACATAACTCTGAGTTGAGATGGATGTCTTTTCCTGCAGCTTTTTATGCTACGTCCAATAAATTACTTTGCTTCAGCCAAAATGCCCTGTTACACTTCTCTCTTTTACATCACTCACATCATGTTTGTAAATTTATGTTCCAGGCACAAATGTATAAGCGATAGCTACTCATACATCAGTCCACAGTGGTATACCCTTTGAATTTTGAGAAAATAGTTAAGTTCTATATATTTATATTTACGTGCTAATTTAAAGGGATACTGTCATAGGAAAAAATTTTTTTTTCAAAATGAATCAATTAATATTGCTGCTCCAGCAGAATTTTGCACTGAATCCATTTCTCAAAAGAGCAAACAGATTTTTTTATATTCAATTTTGAAATCTGACATGGGGCTAGACATATTGTCAATTTCCCAGCTGCCCAAAGTCATGTGACTTGTGCTCTGATAAACTTCAATCACTCTTTACTGCTGTACTGCAAGTTGGAGTGATATCACCCCCCTCCCTTTCCCCCCCCCAGCAGCCAAACAAAAGAACAATGGCAAGGTAACCAGATAACAGCTCCCTAACACAAGATAACAGCTGCCTGGTAGATCTAAGAACAGCACTTAATAGTAAAAACCCATGTCTCACTGAGACACATTCAGTTACATTGAGAAGGAAAAACAGCAGCCTGCCAGAAAGCATTTCTCTCCTAAAGTGCAGGCACAAGTCACATGACCAGGGGCAGCTGGGAAATTGACAAAATTTCTAGCCCCATGTCAGATTTCAAAATTAAATATATAAAAAAATCTGTTTGCTCTTTTGAGAAATGGATTTCAGTGCAGAATTCTGCTGGAGCAGCACTATTATCTGATTCATTTTTTTCCCATGACAGTATCCATTTAAGTGGATTGTTAATAATCACTGAGAAAACATTTACAAGGAAATTCCATTCCTATTGCATAAAGAGTACAGATAATCCCAGAGATAACTCAAACACATACAAGTGAATACAAAATAGGGTTATCAATACCCAGCACTTTGGTATATGGCCTTAAGTTTGCTACTTGTCTATTAACCCATAGGAGCCAATCAACAAGTGGCATGCACTGATCAGCTGTTTGGGTGTTGTGGTTTACCATATATGGGAAAATGTAAGACTTTTTATTTCATTAACCCCAAAGTATTTATCTGAAATAGAATTACTTAGAATCACTGACCAACTGAAGGCAGACATGTTTTGTCCATGGATGATTCAGTCTTGTCATTTGCATAATTGTGCAAGTTTGCACAATCTTTTGTAGTGGATTCAGTATTTAGTAAAAAGGTTGTGGTACAAATCTGACAGCATAAACTGACAGTATGTGAGTGAGATTAAGTATGCTTTACCTTTACAATGGAATGCTTGAACTTTGGGAATGGAATACATTATATACAAAGAGGTATTCTACCAACTTCATAGTTACACAAGGTACATTTAAGTTACTGCAGGAGAACTAAAATGGAAAAAGAAAAATAATATTAAGTTCAAATGCTAAAGTGCAGCTTAAATAGGTTTCTGCCTAGTGCCATCCACTACAAAAGTAAATGGAAATACATATTGATTCTACAGTATCGGGTAGCATCTTCCACTTGAGATAATGTAACGCTACTGTAACACAAAGACTAATGTGTATCCAAATAGATTTTATTGCTGCTTTCAAACATGGCGTACATAAACATGTCAGTCCTCTCAGAGTACCTCAGTAAAGACTTAAAGCTTTATTTAATGCATGGCAATAAATATAAATATTCTGTGTATCTGCACACAGTCTGGCTGTTTTTATATTTTCTGAGATAAACGCTATTATACAGTATAGTTGCTGGAACAGGAACTCAATAACATACAAATAAAGCAATAAGCCACGTTTAAAAATAATATATAACTTCTATATGAACTTATTTAACACTACCAAACCTACATGAATACAGTTTATAGTAGTATGTAACCGTATAAGCATTTGTTTATATGGCTGGAATGAACATAACATGATATCATATCATGTTGATCTGTTAGTATCCATTGATACTGCCTGATGAATATTCTGCACAATAAATATTTTGCTCTAGGCGTGTAACAAATAATTGTCACTTCAGTGGTTTTGGTACTTTCTCTCACAATTATTTGAGATATGATTCATGTTAAATATGGTGATAATTTGTCAAACAATCAAACAAAAAAGTTTGTCAACAACAAATCTATATTTGTGGTCAGTCAGATTGTAAATTTGAAAAACTAAACAAAGTACTGGACAGCTTTGTCTCCAAATAATCATACATGGCCTTAATTGGTGGACTTACTATTTACATATACCAGTTGTATGTATTTAATTGTGACTGACTTGAGCTGAGGGAATTGCTCATGTCTTTTTCCATATGAAGTCACAAGAAAGCATTGTTTTTCCCATTATGGAGGCTAAAAGATGATTAAAATATTAGTGAACTACTATTTTTCATTATTATTCCCTGCACCCAAACAGTTGGTTTTTCAGTTAATTCTACTATAGAGAAACCATATCTGACACTGAAGGCACACGTTTTGTCTACATAAGGACCCAAACCATAGGCCTAGTCCCATTAGCAGGCTCAAAGCACTTCCAGTTAACATGGATGCTAACTGAATTCCCTGAATATTATATTTGAACGTTTATTATCGTTATGTTTTTATTTAATTGTAATTGTATTAGGAACAAATGGGATCAGGGAATAGTTATATTTAAAAAGGGGCAAATATCAAAATCAAATAACCTCTCTTCTACTACAAAAGATAAAATAATATTAATGCAATTAATGTATATGTATGTTATTACTCTCAATCATTTTGAATAAGTACTGCACAGCTGAACATGCCATAAAACATTCTGCAACGGTCTCTTTGTTGTAATATTTTTCACAGTACAGTGTAAGAACTTGGTAAAGATTAAGCACATTGCTCCCTGGCTAGATCTATTGCCTACCTGAAACAGACCAAAGCTGGAGTGGCATTATAAAGAGACTGACATAGCTGAATGTAAGCAGTTGCTGCCCAAGACATTAAACCACAGCCCACCCCCTTCTCTAGGCGTTTGGTACATGTGCAAGTCTGTGGCAATAGTGAGACTACAGTCATATGAAACAGTTTGGGAACCCCTCTCCGCTCCACTTTCAACAAAAAAGACAACAGTGATATGTTTATAATTTCCCAGGAACTGGGGTGTTTTCTGAATAAAGATTTTTAGTGACGCAGTATTCAGTTGTATGAAATTAAATCAAATGTGAAAAACTGGCTGTGCAAAAAAGTGAGTACCTTTGTAACTTTGCTAATTTGAATGCATGTAACTGCTCAATACTGATAACTGGCAACACCAAATTGGTTGGATTAGCTTGTTAAGCCTTGAACTTCATAGGCAGATGTGTCCAATCATATGAAAAAGTATTTAAGGTGGCCAATTGCAAGCTGTGCTTCTGTTTGACTTTCCTTAGGGGGGTTTAGGGGAAGGCTACAAAAAGCTATCTCAGAGGTTCCCAAATTTATGCACCTGTCTAATTTTGTTATGATGCATATTGCATATTTTCTGTTAATCCAATAAACTTTATGTCACTGCTGAAATACTACTGTTTCCATAAGGCGTGTTATATATTAAAAGGAAGTTGCTACTTTGAAAGCTTAGCCAATGATAAACATAACTCCAAAGAATTAAGAAGGGTACCCAAACCTTTTCATATGACTGTATACCTTAGTTTTAGCCAAAGTAACTAAAGTTTTTTTCAAGTCCTTTTTTTATAGGTGTGGGCCCTCAGGTGCTTATATAGAAAATATGGCTATAATAGTTGCATAAATATTAATAGTAATGTATTGTTTAATGGTACACAACAAACTGTATTAACATAACAGATAATAAGGGTAATTTACACATTTCTGAGGCAGTGTGCTATTGCAAAGTTGCTGCAGGTCTCTACACTGTTTCTAAGGCCTGAGCTGACCTGACGAATATCACACTGCCTGCATTCACGAGGGGCACGAGAAAGGAGGTAAGTTGGTGTGCCCCCTACCCACCTGTTCAGACTTAACGGGGCCCTATCCTTATCACATTCCTTTTGGCAGGAGCCACTTAGTGCTCTGCACTTTTCCCCTGGTCTATCATAAATTACACCTGGGGGCAGATTTATCAAGGGTCGAAGTGAATTCGAGGGAATTTTCGAAGTAAAAAAATTTGAAATTCAAAGTAAAACTTCGACCATCGAATAGGATACTACGACTTCGATTTGAAGTAAAATCGTTCGAATATTCGACCATTCGATAATCGAAGTGCGGTCTCTTTAAAAAATACTTTGCCAAATTACACCTGCCGAAGTGCTATGTTAGCATATGGGGACCTTCTAGAGCAGTTTTCTAAGTTTTTTGAAGTTGAAGAAAAATTGTTCGATTCGAAGGATCTCAAACGATTTTTACTTTGACCGCAAAACAGTCATATTTGGTGAAAAAAACTTCGACTTCGATATTCATAGTCGAAGTAAAGCCATTCGATGGTCGAATTTCGAAGTATTTATCACTTCGAAATTCGATCCTTACAGAAAGATAGTTAGAACTATAGCTAACACAATGGTTACCAGAATCCACAAATACAATATTTTCCACAGTATATGGCTTTATATGTATATATATATATATATATATATATATAATATACATATCCATATATATGGAATTTCTGATCAGATACTGGACATTTATACTGTGTTCTCTGCATGGCTTAGTAAAGTTCTAGCATAATTCAATAACATAAATATTTATAATCAATATATGTACAGGTATGGGACCCGTTGTCAAGAATGCTCGGACCTGGGGTTTTCCCGAAAATGGATCTTTCCGTAATTTAGATCTTCATATCTTAAGTTTATTAGAAAATCATGTGAACATTATATAAACCCAAAAGGCTGATGTTGCTTCTAATAAGGATTAATTATATCTTAGTTTGGATCAAGCACAATGTACTGTTTTATTATTACAGAGAAAAAGGAACTCATTTTTCAAAAGTTGGACTATTTGGATAAAATTGAGTCTATGGGAGATGATCTTACTGTAATTCGGAGCTTTCTGGATAATGGGTTTCTGGATAATGGATCCCATACCTGTACAAGCTTCTAGAGCAGTGCTGCTTAAGTGTGTGTGTCACTGAGAATCGAGTTCAGAATGATACAGAATAAAAGATATATCAACTGGAAGTGATATCAGCCATCAATAGCACATAGATATTGAATGCATACGTTCAGTTATGAGGTTAATATCAAGCATTAGATTTCTTTTTTAAAAACTGTATTTACAATACAAGTATGGGATCCATTTTCTGCAAACATTTAATCCAAATTACGGGAAGATCATCTCCTGCAGATTCCATTTTAATCAAACAATGCAAAATAGTTTTAAAATGATTTCCTTTTTTCTCTGTAATAATAAAACAGTACCTTGTACTTGATCACAATTAACATATAATAACCCCTTATTGGAGGCAAAACAATCCTATTGAGTTAAAGTTTCAATGATTTTTAGTAGACTTAAAGCATGAAGATCCAAATTATGAAAAGATCCCTTATCAGGAAAAACACCTGGCTATCAGCTCCCATAACTTTATATGCTTCCCGTTGTAAGCATTATTCACCACTGATTTCCTTCCATGACAGTGTTTAATAGTACAATATTCTCCATGACACCATTCCCAAATTCCTTAAGAAACAAACCTGTTTTGGAAGTGTACCCCATTACAAACTGATCTAAGTGTGGTTCTTTGGACTTTATACTATGACAGTTAAAAAAATGTAAGTCATATAGCCACACTTGTGCTTTTAATCCTAAAGCATGGACATTGAACTCCTTCTGTCATTGTTCAATAAATAACGGAGTGCATTTTACCTTGGGTGATCAATATACTTACTTTACTATATCTCTGCACTACATTCTTAACTACAGTGCCTAATCTCGTCAGATAAAGCTGTGAAGATAAAATATTAGTGATTCATTTGACAACCTTATAAAAATCAATGCCCTTAACTACAAAATGATCCCAAGGCCTCTGAATCATAACAAGGCTGGGTATATTTATGAAGCTCTCATAACCTATTAACACATTTATTGACACATTTATTTGAACTGTAAGTGAAATGGCTTTCTCCACTGCTTCTTCTGTAACCCATTCCATTGATGTAGACAATCACAGCCTCTAAGGAAATTACATTATTATTAATGTGCCTACTTGTAAATGACTTTGTAGGGAATATCTTGAAGGATCTCTGATGCAGTGGTCAAATATGACTCTTAATTAAAAGAATTTTAAGTAAATCTATAATATTTGATATTGACTGTAATTAATTAAAAAATAAATGTGCCGGGAGCAATTGGGTTTTCAATTTGGGTTTTCAAAAACTAATGGATCGCCAGGGATCTAGAAGAACAATCAATATAAGAAAGCAGAACTTTAACTTTTCGTTTGTACTCTACTATTAAACCTTATGCTGCTTTATTTAGCAAGCTTACCCTTTATTTCATTTCTAAATGTATCTGTAGGATCTCTTGCACTTAAATCGATGTTTCAGACTAAATTCACTTGTCGCATTTCATGTTAGAAGCTCCAAGGGGATAGTCCTGCTGTAGTAGAGCAGGTTGGGGTATTATCAGACACACATTTGTCAGAAGTCTGGGGCTTGCATGGGGACTGGGCGTAATATTTTGACAGGCATTTAAATTTTCAACCCGTCCAGTCCCCAGTGAAGAAAATTGCGTAGGAACAGGTGATGGCAGTGGTGGTTGGAGGGTGGTGTGAGCAGCTAGAGGGAAATGCTTGCTGGAGGGTGTGAGCAGCCCGGCAGCCTACGGGTGCACAGTTTTTAAATCTGGCCCTGGGTATTATTTCTAATGGAATTAGAACAAGGAGGCAGCAAGGAAAACACAGAGAACCCTTTAAGTTTACTTACTGCTTCCTTGGACTTTTTCTAGTTTCCGATTATTAACTATGGTCATCCCACAAATTGTTTGGACCATATGTAATTCCTACTGAGATAGCCTAACATACAGCTACAAACATTCTTTAGGTTGCCAAAGCCAAATGACATTTCATTATTCTTCATTATTCTTCTCTTCCTGGATTTATAATTTATTTTTGATATTGCTGACCATGTGCTTCTATTGCTGACCATGCAATGGCTAAGGGAAATTTCAAATAGAGCACAGAGGAATATAATCCTGGTAAAAAGGATAAACCATACTGTAACAAAATTTATAGGAGATTATTTATTAAACCTCTAATTTTTCTGGTCGGGCTTTTTGGGGCAAAACTCAAATTTTTTGAGGTATAAAAAACCTTGAAGTTTTTGAGATTTATTATACCCCAATTCTGCAAAAAGCCTGAATCTGAAAATCTGCCATCTCAGACCTTTCAAGGTCCTGTATAAGTCGATGGGAGTGGAACCTATCCCAAATTTAAGTTATTGTGGTCTTTGGAGGATTTAGCCCAAAAATCCGACTTTTTCTGGGGGTTTGGGGGAAAAACTCAAAAAAAAAAAAAAAAAATACAATAAATTGGATTGTTTTGGGTTTCGCTCGATTTTATCAAGTTTTTCTGCAATTCAATTAATTCAGGTTATTTTATTAATAAATAAGGTCAAATGGAGCATGGGAGTTTGCTTGTGTGTTTTTTTTTTTTTTTATAAAATATGACATAAATTTGGATTTCAGTAAATAAACTCCATAATGTCATATGACTGTAATAAATAGCACAATGTTTGCTCAGATGCAGTAACAATACAAACCAATAAGAGTATTTGTTTTGAAACAGGTACCGTTAAACACTACCTACTGATTGGTTGCTATCTAGGTATTGCTATAGATGAATTTGCACCTTTTTACATGGGAAAAAGAAAAACCAAACATTATAAAATTACCAGAATAGCAACAAAATACTTTTGAATTGTACTTTGCCTAATGAAAATATTAAGATGTGAAAGTATAAGACTTTTGTCTGACTTTGCTCTGACTGTTCAGAAACCCTCTTAGATCAAACCTCCCTACCATTTCTCACTTAATGTTGTCACTATTCTCTTAACAAGTAAATAGTAAAATAGTAAATAGTTGCTGGTTGCTGACTATTCCCATTGTAACAGACTAGTGACTACACTTTTTTTTTAAATAAACAAATAAAGGACAAAAAGCCCCCTTCCCCCATGGACCATGATGCAGTATACTTTTTAGGTTCAATTTAAAATTGCAGTACTCAAGGCTGGATGACAAAAACAAGAATGATTGCAATCCATTAGCTCCATTTCATCTTCAGGACTTAAAATATGCACTGATAAAAAGAAATACAGTGCAGAGAGTGTAATGAATAGTTAACATTGACAGTACATCACTAAGTGACATGGGTTAATTCAAATGCTCTAACTGAGTGTTTCTCTGGCAGAGGTGCAGAAATAGTTCACTCATTGCTCCTATGATTACTAGGCCTAATAGCAAGTAGTTTTCATACAGTCTGATTTATTTGATTCGCTCAAATGAAAGAGACTTCTGCTTGCATTTCCCAGAGCAAATTTCACAATGAATTATGCTCTGTCAATATACTATTTTATATTGCATTAACTGACTGTCATCTGTTAGACTATAAAGCTGATTGTATGTTATTTTTAGACTGAGAGGAGACAGGTTTATATATTCATTCAACATAAAAAGAAGCTCTGCAGGAAAAGATTATATGGGTGATTTCTGGAGTTTAAATAAGTGTAAAGTGGAGGTCATTTCAAAAATCAGTAAAGAGGAAGTTTTTGAATTTAGTCCTGGAAATGGAATCTGCAAACATTCAAGCTCATCATTTTGCATTGTCTACATCAGTGATCCCCAACCAGTAGCTCGCGAGCAACATGTTGCTCTCCAACCTTTTGGATGTTGCTCTCAGTGTCCTCAAAGCAGGTGCTTATTTTTGAATTCAGCAAGTTTTAATTCAATAAAAACCTAAGTATAGTGCCAAGTAGAGCCTCTTGTAGGCTGCCAGTCCACATAGGGGCTACCAAATAGCCAATCACAGCCTTTATTTGGCACCTCCTCATCTTATGTTGCTCCCCAACTCTTTTTACATGTGTCTCACAGGTAAAAAAAGGTTGGGGACCCCTGGTCTACATCATAGCCAAGAAGAAACACCATCTTGTATCCCATTTAGGGAAATGATTATGAGAGATAGCCATGTCTGATGAGCCATTCTAAGCCCAAGCTAACACGTTCTTTATATCCCCCCTAATATTTCCATAAATTTAAAAGTGCACAACTTCTAGACCCCCATTTAGTATAAAGCAGAATATTTATATAGGGCAGACATTAACACCTCTTACCCATAACAAGAACCAAAGTAAAGGAATCAGAAAAGTTTAAAAGAAGATTTTAGCAGAAACCGATGTGAAAAAGAAATTAAATTTAGCTCATGAGTAAGAAAGTAAAATCTCATTATGTTTGAGACACTTACAGCTACTCTACTCATTTCTTGTCCTTGTATGACACTGGAATGAAGTCTGTGAAAACATGACACTTTGGTCTTCAGTTGGCTGAAAAATAATCACTAAATTCTTAAACAAAATCTTCTTAACAGATAAAGCAGATTAAAACATTTCCATTTACAACTAATGGGCACAAGTGACATCAGCACTACAAAAGCATGTAAAAATGCACCCATCAGCCAACAATATACAAACCACTTGTACCTATCCATTTGCAGAGCTACAGCATTCCAGGTATGTCTTGCATTAACAGGCACTTTCTAAGTGCTTTGTGAATGATGTGCAGGTAAGGGGCAACCAGATGGATTGAAAGTCAGACACAAATATCTGTAGCCCATGTGTGAGTCCAAAAAAACAAAGGTGCATAGTGGGCAAAATATGGAGCTTTGCATTTGTTCTTTGAACTCAGCACCTTGCCACACTTAAATAAATGAGCCCTATGACATATCACATTTATTGCCCACGTCTGTACCTGCAAATCTCCTTCACTCCTTACCTATATTGTCCATTATAACAGGAAAGAAAGAAAGAAAGAAAGAAAGAAAGAAAGAAAGAAAGAAAGAAAGAAAGAAAGAAAGAAAGAAAGAAAGTTCCCAATTTTTTTAAAAACTTGCCTGTGATTTTTAACTCACAAAAATCTGGCAATTGTAACTACTACTACACTAAGGGGCAGATTTACTAAGGGTCGAATATCGAGGGTTAATTAACCATCGATATTCGACCAGGAACTAAAATCGTTCGACTTCGAATATCGAAGTCGATTGATTTAGCGCAAATCCTGCGATCGAACGATCGAAGGATTATTCGTTCGATCGAACGATTAAATCCTTCGAATCGAAAGATTCGAAGGATTTTAATCCAACGATCGAACGAATATCCTTCGATCAAAAAAACGCAGGCAAGCCTATGGGGACCTTCCCCATAGGCTAACATTGAGTTCGGTAGCTTTTAGCTGCCGAACTAGGGGGTCGAAGTTTTTCTTAAAGAGACAGTACTTCGATTATCGAATAGTCGAATAGTCGAACGATTTTTAGTTCGAATCGTTCGATTCGAAGTCGAAGTAGTAGTCGAAGGTCGAACTAGCCCATTCGATGGTCGAAGTAGCCAAAAAAACACTTCGAAATTCGAAGTTTTTTTAATTCGAATCCTTCACTCAAGCTTTGTAAATGTGCCCCTAAGTAACTATGTTGTTGTTTAACCAAAAAGTACCATTTATAGATTGAATATTACTAGCTTACATACACAAGTACAGCTAATAATAAATCCAACCACCAATGTGGAGTTCAGTCTGTAAACGCGAAAGTAGCCTACAAAAAATATGCAGACGGGAGACCCATTTATCCAAATTTATCTCAATATTTGCTGAAAAAACTCCGCACTGGTTTTTTCTCCTTATTTATTAATACACTTTTCAGAAAAATGTTGTTTCGGAAAAAAGAAATTGTGAAAAAATTAATTGTATGAATTTTTCGGATTTATCACCTGAAAACTCAGATTTTTTTCAGATTTTTGCCCAAAAACCATGAAATCTTCAGATTATTGCACAAAACCCAGTGCAGAAATATTTGGGAATTTTTCCATCCTTGGGGTATAATGAATCCCGAAAAATTTGTGGGTTTTTTTCCAACTAAAGATTCAAATTTTATACTAAAAAAACACAAATTTTTCTGGTTTTTGGCATTCGGAGTTTAGCAAATAACCCCCTAAGAGTAGCCCTTACATTACTTTTGGACAATTTTGGATCCTGGAGGACCTTTTTACCTCTAATAAAGTCAGCATCAATTATTCATTAATCAAATCCACAACTGGCATCAAGTAAACTTTTTAGGAAACGAAAATGTTTTGTTTTAGTCTGTTAATTGTTGTAATGCTGTAATTACACTGCACCACTGCATCAAAGGCAGCCTTTGCACCGTTGGTGGATTAATGTGTGAGGCCCCAGGCTATACTTTCTGCAGAGCCCCATTTCCAGGCTACTCCCATACACACAAATGCGTGCAGATCCAAACACGCATGCTCCTCTATGCCAAAGCGGGTTTGGTGCATGCCAGTGGTGTCACTGCGGTGATGTTCGGGTGCATGCATGTCTGGATCTGCTCGTATCTGGGTGCATGCATGTGCCTTGCCTGCCTTCTATCTTCTCCCAGTCCCAGGTGCACACTGAACCCAGAGCAAAAAAATATTAACAGTTTTGGAAGAATTTAAAAAAAGCTAGATGGGCCCCTGATCACACCTCCTAGGCTATAGCTCCTACTTTGCACCCTGCTATCTTTGTTGATTGATTCCACATTTCTGCTAACACATCCAGCTCAATATAAATTACACATTTTGTCAGAAAAATTCAAATAGTGAAATCTTTTGGCACTAAAAAAACCTTCTGATTTTAGAAACCCAGACGAATATGCTACTAATTAGGGAACTGCAATGTTATTACTAGGGAGACTTTAGCATTGTTCTGTTTCTTACTTTTAATTCATAATAGCAGATGTAATGTGAAAATGATTGAGCACAAAATAATCTATATTAGAAACCCAGCTAGTTTTCATGCATTTGCAAAGAAGGAACAGATGTAACAGAAAGGGCACATTAATTCTAATTGCAATTGTAGACTCACCAGCAGCTTACAGGAACACACTAAAGGGTATACACAAGACTGAAACTTAAGCTGGGCTACAGCTATATAAATATATATTTATATATAAAGCATTTCAGCAGCTTGTTGGCCTACTATAAACAAGACATACTTTTGCAGACATTCACTTTTGCAAGATCTGTAAGATCCTTGTACTATTCACTTACTGTAAGTTATATGAGGCGTATTTATTAACATTGGAGACAAACATCACCATTGATGTTGCCAACAGCAGCCAATCAGATCTCTGCTTTTGTGTTTTTTTAACTTGTAGGTGACTGTTCAAATCTAATTGCAGATTGGATACTATGAGCAACATCACCTGTGATGTTTATCTCCAATGCTAATAAATATGCCCCTGTATGTGTAGCATCTGTGGGGTCACTCCCTGAAGCATTTCAGAGATCACTTAGGGAGAATGTCAAAAGCATATGCTTTGAAAGAAGACACAATTTACACAAATGACATACATATATGGGCAGATTTATCAAGGGTCGAAGTGAAAATTCGAATTTCAAATTTCGAATTCTCGAGTCTTTTTATGGGCAAAACTGTCAAATACGACTAGGTAATTGTTAAAATTAACATTCGAATTAGATTTTCTAGATTTATCGTACTCTTGCCCTTTAAGAACTCAAATTCGACTATTTACCACCTAAAACCTGCTGAATTGCTGTTTTAGTCAATGAGAGATGTTCTGGGACCAATTTGGAGTTGTTTGCAGCCTTCCTGACATTCAAGTTTTTTTCAGTGAAAAAACTCAAATCGAGTTTTTACAACGCTAATCGAATTTGATTTGAGTTTTCAGGTCGATTCAATTCACCTGAGTTTAGAAACTTAGATTTTTTCTGATAAATATCGATTGATTGAATTTCGATTAAATGCGAGTTTATGGGAGTTTTAAAGAGCTCCCATGAATTTGAAATTCGACCCTTGATAAATCTGCCCCATAAGGCATAGAGCCACATGACATATTCCCTTAATTTTGGGATTGGATTTAATCAATGTTGGGTTCTCTGCATGGTTCTATGCACAGTCAAAAGCAGGTTTTGTGGTGATAATGGTAATGGACATTTATGTCATTCAGGATGGATCTTCTTTTTTTTTTTGTAATTCAAAGGTTTTTATTGTTTTAACATTTTCATAAACAACCTCACAGTAGACATCAGTCAGGCATTGGTATAAAAGAGGAAACAGTTATTAGGATTGATTCGTTACTGAACTAACGTCCAACCAGAGGCTGTTAAGATAGAAGAGCAAAGAGTAGAAGAAAGTCGACAGAAGAAGAAGGGGAAAAAGAGAAGAGAAAAAAAAAGAAGAAAAACAAAGAGGAAGGTTGGGGAGGGAAAAAAGGGGGGGGGGCAAATAGAGTCAGACTAGGCCATGCTACATTTATGAGGTCAGTTGGTCATCCAATCTTCCTTCTGTCTTTTCAGGGTATAGGCCTATGTCCATCTATACATGATCTTGCTGGAAGAAATAGTCTCATGTCTGGTCTTGAAAGAAATATGCATCTTTCCACCTCTTCCACATTTGCATTGAGATTGAGCTAAGTTGTAATTGCCTGTTGGATCCAAGCGCCATTTGTTCATATGTAAGGTTTGAGTCTATTAGTATCATTAGTTCCCTTTTGCTTGGTACTTCTGTCGTTTTCCAGTATCTGGGTATCAAGAGTCTGGTCGCCGTCAATATGTGAAAGATCAGGTGCTGTATTTGTTTCGGAAACTCGTCGAGTTTATAATTTAGCAACGCAAGCGATGGAGTTAGCTTCATTCTTAAGTGCGTTGCCTGTTCCAGGATTCGTTCCTTGGATAGCCACAGATCTTTGATTTTTGGGCACTGCCACCAAATATGTAGTAGGTTGCCGTCTCTCTTGCAGTCTCTCCAGCAAGCTTTAGGGACATTTGGATAGTATTGATTGAGAGTGGTTGGAGTTTTGTACCATCTGTAGAACAGTTTTCTCGAGTTTTCAATATGATTCGTGCATTTTGAGAGTTTGTACGCTGTGTTGAGCATTTTTATCCAGTGTGGCGTGGGTATTGTAATTTGGAGATCTTGTTCCCATTTCTCGAAATGCTTCGGTTTAACTTCCATATCGTCTTCTGTGAGCAGTTTGTAAATTCGTGCTATGCCCTTGGGGCTACGTGGGTTGCGAGTAAGTAATGGTTCAAATGGCATGTGTTTAGTGCTGCTTGGCGTTCTGGTGGTTCCCAATAGGTGCTTTATCTGGAGGTATTTGTAGAAATCGTGCGCTGGCAGGTTGTATTCCTTGGTTATCTGTTCATAGGTTTTGATGAGGGTGCCATCGTATAGTTGGCCTATCGTGGTTAGGTTTGCATTTCTCCAGTTTTGCAAGTTAAGGTTTGGGATGTTTGTTTCTAGCATCTCCACTCCCGCCTGGTGTGCTGGATAATGTAAGAGTGGGTCCTTTTTAGAAATCCTAGCCCAGATATTCATTGCTGTTCGAGTGGTATGGTTTGCTGTGCGTTGCCCTACTGCTTCATTCATGTTCTTAGTCCATATGAGTCCTTTAAGCTTGAGGGGAGATATGGAGTCTTGTTCCAGTTGGAGCCAATGTAGTTCTTTAATTGCAAGGTTCCAGGCTCTCATTTGGTCCAGTACCGTGGCGTGGTAATATTTTTCTAGACAGGGAACTCCGAAGCCTCCATCTTGTATTCCTCGTTGCATAAATTTTTGTTTAATCCTAGGTTTCCGGTTAGCCCAGATAAAGTCTTGAATGGTTCTTTGTGCTTTGCGAAAATAGGTTTGTGGAACCGCTATCGGTAAAGTCCTGTATAGATAGATGAATTTAGGCAATATCATCATCTTGATCGTTGCGATCCTACCCAGCCATGATGTGTATAGAGGAGACCATTTCTGTAACTGTTCCTGTACCTCTGTTAATAGTTTGGGATAGTTCGCCTCATACGTTTTGGTTGCGTTACTGGCTAGTTCAACACCTAGATAGTTTATGGAGTGGGATTGCCATTGGTAAGTGTATCTGGCTTGCAATTTGCGTATGCTCTCTTTTGTCAGTCCTATCGGCAAAATATGTGATTTTGACTCATTAAGTTTATAGTAGGAAATAGAGCTGAAGGTTCTGAGAATTTGTGTGACAGCTTCTAGTGACGGCTCCGGATCTGTTAGTGTTAAAATAATGTCGTCTGCAAACATTGCGAGTTTGTGCTGTATGCTCGCCACCTGTATGCCCTTAACAGACACTGAGTCTCTGATTGTCCTGGCAAGGGGTTCCAACGTAAGGTTAAAGATGAGAGGCGATAATGGGCAGCCTTGCCTCGTTCCGTTAGTAATTGGAAATGATTTAGATAGGAATCCCATGTTATTTACTTTCGCAGAGGGTTTGGTGTATAGGGATAGTATGGCATGTTTAATTGGACCTAGTAGGCCATAAGATTGTAAAGCAGAGTCCAGATAAGTCCATTCGACTCTGTCGAAGGCCTTTTCGGCATCTAAGCTAAACAGTATAGTTGGGTCCTTCCTTCTCTCCGTTACTGCAATAAGTGACAACATTTTCCTTGTGTTATCTGGGCCCTGCCTGCCCTTGATAAATCCTGTTTGATCCAAGTGAAGTAAGGAGGGCAGTATTTTCGCTATTCTATTAGCAATAACTTTGGCGTATAGTTTCAGGTCTGTGTTTAGTAAGGATATAGGTCTGTAGTTTCCACATGCTGTCGGGTTTTTCCCTGGCTTGTGGATCGTTGTTATTGTAGCCGCTAACATTTCCTCCGGGAAGGTGCCTCCTTGAAAGACATGGTTAAAGAGATTTGTGAGGTGTGGTACCAGAATGTCTCGAAAGGTTTCGTAATATGCGGCTGTGAAACCATCCGGGCCAGGAGCCTTCCCTATGGGGGTGGCTCTAATAGCTTCCTTTATTTCCTCTGCAGTAATGTTAACATTCATCTGGTTCAGTTGATCTTTCTGTATTTGGGGTAAGTTTGCTGCTGTGAGGAACTTTTGTATCGCTTCTTTGGTGGGTTGTGGGGTGGTTTTATCTTGTTTTAGATTATACAAGGAAGAATAATAGTCTGCAAATTGGTCTGCTATGTCCTTAGGATTTGTAAAGGATTTGCCGTCTGAGGTGGTTATTTGTGCTATTGATTGGTTAGTTTGCTTCTGTTTTAGTTGGTTAGCTAGTAATTTTGTTGCTTTGTTGCCTTTTGTATATCTGTGTAGTTTTAATCGTTGCAGTTGCCATTCCACTTTTTTGTTTCCGATACCTTGAATTTGATGTCTCAATTCTACTATTCGTTTTGTTGAGGCTTGGTTTGGTTGTTGTTTGTTTCGGGTTTCTAGGTCTAGCAGTTGAGCCGACAGCTGACTAAGGGTGTTTTCCCTGTTCTTTTTTGTAGTAGAGGCAATTCTTATAAGTTGCCCTCTAATGACTGCTTTATGCGCACACCATAGTGTGGATTGTTCTATTTGTGGGGTCGTGTTACTAAGAAAGTAGTCACTTAGGGTCCTCCTACAGTCCTCGATGTTAGTTTTATTTTGAAGTAATGAATCATTCAGTCGCCATTGGTATTGTTGCCTAATCCTTTGGGTAGTATCTAGTGATATCTCAATTGGGGAGTGGTCTGCCCAGGTGCTTGACCCTATAGCCGACTGTTGGATAGCTTGAAGAAGATGCTTATCCACAAAAAAGTAGTCAATGCGGGAATATTTAGAATGAGGATGAGAGTAAAATGTGTAGTCCCGTTCAGTTCCGTGTTGCACTCTCCAAACATCATATAACAGCCCCTGTGTTAAGTGTTTTTGCAAGGCTTTGGCTTGTTTAATTGCTTCTTGTGGTTGTGTGGTCTGTCTTGAGGCTTTCGTGTCTAACTCATATTGTAGAGAGGTATTGAAGTCTCCTCCAAGTATTATGTGGCCCATCTTTTCTTTGTTTATTTTTTTGAAAAGACTATTATAAAACCTTGATTGACGTCTATTCGGACTGTAAGCACTGATTATGGTGTAAGTTTGCTCATATATCTTAATGTTGAGGATTAGATAGCGACCTAGTGGGTCTGAGTGTTGATTCATTAACACATGCGGCAATTTTTTATTTATCCATATGGCTACTCCATTTTTCTTCACATCGTTTGAGGCGTATATTTGTGTAGGGAATTGTTTCAGGTTAATAGCCATTTGTTTGTGGCTCGTAAGGTGTGTCTCTTGCAGTAATAGAATATCTATATTATGTTGTCTACTCCATTGTGTCAGCTTAAGTCTCTTCTGTGGACTATTGAGGCCATTTACATTTTGTGAAACTATCTTTATCCCCATGTTGATGAGTAGAAGTAGTGCTGAATTAGACTGGACTCACCCTTGATTGTACATTTCTTGGCAGTCTGTTCTCGCAGGAGACTAGAGGATGGACCTTCGAGGCTTCTCCGCTGACAGTCTGGACTGAGATCATGTGGTCTTTCTTGGCCCCTAGGGAGTGGGGGATTGGGGGTGGGGGAGAGTTTATAGAAATAGCAAGAAAAGAGATAGGAAACATAAGCGAGAGACAAAAACATTAGCATGTAAAATGCAACATATTTACAACAATACTGCAGAGGTATTGGATCCTGGTGGGGGGGAAGCTCTCTGACCTCTGTTGGTCTTCTGTTGCGGGTCAAAATGTTCAATGATAAGCATAGACTTTTTCGAGCTTCAAGGGGTTGGGGGGGGGGGTTGGGAATATTCTTGGTTATAGTCGAGCTCTCTAGCTCACGGGATAGTTAAAACGTCTCTTTCGCCTTAAGTTAGGCTTTTTGGTTGGCCCTGTATCTCGTACAGGCATCTATTGCGTCTTCAGGTGTCTGTGTCAACCTCCTCCGAGATGGGTTGTGCTTTAAGGCTCTTCCTGCTTTGCCTAGTTTGAGTTGCCCATTCAGGTTGCAAGCGAGACCTCTTTGGAGGTTTAAGGATGGATCTTCTTGACACCGTATCTATCTTACATCCATCATCTATTGATTCAGGGGCCTTTATAAACTCCTTAGCGACAATTTGGGGGCATGGTGACCATTATGGTAAATTGAGGGGTTGTGGCTATATCATTTATCATTTTCTCATGTTAATGGAAGTTTGCCTCCTGGATTGCCCTGTTATTGACATCATTATAATATTGACCCTTGATGTATGGTGATCAACAAAACAGTTCTAGTTTATGTGATAATGTTAATTATAAGTTATCATAATATTAAGCTATCATGTGACTGAAACATATGTATTTTTTGTGCATTATTATTCAATAAACAATGAAAAATATATTATATAAATTATATTCATTACAACCCATTTTCAAAAAAGTTGGGACATTGTGTAAAATATAAATCTAACCCCTATAAATAATTGCAAATAATACAAAGCATATCAAATATTGAAACTGAGAAATGTTGTTGTTTTCTGAATAATATATGTTCTTTTGGAATTTCATGCCAGCAACACATTTCAAAAAAGTTAGGGCAGGGACTGCAAAAGTTGTATAATGCTAAAAATTGCTTCTATTCGAGTCTGGGTCTCTCGGAAGTAAAGATAGGGAGGGGTATACAACTCTGGGAAACACTGTGCGGACTAGGGTTGCACCTGTCCAGTTTTGACCTGGCCAGCCCGGTTTTCGTTAATCCTAATTTTAAAAAAGCGGTCAGGATTCCCTAAAATGGACGTGGTGATAGGCCAATCAAAATGGCATGGCTCTGGCCACTGCCCCACCCACAATGTCACCACCCCACCCCTATGATGTAATTGGTCTGCCCCCGCCCGGAGTTCCCAGCAGGGAAAGGTGCGTGGATAAATATCACAACAATATAACAATAACAATCAACATAAAATTGCAAAGGATTTTAAAATCATCTACAGTACATACAATTTTTTAATAACATTAAAAAATGTTAGAGACTCTGTTGAAATCCCTGCATGCAAGGGACAAGGCCCAAAGCCAATATTGGATGGCGTGATCTTCAGGTCCACTGCATTAAAAACAGACACAATTCTGTAGTGGAAATCACTGCATGTGCTAAGTTGTTAAAAGAAGAGGTGATGCAATTCAGGGGAAACATACCTTGTATGATATGTATTTTTATATCTAAAATCCTTATGTTTGTCTCCTATTCTGGAGAAAATATATTGCAGATATTATTGTATGTACCCTACTGCTTAATAACCAGTTTTTACACATAAAAACCCTAATTAAACGCTATCTTGGCCATATCACTAACACATTTATTCTGTATGTACAATGTGTAATAAAAATATTGACTCCATATAAATCAGGCAACAAGTCCTTTTGCCTTAACTCAACTCTTGACTAGCGATTGACAACTATCAAGTAACGGTTCTTTTACCACCAAAATATTTATAATCTGTAATGAGCTACATTCATTAATATTCACTGCTGTCCAACTGTAGACCAATGGGCTATATGCAACTCTCCAAGACTGCCCAAGCTTCATACATCTTTGTGTGTGATACTGTTGCTGTAATATGATTTGACCACTAACTATTTGGCCTTTTGACCCATTCCATAGAAAAACTGGACAAGCTAAATTGGTTTATACTACTGCTACGTACTGGATAGGATGATCTGGATTAATAAAAAACTTTTGTGTTAATTCAAGTAATTCAAAAATAAATTTGTGTAGAGTCATTGCAAGCACATACTGTGCCTCCTTTTTTAAAAATACTACAATTTAGGCCATATATCCCCTATCCACCCAGGCCATGCTTATACACAGACCAGAACCACACCACTTAAGAGGGCTACAATTTTGGGCGGTCCTGCCTGAATCAGAATGATTAAGGGTATGTGTTCTTCCTAAATTTCCAATAAGCTCAACAATTTGTTTTGTCTATGTTCACAAATGTTCACAAGAAGTTTAGACATAAAATTAGGGGTCATTTACCTATACCCCAGACAGACGTGCAAAAGCAAACATGTTACCCTTAGTGTTGCCCCGCAGAGACCTGCTTACATTCTTTAAAATAGGGAAGGCAGTGCAAAAAATTATGTTGATTATATTGTACATGCTTGGATAGGATATTACCATTGCACTTACCAGCAAAAGTAAAGTTACCAGAAAAGAAAATTTCATTTACATATGATTGGTAGCTTTTGCAACAAAACTACCCATGTAAATAAGGACTTAATGGCTTATACAGGTATGGGATATGTGGAAACCTATTTTCCAGAAAGCTCCAAATGATGGGACTGCCATCTTCCATAGACTACATTTTAATGAAATAATTCACATTTTTAAAAATTATTTCTGTTTTAACTGTAATAATATTTAGTTTGGATAACGATCCAAACTAAGATGTACTGTACTTAAACCTTATTGGAGGCAAAACTATTCTATTGGGTTTACTTATCGTTTAAATATTTTTTTTAGTAGACTAAGTATGGAGATCCAAATTACGGAAAGATTCCTTTTTCAGAATACCACAGGTCTCAAGCATTCTGGTCCATGCCCGTATTTAGTATTTTGCTTACCATAACTGATATATAATATTAACATTATTAACATTTATTTATACAACAGTAGCAAGACACTTAGCATTTTGCAAAAATATTATAAGACATATGAGACTTATTAAAAGTATTAAATAATAAAATGTATACTTAAAACTTAGAAAGTGTCACAGAGGCACCTGTTTACAAGAACTTACAATCTAAGGTTTGGTACAACATTGCTGAGCAGATTTTTTGATGATCATAGGATATACAGTACACTCCGGTAAATTGACAAATCCCTATAAGACAAATGAGTGTGTATCTCCTTTCCTGAGCCCACTCAGCACTCTCGAAAAAGAAATCTACTGTGATATTTTTCTCCCTTTTACCCAGTGACCCCATCTCAGAAGCACTAAATTGTCCAGCAAATTAGGAAACACGTTAGCAATATTTATTTGTAGAAACAAACATCAATGCAGAGCACTTAGCAGTGGACACTCTGAAGATCCACTCAAGGGAACATCATTATGGAACTGTAGTACTGTATATTTTCTCATCTTTTCCCTAAGCTAATGTTTCAGTATTATAATGCCACATTCTACATAGGATGGTATGTGCGTTAAAATGCTAAATAATAATCAACATATGAGTATTTCAATCAGTTTACACTGTACAGTATACAGTATACTTACAGTATACAACCTTACTGTAAAATAATTCTTTTTGTATTATTTCCCAAAAAGCATTGTTTAAAAGTGCAAGTCAAAACAGTGTATTATGTTGTTATTATTTCCTATTTTTTTTTTTACAAATAAGGGAGTCACATTGTCATCTTGTTTCACCTTGAATGCAACCTTTCAGTCAGGGGACCTTCAGCTCTACAACTCCCAGCATCCCACCCCCATACCCCCAGCTTTAGTGTTTTTAGGATGCTGGGAGCCCTGGTTCTGTAACAGCTGGCTTGCCGGAGGCCCCCTATCACTGACTTATAGCTTGCCATTTAGCGAACAGTCTCTATTTACACCTGCTATGTCAGTTTCCCTAGGTTATTAGGGAGACGTTATAACAGCATCAGCTGCCAAGAGAATTGGTCTCATGCAGCTCTTACAATTGCTAATTAGAGGGGAATGTTTATTTTACATCCTGTGCTAGCTTTATTTGTAACATGCCATCAAATTGTCTAATTAAATATGCCATCCCCTTTCATCTACAGCAATTTCTTCAAGAGGCACTGATCTTCAAAAAAAAAAAAAAAAAAAGCCACACAAACACGTTACTGTTCCCAGCAATTAACTGCCTCATAAATGATTTGTTGTGGCACGCGACACTAAATAAATGGCACACTGTGTGAACTTTTGACATCTTGCAATGTCCTTGTATTAAATGTCTGTCGTGTCTGCAGCAAGCACCCACAATAATGATTTCACCTCTGTGGTGTACAGCAACGAGTACGGGGAACACATTTTTGTTTAAGAAATCCATGAAATCCACAGCATTGTGTTAATGATTTCTCATTACTGTCCTATATTAATATTTTATCTTGGCGGCAGTGCCCTCTTTGTTAAAGTTTGCAGTATGGAGGCTTATACCTCGTACGCTATGTCACTGCTCCTTCCAGCCAGACCTTTTCTTTGCCTAGCAGTAAAAAGAAAACCCCTTGAATTTTCTAAAACAATCAAAGAAATCGAGCTCTTACCAAAGGAGAAAGGATCCTTAGCATCTGTAATGTGATGGGATGCCTTCTTACATTCCGCTACGATGTAAACATTCCTCCCTTTGAGAGCCTTTCTGTGTGACCACACATGCATAGCACAACTGAAAACACTTATATAAATAGGACAGCCTGTACTGACAGTGGCTGCATATTGCTTGCTGCTCTCAGTCAAGTGACATGCGCTTGCAGCAATCCTCCAGTTCTGAATGAGGAAGCTTGCATATATCACAACATAACAAATGCACTGCCTTGTGGCATGCTGAGGTGATTCCTGTGGTTGAAATGCTGGAAATGTCTCATTGTACTCCCCACATTTGCATTACAGCAAAACACATCATTATAGTGTAAAGAATGAAGGTATATTAATACAGTAAAAGAAAAAAAATGATCTCTTTTAAACAGAGAGATCTGATTCTCTGGGGATGCTGACTAGCAGACACTGCATTCTCTGAAGCTGCTAGCTGTGCATGCTGGGATTAATTGTTCATACACAGAATGTGTGCATTTGATAACAGTCCCTATTCTTAATTATTTATGTTACTTGCTGTAACTGGCAGGCAGGTGTAATGAATTGGCGAGTCGTTTCATTTATTATGGTTTTTATTGTTAACCAAATGTTCTCATCTTACAACTGAATGTGGGAAAAACAAAATGTAACACATCACCAAAAAAGGCAATTTAGAGGAAATCAAAAGCAAAACAATTTAATCTGACCATACAAAATGGTTCATTACCTCACACCTATAATAAACAATGAAAATATTAGTCATTTTCGCAGCTGGGTGGGCAAATTTCAAATTGATCTATTTGGAAAATGTCCTAGGCTGAGCCACGTATCATTTCCCACACCTTGATATCCATGACTGAACACAGGCTGTTTGTGTCTGTGCTCATTATTCTCTGGTCAGCAGGAGATAAACAAAACAGGAAGTGATGCGTACATAGCAAGTGCCTCACGTAGCAGGGACAATGTTGGATTACTATACAGTCTGTCAAATACAGTAACTGATACAATTTCATTCAGAGTGCACAGTCTTAATGCTGCTTAAATGTTAGTTAATCTCTGCTTTAGCTATATATGTGAGATATTTACACCTCCCAGACCCCAGTTGCCGAAAAACACAATTCCAAGCATCCTAGGAGTTTTATTGAATTGGAACAGCAAGAGACAAAACGACAATTTATCTGTTTTAAGACTTAGTTATCTATTACTGCTATCACAAGCTTTCCCACCACAATCGCTTCTCATTCACACATCATTCTCTGTTTTCTACTATGACAACATCTACTTTTAAGGGAGGGCTTTTTTTCCATTGAGCTACAAGAGCATTAGTGAGATTGGCTACTGATTAGTTGAATTGCAATGGCATTGCAATTCAATCAATAACATGTTCAATTGGGTTAAAGGACTTTGTTAGTTGTTGGTTAGTGTTCTGTGCAGGTCAATCAAGTTGTTATACTACCATCTAGGCATACCAATTCTGGATGAACTTTGCTTTATGGCATTATCATGATAAAATAGCAATGGACTTTCCTCAAATTACTGCCACGGGACCATAGTCAAAATCTTGAAAAGCAGCCTAAACTAGAACCGATAAATGTTAGTGTACGAATGGTGCAGGGCCATAAAGATAGCCAAGTATTTGTCTGTTTAAAAGCAAGAGCCAAAAAACTGACTAGTTTAACATTTAGTTACTTGATACTGCTAGAATGCAATAATATCTTCTAAGTTTCTACCTAAATATTTACTATGCTTATAACTTACAAAGTTTCCACCTGCCCATAAATAATTAATTATAACACATCTCTCCTCCTGGTTTGCACTAACGTTTTGGACATTGAAAAGAAAGGTTTGTCTATAAGGTAATTAGAGCACCCCCTTCCTGCAAACAAGGTGAATGGCCACTCAGCTGTTTGATTAGAAACGTACAGCAAAACACTAGCAGGAGCTCTGAAAAACTAACCAGTAATATTATGACTGCTTAGGTTATTAGTAGCTTGGTAACATTACCGCAACCTAATGTAAGCAAGTTGGAGACAAATTTCTAATTATATGTAATACTAAAATGTATAGAAAACATTGCAGTGACCAAACAGGGTAGAACAAGCATTACACATACATATATATATATATATCTATATATATATATATATATCTATATATATATATATATATATATATATATATATATATATATATATATATATATATATATATATATCCATAATTATGTGTAATGCTGCTTTTTCTACCCTGTTTGGTCACTGCAATGTTTTCTAGTTTTCTGCAATGTTTATAGTATATACATCCATAACATATACATATAAGGTATATTTTTAAAAGGTTATATGTTAACCCAATTTTATCCAATTGTTTTAATTTCCAGTTCAATAAAGAACAGACCAAAGGGATAAAAGGATAGTCACTATCTTTTTTGAACAAACTATACATCCAGTAAACTGTACTATTCTTTGATGTGGTTTTAAACCATTATATTAATTAAATAAAATAAATATGTTTTACATTCTGAACATGTATGTAATAAATCTCAATAAGAAATGAACATACCATTGTAATGTTAATCTAGGTATAAAGAAAACATAATAGTTACAATTATTCAAAACATTATCCCTTAACTCCTACCAGTCAGTATCTGTTTCTCTGAGGCATACCTTCAGTAGGGTAGAAGTGCTATTTTAGCAGGAGTCCCAGCATTCCAGACAGTTTATTGTGTTTTTTTGCAAAAATATTCCTTCTTTAAGAGTTTTATTTAAAGTTTGTATTGTATTAAAAATGCAAATAAAAAAAAAGATGTACTCTTGATAAACTGATGCTTCTCTGATTGAATTGATATAGCTTAGAGGTTCCAGTTATGACAGTATAAATTTAAATTAAATTACTGTAAGTGCTAATACTTGGCAAACATCATCAGTTCCTAAGTACCCATTGAAATTGTAATCAGGGTAGAAAATTCAGATTTGATCAAATGATCTGCTATGTCCAATGATAGAAGGGACACATGAATAGTAGAGAATGGCATAATGAAATGCTGAGGCATCTGTGTTATGGAATACTTATGACGCTGTGTTTGGAACCACATAGGGTTATTTAGTCCATTGTGTTAGAGGAACCCATATCCTATGCTTTGGGGTTCAAAATGCTGTCCTCTGCAGTGGGTTGCTGGGTCTCTCTATACATTTATGTATACATGTGAAATTGTAGTGAGATATGTATAGATTAAAAGGCAGTTGTAGTCTGATATGGAATGGGCAAGAAAATTTTTTTTTTTTTTTCGTTCTCAGAATTATGCACATTGCTTTATAAGAGGGTGGTGTTGCAAATGGCAGTGGTTAAATTTTCATGTGCATGATTTTGGCATGTAGCATTCTATTCCTCCATCTATTATGAGCAACTTCAACCACTGTCAATTCTGTACTATTTACACACAGGGCTGTAAATTGTATTTCAGGGCCAAGCATCAACCTACAGTCATATAGTCAGTAACTTGCCCAATGGCCAAAAAAGTTAGCCCCATAGTTAGATCTTTATGAATCACAGAAAACCTTTAGGTGAGATTCTGCAAATTGCAACTTGTAACATGCTGTACAAAAGACTGGCTTATATGCTTCTTTTAAAGTCACGCAAGTTGGCCTGCAGTAGAATGATAGCCACTTGTTGCCACAGCTGATACTATACAATAGGGCTGTCCAACTGGCAGCCCGCGGGCCACATGCACCCGCAACCCCCCGTTGTGTGGTCCCCCACATGAAAATCTGCCTGCTGTGTCTGCTTACCATGTGTAACCTCTGGTATTAATACAGAGATTTAAGTGTCTCTGCATTGTTTAAATCATACTCTGCCTGCCCTGTGCCATATTCTGACTGGGTGTGCCATACTCTGCCTAGGTGTGCCATACTCTGCCTGCCCTGTGCCATACTCTGCCTTCCCTATGCTCCCTGTGTGCCATACTCTGCCTGCCCTGTGCCATATTCTGACTTGGTGTGCCATACTCTGGCTTGGCGTGTTATACTCCGCCTGCCCCATGCCATACTCTGCCTGCCCTGTGCCATACTCTGCTTCCCTATGCTCCCTGTGTGTGCCATACTCTGCCTTACCTATGCTACCTGTGTGCCATGCTCTGCCTATGTGTGCCCTGCTCTACCTGTGTGTGCCCTGCTCTGCCTGTTGAAAATAAGCCTGCTATTAGTTCTGGGGGTTTGCTAGCATTTGAAAATTATTGTTAGGGGGCCCTAAGGTATTTAATCATGTGCTGTGGGCTGCTGTGTTATCCACAGGGTAGGAGGAGGCATATAGATTTTAGGGTATGTCTTAATATAACTTAACTGTTTTCATATATGAGTGATAAGTTATATCTCTGCAGTGAGCACCACAATTTGAACTTAATAAGAAGAAAACAACATTTACTGGTGTTCAGCTGCAATAGTGCTGTTACTCATAGCAACCCCTTAGACCTTTCCTTTCATTTTCCATTTTGTTGTAGGCTGTTCAAAACAAATTTCTGATTGGTTTCTATGAGTAATTGCACTGCTTGAATTTATCAAGTACGTTAGTAAATCAGCCTTATTGTCATTATAAAAAGAAATGTTATATAAAAAAACAGAGGCCACTAGTAAAGAGAAGACAAATGGGAGAATGTAATATGTTTCGCTAGCGCAAAAAACCTGTGCAAAGATATTGCAAACGCTAGCGACCATGTTTGCATCCTTTTTGACTGGTTATAGACCTCAACGACTTCATTGCAAAGTTTGCGACCAAATGGCTTTTGCAAACATCCTCAGTGTATGTAATAAATTTCGCAATTGCAAACAAAAATATTTAACACAACTCCAAAGCAAGTGTTAATGCTAAACCTTTGATTAGCAATTATGCACAATGTAATATTCGCCAATGAATGATTTTACATTGCAAGCAGTGTTAAACATTCGCAAAGATGCCATTTCAAATAATGATTGCAATTTTTAATTACATTCTCCCTCAACTAAGATGTTAGCCCTTTGTGTCTGTTTCACAGGAATGCACTCTAATAGCATTAAAAAATGATTTGTTTACAATCCTAAAATCTACACCAGCTGTTAGTTATACACTTATATGCCATCTCACGTAAAGCACAATGACATGCTTCTGTCTAAATATGGTTCCATGTAAATATTCAGAAGAGGTTTTTTACAGTGAGAGCTGTGAAGATGTGGAATTCTCTCCCTGAATCAGTTGCAACGGATGATACATTAGATAGCTTTAAGAAGGGGTTGGATGGATTTTTAGCAAGGCAGGGAATACAGGGTTATGGAAGATAGCTCATAGTACAAGTTGATCCAGGGACTGGTCTGATCAGAATCAGGAAGGAATTTTTTCCCCCTCTGAGGCAATTGGAGAGGCTTCATATGGATCAACTAGCAGTTAAGCAGGTTTTATATAGACTTATATAAGATCGCTTTAATGAGGTTTCTAATTTATTTTAATGTTCTCCTGAGCTTTAAGCTGTGCAGTCCGGTTACAAAGCTCTTTATATAGTGAATTTGTTCATTAAAAAGCCACAGCTTAATCCTAAGGGGCCAAAAAGACGCTAGGATCACTTACATCAGTCGCCAATTAACTTACCAACATGTTTATGGACTGTAGGATTAATAGATAGAAAATGCATTAAAATACAGGAAAAACAAACAAACGCCATGATCATAACCAAACACATAGTTACAAATCAGAAATGATAGCCACAGTGCTGAATACCGTTCATGTTATAGGTAAGACTCCTGCGCACTAGTACTAGTAGGTTAATATGTGCTCCTCCGCACTTAAAACATAGGGTTGGAGATCTGTAATACTCACCTGTGACAGCCCAAAATGAAAGCATGCCACAGGTGCATCACAAAATGTCAGTGGGGTTAGGTGCTTAACAGCTTTTGCAAATAACAAGACACAGCCCTCTGTAAAGCAAGGGGAAAATAAAACCTAATAGTCATGTAATTACACATTTGCAGTGTGAGTAACCCAATGCCGATTTATGAGGTTACAGTTCTGGTTTGTTGTACTGATTTTCTAGTTTGCTGTAAGACACTAGCAGAAATAAGTAAGCATTTTCCTCTAAACACAAACCCCTTTCCATTGCAAGAGGTTGGAGTTATCCATCATAGATTCTAATTCTATGAACGCAGGGCTCATATGCTCTTTACTTGATTTCTAACTTTTCTATTTTCTATTTGGAAATTATACCTATCCTGTTTTCAGCCAAATTACAATGAGACACAACCCATGCAATATATTTCTGGGCACCAATTTTTTTTTACTGAAAATGATGTCACTACCTTCCCAATACCAATCAATTGATACAGTTTTTTCTAAATAAGTAGCAGATGGCAGATTCTAAAAAATTAAATTAAAGGAACAGTACCCTGTAAACAGCTATATCATGCATCAATGTAACCCTTCTAGGGCTAATTTATTATTAGCAAAGTGCAAAACTACAAGAAAAATGTTCAATGTTTTTATACACAATGCATTGGTTTCTCAAGAATTTCAGCAGATTTGTCCCTACCACAATTAGATGTGCACAATTATTGTGTAGCTTAGTAAACTGTACACACATGGACAATATTTGCATCTGCAAGAGAGACAGAAATTAGGCATACACTTACACTCCTGTGTACCTGATTTAACCAGCTGAATATTGGTATTACTAAAATGTCTGTGCCCTCTTAGATTAAAGTATGCAACCAATACAATACAATATTTAAATACAAGAACCCCACCCACAAAACTTCTGATTAATTATCAAGCAACTGCTGTGAGGATCTACAGCCTAGCCAACCAAAATGCTCCAGAATCAGTCCATGTAATAGTCACTGGGTGTGTGCAAATATTCAAAGTTCAATTTTTAATATGTACATTGTTCAAATTGTGTATCAATTAAGTTCACCTTGATCAGAGTCCAAAGTGTACACCAAGTGAAATGTCTGTAGTAGACCCCTGCACTGCCCTCCCGCGACCTTTTGAAGCCAAACACATTACACATAAATATATAATAAAATTGGTGCCAACATTACAAATAATATTAATGTGATATGCATCTTACCATACAGTAGAGATCAATTCAAAAGCAACTAATCACAGACCTATACAGAAAGGCTACTGATAGAAACAAGTTACTAATTACTGTTGGACTACTACAGACAGTGGTGTACACTTTGGACTCTGATCACAGGTCCCATATCTGTACCATTTTCTTTATTTCAAACCTACCTAACAAATTGTGTTTGTTGTAGGTAGATGGCCTGCAGATTAAAGGAGAAGGAAGGGTATAATCACTTGGTTGCTCCTGTACACTGAAAACTGCACCGGCCTGAAATACCTCTGTAGAAGCACAGGGTAGCAATCTTATTCTGCCCAGGGCCTCAGGTAAACAATTTTAATCATAGGGGTGGGGATGCCCAACACTTTGGCACCCCCAGTTATTATACCATACCCTTCTCATTAAGTAGTTAAAATCAGGTGGTGTTAACAAGTTATTATGCAGAACTATTATTCTTTATAATGAGTGCATATTTTAACAATGATGAACATTATTACCATTTATAAATAGTTTAATGTGTTTAATACACACTCATAATGACTGTGTAATGACAATCATTCTATACATTACTGAAGACCAATGTACAATATTCAGTCTAAAATTATATAGTTGCAAAGAACGAAACAGAAAAATTGAACAAATGCTGTAATGCATTTAAAATGTATATACTCTGGATTAGCATAACATACATAAGATAATGCACAACAGTTACACTCACTGGCAAACTATCATAGCACATGACTGTAACCTACTTCACTCCTTAAGGTTTCATCCGGCAGAAGAAATGATATGTTAGCTGTATAAAAGCATCTTGCACCAAGATAAGCAATGATGTGTTAGGATGGGCAGCTGCTCTGGCAGGCAAGCTAAAGCCTGAACAGTGAGCCATGCTGTTATCTGCTACTTGCATCATCCACTTGCAACCGATGGGATTTCTTTTCTGTACAGCAAAGTGGAACAAACGGAACACAGTGTCTTGGCATTGCACTTGATGACACAAGTCTATTATGGCACAAGTGTTGTGTAATAGTATCACTTATTTGTACATTAATTAATTATTTTCTCATAAAACTGAACCAAGCCATTATTTAATCCCAGTATTTATCCAGCTATGATGCATGTATTGTTCTGCGTAGAAAACAATGGATCTATGAAAAAATTAAATATAATTCAGAATTTTTTTGAAATTGGGAAAATGTCACATGTGCACCAAATTCAGTACAGTAAGAAAGGGTACTAGATAAGCAGATATAATTATTGGATAGTAGTACACTATGCTGTTCCTCTGACACTGAGACTGGTTCAAACAACCAGGATGTTGAGTATATGCAAACTATATTACAGGTATGGGACCCATTATCCAGAATGCTTGGGACCTAGGGTTTTCCGGATAATGGATCTTTCTGTAATTTGGATCTTCATACCTTAAGTCTATTAGAAAATAATTTAAACATTAAATAAACCCGATAGGCTGGTTTTGCTTCTAATGTGGATTAATTATATCTTAGTTTTGATCAAGTACAAGGTAATGTTTTATTATTACAGCGAAAAAGGAAATCATTTTTAAAAATTTGGATTATGTACTGATAATGGAGTCTATGGGAGACAGCCTTTCCATAATTTGGAACTTTCTTGATGACGGGTTTTCGGATAACGGATCCCATACCTGTATAAACTCATTTTGTGTTGAAATATTCAATTTAAACTTTATCTTGCGCTTTAGAACACTTCTGTATAATTATATTTCAGGTATGGTTCAGGTATGGGACCTCTTATCCTGAATTCTTGGGGCCTTGGAACTTCTGGATGAGTAGTCTTTCTGTAATTTTCGATTCAAGCCTACTAAAAAGTAATTTAAATAGTAATTAAACAAAATATAAATGTTTTACCTCCAATAAGGATTATTCCAGATCATGTACAAGGTACTGTTTTATTAACAAAAGAAAAAGGTAAACATTTGTGTACATTTCAATTATTTGATCACATTGGAGTCTATAGCAGATGTTACTGGAGCTATTTTACTTGTTATTGAAGCTATTTTACTTGTTACAGATATGAGACCCATTATCCAGAAACCCATTTTCCAGAAAGCTCCAAATTATGGAATGGCCATCTCCCATAGACTCCATTTTATCCAAATAATCCAAATTTTTAATAATGATTTCCTTTTTCTCTGTAATAATAAAACAGTACCTTGTACTTGATCCAAACTAAGATATAATTAATCCTTATTGGAAGCAAAACCAGCCTATTGGGTTTATATAATGTTTACATGATTTTTTAGTAGACATAAGGTATGAAGATCCAAATTACAGAAAGATCCATCATCCGGAAAACCCCAGGTCCCAAGCATTCTGGATAACAGATCCCATGCTTATATTACGTTTAAGGCCAAGGCTTGATAGGGCCCAGTGTGCCCTGAAATGTCAACAGGAAAAAGCCACATGTTCCCTCTCAAATGCATAAACATACATATATTCCTGATAATTATTAGACTTTGAATCGTATGTATAGATTTTTGTAAAATCTCTTAATCTATCACAGACTCAATCTATCACTCATTTTTTCTGTTAAATAATTATTTCTAATTATTGTTTTGGAGTCTGTATGAGTGCAAGTTTTAATGTTATGCATATACATGCACCTTTTATTTAAAGACATCTAGATGATAGAATACATAGCCGACACTGTATTTTCATGTAATCGTAAAGAGCCTTGTCCATGGTGCTGAATAATGTTGTCCATACATATTTACTATTAGTCTAAATGAAGAGCTTCCCTACAAAACATGTCAACATCTTTTAAATCACTTTTAAATCAAATGGCTGTCTATATATACTGTATATACATATGTATATATATATATATATATATATACACACACACACACATATATATATATATATATATATATATATATATATATATATATATATATATATATATATATATATACATACACACACACACCTGGGAAAGTATTTTTGGCTTACATATGATCTGGCTAATGAGAAAAAGAGGAGATTGTTAAATACTGGACTTTTTATTTTAACATTTAAAAATTAAGTATGCATGTGAGTGCACTGCTGTATTAACCCGGGTAATTTCTGAGAGTCCCTGAAGTCACAGACGAGCAGGCAAGTTATGCATTCCAATAGTCAGGGAGAAGACTAAAGAGTTTGTCCTGCTAAACAGTAGATCCTGAGCAAATGGATAACTTTTTATATGCTAATGTGGGCATTTTGAAGGACTGTATACAGAAGTACAGTGACTGAAATGTAATTATTCACAGATTCCGTAGCATGAAAGGGAAAAAAATAAGCAAGGTATTCTGAAATGCAGTAAATTATTTTTGGCCTGATGAAATTGTGGCAGTTATATAATGAGTTTGAAAATTGGTTTCCCTAAAGTGGTCCTGTGGGGAAAACTGCAATAAAACCACAAGCACTCTTTAGGCATCAGTCATTTGTAAGATTAGATGTGGGTTCTGTAATATCAAAATTGGTTAGTTGGGACGTGTACAGCCTTAATTGCTCATTCACGTTTCATCTGAAGCCCAGAGATTAAACTGGCCTAAGGATTTATTCAGTGTGGAATGCAAAATGAGCTGAACAAAAGGGGTTATCTCACACCTGTAAGCAGTTTGATTTCTCTAGAACACTGCTGTTGAATTGGAGGCCTGCTGGCCAGGTGCAACTGTACAAAGGATTTTTACACACCTGTACTGCCTAGAGGCTTCCCAGATTTCTCTGTATTACATCATTGCAATATAGTTGCGCCTTCTACATTTAGTATAATTACACTGCACAATGTGGTAGCTTTCAGACAACACTGCATCTAGCATTGTTGGTGAGCTCCAACTCAAAGTACACTGGGCGGTGTACTTCAACAAGAGTTCAGCAAGAGCTACTATAAGAGGTTCACTGTCCCAGTCTACAGAGACTAACGAAGATTGTGACTGAAATATTCTACTCAAAACAAACATGCAATCATACAGGAATACAACCTTCATCCTGGAAGTTAGTGGGGAAAACATTGCTAAAAATCCCTGGATTGGTGTAAATGAAATCTGATAGATACCTCCAAGAGACATAAAAACAGTACAAAACTCCTTATTTTTAACAGCCTTAGTTTCATTGATATATGTTTCAGGTCATCACTTCAGTGCTCAGGGAAGCACTAACCAGGGGGAATGGCATATACAGTAAACTGCAGGCTAGATTATGCAATAATGGCATTCATACAAAGTAGATGCTTAAACATAAAAGCTGAACAGCTTATCACAAGAAGAATCTTTATAAAGGGAGCACAAGTGGCTCGTTTGCTGTTTTCTTCACTGTTACTGTGACATGAGTGCTGCCTGACCCATAATATTAGAAGATACTGTTTGTATGTCAAGCTAAAATCCTTCATGTGGATTTATCTGATCTTCACTTAACTGCTAGAGCTATCGGTAATGCTTTAATACAATACAGATAAACTCCTATATTGCAAGGAAAATGACTAAACATCTTGTATAGACACTTGTTCTTTAGGAATTTAGTCCAACAAGCCGAAAAACTTTCAAACTCTATTTAGGATGTTGGCAGTGGGAAGTGCCAACTGCCTCTATTTCCCATTGACTGATTAATAACCTTTTGAAACCAGTGACAAATTTAAGCAAATCCTATGCATATAGGATTTTATTTCCAATTTCTCTTTTGTTGGACAAAAAAATCTGTTTTTTATGATTTCTACATCTTTTAGACCCAGCTTTTAAAAGTAATTTCTTTGCCAGTTTTTGTAAAAATCCTTATTAAATTCAACCCAGCAATGTCTATCTGGTAATATATGAAACTATTGGGCAGTTTGAAATCATTGTAATTTTGAAGGAACAGGTGCCATTTGTTTCTGACACACATAAGATATTAGCCTGAAAAATGCAAACATGCTGCTCAGCACTGGGACATTTATTCATTAGCTGGTCAGCAGTTATAAGGGCTTCATAAAGGGGATCCCAGGCACTGGGAGGAAATCCCTGATAGTAAGATTGGGAAGCTGGTGAGTCTTTGGGCAGCAGAAGTCCAATGGGAAAAGATTGGTATAAGGAAGGTGGAGCTGGCAGAGGATAGGACGGATGGATCAGAAAGTTAAAGAAAAGTCAGGAGAGGCTAGGATACTCAAACAAGCCTAGAATTATCAGACAAATTAAGACAGAGGCAGAAATAGCAAGCTCTAAGGACAGACTAGAGTGGTGAGAGCTAGTGACTCAGCTTCAATGCCAAAGAAATTTTAAAAAGTGAAGGTCTATATAGGGAAGAATAGGCTCAAACATGGTCAAAAAATCTGCTAGGCATTGATTAACACATTGGGGAAGGCAGATAATACCAAATTCAGGATCTCTCTGATGCCTTCCTGGCTCAGGTATTAGGGATAGGTAGCTTGGAACCAGGAGGTTCCTGGTTCAAATTCAAGCATAGCATTGTAGGAGATTGTGGACTAATTCTGCCACCTACTTGGTGAACCACGTGAGGTGGAGCTAAGCATTTAACTCTTAACAAGAGAAGGGGCTCTGAAGCCAATGAAATTAGAAACAGAGCTGATGGTAAAAGAAATGACTTTGGCTTTGTACAAGACCAGTGATCTTGCAATACTGTTGAGAATTATCAGTTTGGTAGGGAAATATTGCCCCATGTATGATCTGCTTAAAGGGATGGGAAAACATGTTTTTTTACAAAAAGCATCAGTTAATAGTGCTCCTCCAGCAGAATCCTGCATCCTGCATCCATTTTTCAATAAAGCAAACAGATTTTGTAATATTTGATTTTAAAACTGACATGGGGATAGATGTTGTCAGTTCTCTAGGTGCCCCCAGTCATGTGACTTGTGCTCTGATAAACTTCAGTCACTCTTGCTGCACTGGAAGTTGGAGTGATATCACCATCAACAGTCCTTCAGCAGAACAATGGGAAGATAACAGCTTCCTGACACCTGCATTGCTTGAAATGTTCTACTTAGTGGCAGATATGTGAACAGCACTCAGTAGTAAAAACCCAAGTCCAGTTAACCCAAGTTGCGACTCCTACAACTAGATTGAGTAGGAGAAACAAAAGCCTATCTGAAAGTAGTTCTATTGTGAAGTGATGGGTCTTTCTGAAAATACATGACCAGGCAAAATGACTTGAGATGGCTGCCTACACACAAATATTACAACAAAAAAATACATTTATTGGTTCAAGAATAACATTTTAAATGTTAGAATGAATTACGTGCAATGTACACAGTGTAATTTGGTAATAAAAAAAAACAATACCATAAAAAATAACAGAATCCCTTGAAATTGTATAAACCAAACCTTAGAGATGATTAAATTCCATTAACCCTATTCCCACTATTAAAGCATGTCTATTCTGTTAAATATTTTAAATAATTTTAAGTTAAAACTTAATTTTCATGTTGTTTACTGCTTTAAAACAAGTAAGTCTCAGTTTTACTGCAATTCAATTACAAATTAAACAGTATCCCAACTTCCAATTCTTAGTGGGCTCTAAAATATGATTACCGTGCACCTGCTGAACCAGTGGTAGTTTTGCCCCTGGAGACAATTTACCTTTAAGGGAACTTTCAGTATATTATAAAATGTTCTATTCTTTGCAACTTTTCAAAGTTAATGCCCTTCCCCTTCACAAGAGATACAAAACAAGTGACTAGGAAGGGGCTCAGGAAGGAGGAAGGGGCTCAGGAAGGAGGAAGGTAAGAGGATGCATTTTTATGGGTGCATTTTAAAATAACTAGTACTAAAGCATTTTACACTGTTAGTATAGGTAGTTTTTCCCATTTCCACTACTGTGCTTCTATGTATAATTTAGGAATGTATGGTGGCTATTAAGCCACTATTACTTTTGCAGAATAATGAACAAAAACTATTAAAAAACAGAACATCCCCTAGAAAACTTGATTTTGTCAAAAGTATAAGCAGAACTAATAATAAGATCTCTTGAAATAGGAATCTCAAAATCTGTTTGTATTAGGACATGCACACCTTATATATAGACATGGGCCCTCTCCCTCCACATCCCCTAAATAAGTAATAAGTAATACATGGCAATACAAAAGGACGCCATTTACAACCTCATGAGGACTTTGTAGTTTGCCTTTTGACAAAGTTAGATTTCCTGAAGTGTACCCAGTATGAAGCCAGATTAATTCCCATTCCCTCTTTTACAAGTTAATTTTATGTTGTGCTGCCACAGTGATAATTAACCCAATTAGTCTGGTGGTTCAGTAGGGAATAGCCTGCTATAGATAAAAGAAAATTCTTAGAAGTATGTGAGGAGGCTAGTTTTTAACCTTAACTGAACTAGGTCCCAATTTGTTGAACAAACATGGCCTTCCCATTGTAGGCTAAGGGTGATTTCTGCACCACACTAGTGCTACAGCAGGGAAAGGAGCATCAACCTCCATTTGTAATAAGTTAATAAGGTAATAAGTTTAGATAATGTAAGTAACCCACAGTTATCAAATAAGATACTTGCTTTAAAACAGGTGACCAGTAAATGTTACCTGCTGATTGACTGCTATAGGTGATTACACCAGCAGCAAAATTTGTACCTTTTCTTACATTTCCCCATTTGAATTTACCAAAAAGGACAAAATGGATAATATATTCTCTAATGTAATAATTACATTCGTGCTACTCAAACCACTTTAAAGCTACTGTATATTGAACCTGGGGTCGAACAAGGCCCATGCCATCTTTTAATGTGAAACACAGAGGGGCACAAACTCTGAGTGTGTACTATTCAAGAGTTCTGTTTTTTAGAATTGTAAGTCTATCTAGTTCCAGAGTAAATGTATTTATTTCTTGAAATCTTGTTTTCTATTTCTTGGAGCTGATCTAAATAAATGATACACTGGCTTATGTGTTTCCCATAGATGCCCGTGTTTTATTAACAGAGGCTTATTTTGGGTGTTCACATTTTAATAACTTGATTTCTATGTTGTATATACTTTTGGACTTTTCCGGACTTTATATATGTAATATGCAGGCCAGACGCTTTTAAATGATTGTTGAGGTATATCTTTGTAGTTAGGCATATTTTTTATCCAGGAGGGGCATACCTAGAATTTATGTCTGCTTTTGAGTTCCGAGTTGTTGTTTAAAGGTCCTTCTTCTAAAGGGTTTGAAATGTGCACAAATTGTCTTCCTGCTGACTGAAAACACAGGTGGCAAATTCTGTATTATAATTTGTGCACAGGGATACAGATGTGATCCAGCTGTAAAGATGGAATTTGATGGCTCAGTCAGTTATACCCCCATAGCACTAAAACTCTATGTGCTGGCACTAAAAGCAAAGGAAACTTAGATGGGTTATCAAGGTCCTGATAGAGAACTCTGTCATTGGCCCCACCAAAACTGTGCTCAACTGTCCTCACCTGCCCTTCAGTGACATCACAGAGGAGCTTGGGTATATAAGCAATGAAGGTGCAACAGCTCGGGTTGGTTTTAGTTAGAAAAGGACAGGTTAGGTTAAGGGGTTAGGTTCAGTAGCATCACGAACTTGCTGGGATTTCTCTAGAGCTGCTGCTGAGAAAGTATAGAGTAATTGTATAGTTTACATTAATTATATGGTGACCTAACCAACTGAACTTGGATTAGAGTGAACAAATAAAAGCCTAGATTTAGAATAACAGTAATAATTCCAGTGGATACCCAAGACTGATGGCGCTGCTGAGATTAAAGAAGGGTTGGCTAGTGGCAAAAAGCAGTACTGCAAAAACTTGCTGGATCTATACATATAAGGGGTCATTTATTATGTGCAGTTTGCACCCTGCCCTGCACATAGAAGAGATGCTGCAAGACTCTTTGCAAATTGGAGCGCAGAAACTGATTATGACTACAGTGTTACCTGGCCATGCAATGCAGTACTCATGAGGTGAATTGCTTTTTCAAATCTGGTGCAAGGCACAGAGCATAGCCAGGCCTCCGATAGAACTTTTCTTTGAATAAGCACTAGGGGGCACATTTTTGTGCTCTTGCACTGCTGTCCAGTGTCTGACCCTTATATCCCTTCATTATATGTTTTACTATATTTGTGCTTTAAAATAGCCTGTTAGCCTCTCTGCCTTATTGGTTTAATACATCTATACACAAATGAGATTTCCTTTGTTAAATTATTATTATGAAATGGAATTAAATGTAATTCTGAAAATTATTTTCTGAGGCTAATGCCACACAGGGCTTATTCCAAGATTCAGCAAATCTGCTGGCATTAACACTATCTTGTGTCTAGGCGCAATCCTGGCCGTTCCGCTGCCTGAGGCAGCTAGATGTTGCTGCCGCCCCCCCAGTGCGCTCACCTTTTTGGTCTGGGGGTCCATGAGGGCGGTGGAGAGGGCCAGGACACTAGCGCAGAGAGCATAATTGCGCTATCTGTGCAAGAAGAGCCAAATTTCCAGTTTTAAAACCGGAAATTAGGCTTAAAGTACCAGGAGCAGCATTTTTGCCACCCCTGGTACCTAGTGGGGCTTTGCCGTCTGAGGCGAGTTACTCAACTCGCCTCATTGGGGGAGCACCCCTTACTGCAGCACAGACTAGGTGCAGACACAATGAGCAGATTTTAACCCTTTAAGTGCCAGCAGAATTTCACATTTTGGTTACGCGAAATGCCAGCCGTTTTTAAGCATTTTGTGCTCTCTCACTTTAGGGGCATTTTCTGAGGGGAAACCTATAGTTTACCTAGGAAAACTATACATTGTTTTTTTCGGTAGAAACTGAGCTTTCTAAATCTGCCTGAGTTTTCATGTATTTCCACCTGTGCAAAAAAATTTATAGTGCTAAATAACAAAAAAAAATGAAAAATTACCATTTTTCATTGTATATCAATTTATACCAGAAAAATATTTCATTTTACAGATGAAAATCCAACTGATTTGGAAAGCCTTATGTCTCTCGAACGTGCCAATACCAGATATGTATAGTTTTAGGGAGATTTAGGATTTCTGTACAGCAAAAACTCCCGGCAGTATATTACTGAATTTTGAAAGCACTAAGGCAGAAAACGGCATGCTTTAGATTCCAAGGCAAAAAATCCTGAAACCATAGGTTTACCCCAGAAAACCATACATTTTTGAAAAGTACACATTCTGCCGATTACAAAATGGGTAACTATGTCTCTCTACTCCCAACTACCAAACAGAAAAGCTTGTCTGAACATAGCGGTTTTTCAAAATAAAATTCAAAATTTTGAAAAATCATTTCAAAGGTTTTATTTTGCTGCTCCGCATATCCCAAACTATATTACGTACCAAGAAAAAGCACCTGAAATATGATTGCCAGGGGTCCACTGAACAGTTTGATATCCATTATGCATAGGTTTACCAAAGTATCTGGCATTTAGAGACACAAATATGAAGTTAGCGCATCCAAATTGTTCAGGACTTTACTTCAGCTACTGAGAAATCAACACATTGACTGCATTTTTTGTGGGGTAAAAACACAGAAATATATGTTTACCCCCCAAACCCATATATTTTTGGAAAGAACACATTCTACAGAATCTAAAATGGGTACCCATGCCTTTCTGCTCCAAACTACTGAGTCGCAAGGCTTTCCCAAAATTGTCGGTTTTGGTGAAATATCTGAAAATTGCCTCAAAACTTCAACTTCCCAGCACCATATCACCCATGTATCATTACGTACTAAGAAAAAGCACCCTAAATATGATTGCCAGGGTTCCTCTGAACATTTTGGTGGCCATTGTTCATAAGTTTACCAAAGTATCTGGCATTTAGAGGCCCCAAAATGAAGTTAGCGCATACAAACAGTCCCGTGGGTAACTTCAGCTAATGAAAAATCAACACATTGACTGCATTTTTGTGGGGTAAAAACACAGAAATATATGTTTACCCCCCAAAACCCATATATTTTTGGAAAGTTCACATTCTACAGAATCTAAAATGGGTACCCATGCCTTTCTGTTCCAAACTACTGAGTCGCAAGGCTTTCCCACAATTGTCGGTTTTGGTGAAATATCTGAAAATTGCCTCAAAGCTTCAACTTCTCAGCACCATATCACCCATGTATCGTTACGCACCAAGAAAAAACACCCTAAATATGATTGCCAGGGTTCCTCCAAACAGTTTGGTGGCCATTGTTCATAGGTTTACCAAAGTATCTGGCAGTTAGAGGCCTCAAAATGAAGTTAGCGCATACAAATAGTCCTGTGGGTAACTTCATCTAATGAAAAATCAACACATTGACTGCATTTTTGTGGGGTAAAAACACAGAAATATATGTTTACCCCCCAAACCCATATATTTTTGGAAAGTACACATTCTACCGAATCTAAAATGGGTACCCATGCCTTTCTGCTCCAAACTACTGAGTCGCAAGGCTTTCCCACAATTGTCGGTTTTGGTGAAATATCTGAAAATTTCCTCAAAGCTTCAACTTCTCAGCACCATATCACCCATGTATCGTTACGCACCAAAAAAAAACACCCTAAATATGATTGCCAGGGGTCCTCCAAACAGTTTGGTGCCCACTGTGCATAGGTTTACCAAAGTATATGGCAGTTAGAGGCCCCAAAATGAAGTTAGCGCATACAAATAGTCCTGTGGGTAACTTCAGCTAATGAAAAATCAACACATTGACTGCATTTTTGTGGGGTAAAAACACAGAAATATATGTTTACCCCCCAAACCCATATATTTTTGGAAAGTACACATTCTACCGAATCTAAAATGGGTACCCATGCCTTTCTGCTCCAAACTACTGAGTCGCAAGGCTTTCCCACAATTGTCGGTTTTGGTGAAATATCTGAAAATTGCCTCAAAGCTTCAACTTCTCAGCACCATATCACCCATGTATCGTTACGCACCAAAAAAAAACACCCTAAATATGATTGCCAGGGGTCCTCCAAACAGTTTGGTGCCCACTGTGCATAGGTTTACCAAAGTATATGGCAGTTAGAGGCCCCAAAATGAAGTTAGCGCATACAAATAGTCCTGTGGGTAACTTCAGCTAATGAAAAATCAACACATTGACTGCATTTTTGTGGGGTAAAAACACAGAAATATATGTTTACCCCCAAACCCATATATTTTTGGAAAGTACACATTCTACCGAATCTAAAATGGGTACCCATGCCTTTCTGCTCCAAACTACTGAGTCGCAAGGCTTTCCCACAATTGTCGGTTTTGGTGAAATATCTGAAAATTGCCTCAAAGCTTCAACTTCTCAGCACCATATCACCCATGTATCGTTACGCACCAAAAAAAAACACCCTAAATATGATTGCCAGGGGTCCTCCAAACAGTTTGGTGCCCACTGTGCATAGGTTTACCAAAGTATATGGCAGTTAGAGGCCCCAAAATGAAGTTAGCGCATACAAATAGTCCTGTGGGTAACTTCAGCTAATGAAAAATCAACACATTGACTGCATTTTTGTGGGGTAAAAACACAGAAATATATGTTTACCCCCCAAACCCATATATTTTTGGAAAGTACACATTCTACCGAATCTAAAATGGGTACCCATGCCTTTCTGCTCCAAACTACTGAGTCGCAAGGCTTTCCCACAATTGTCGGTTTTGGTGAAATATCTGAAAATTGCCTCAAAGCTTCAACTTCTCAGCACCATATCACCCACGTATCGTTACGCACCAAAAAAAAACACCCTAAATATGATTGCCAGGGGTCTTCCAAACAGTTTGGTGCCCACTGTGCATAGGTTTACCAAAGTATATGGCAGTTAGAGGCCCCAAAATGAAGTTAGCGCATACAAATAGTCCTGTGGGTAACTTCAGCTAATGAAAAATCAACACATTGACTGCATTTTTGTGGGGTAAAAACACAGAAATATATGTTTACCCCCCAAACCCATATATTTTTGGAAAGTACACATTATACAGAATCTAAAATGGGTACCCATGCCTTTCTGCCCCAAACTACTGAGTCGCAAGGCTTTGCCAAATTTGGCGGTTTTGGTAAAATATTCTGAAAATTGCCTCAAAGCTTCAACTTTCCAGCATCGTATTGTCCATGTATCATTACCAGCATAAAGCATCCTAAATATAAACATAGGGGTCTACTAAACAGTTTGATGCCCAATGTGCATAGATATACCAAACTATGTGGGGCACAGAGACCCCCAAATGACAATATGTATAGACATTTTCACGGCTGACGCGCTGGCTGCTGCAATATAACCACCCGGTGTGTGTATTATGCGACATTAGACCACCTAACAGTACAGAGACCCCAGAAAACCATATATTTTCAGAAAGTACACATTCTGACGAATCCAATATGGGTAAATATGTGTTCCTACTGCAAACTGTCAAACTGCAAAGCAATGCTGAACGTAACGGTTTTTATCAAATTTCTGAAAATCGTCACAAAGCTTGAATTTTACCCCATTATATGCCCCACATTTCGTAACTTATCAGCATAAAACATCCTGAATATGAACGCCAGGGGTCTACTGAACACTTTGATGCCCAATATGCATAGATATACCAAACTATGTGGCGCACAGAGACCCCCAAATGACAATAGTGTATATACATTTTCACGGCTGACGCACGCTGGCTGCTGCAATATAAGCACCCGGTGTGTGTAATATGCGACATTAGACCCCCCTAACAGTACAGAGACCCCAGAAAACCATATATTTTCAGAAAGTACACATTCTGACGAATCCAAAATGGGTAAATATGTGTTCCTACTGCAAACTGTCAAACTGCAAAGCAATGCTGAACGTAACAGTTTTTATCAAATTTCTGAAAATCGTCACAAAGCTTGAAATTTATCCCATTATATGCCCCACATTTCGTAACTTATCAGCATAAAACATCCTAAATATGAGCGCCAGGGGTCTACTGAACACTTTGATGCCCAAAATGCATAGATATACCAAACTATGTGGCGCACAGAGACCCACAAATGACAATATGTATAGACATTTTCACGGCTGACACGCTGGCTGCAGCAATATAACCACCCGGTGTGTGTGTATTATGCGACATTAGACCACCTAACAGTACAGAGACCCCAGAAAACCATATATTTTCAGAAAGTACACATTCTGACGAATCCAATATGGGTAAATAAGTGTTTCTACTGCAAACTGCCAAACTGCAAAGCAATGCTGAACATAACGGTTTTTATCAAATTTCTGAAAATCGTCACAAAGCTTGAATTTTACCCCATTATATGCCCCACATTTCGTAACTTATCAGCATAAAACATCCTGAATATGAACGCCAGGGGTCTACTGAACACTTTGATGCCCAATATGCATAGATATACCAAACTATGTGGCGCACAGAGACCCCCAAATGACAATAGTGTATACATTTTCACGGCTGACGCGCGCTGGCTGCTGCAATATAAGCACCCGGTGTGTCTAATATGCGACATTAGACCCCCCTAACAGTACAGAGACCCCAGAAAACCATATATTTTCGGAAAGTACACATTCTGACGAATCCAATATGGGTAAATATGTGTTCCTACTGCATACTGTCAAACTGCAAAGCAATGCTGAACGTAACGGTTTTTATCAAATTTCTGAAAATCGTCCCAAAGCTTGAATTTTACCCCATTATATGCCCCACATTTCGTAACTTATCAGCATAAAACATCCTGAATATGAACGCCAGGGGTCTACTAAACACTTTGATGCCCAATATGCATAGATATACCAAACTATGTGGCGCACAGAGACCCCCAAATGACAATAGTGTATACATTTTCACGGCTGATGCGCGCTGGCTGCTGCAATACAAGCACCTGGTGTGTGTAATATGCGACATTAGACCCCCCTAACAGTACAGAGACCCCAGAAAACCATATATTTTCAGAAAGTACACATTTTGACGAATCCAATATGGGTAAATATGTGTTCCTACTGCAAACTGTCAAACTGCAAAGCAATGCTGAACGTAACGGTTTTTATCAAATTTCTGAACATCGTCACAAAGCTTGAATTTTACCCCATTATATGCCCCACATTTCGTAACTTATCAGCATAAAACATCCTAAATATGAGCGCATGGGGTCTACTGAACACTTTGATGCCCAATATGCATAGATATACCAAACTATGTGGCGCACAGAGACCCCCAAATGACAATATGTATAGACATTTTCACGGCTGACGCGCTGGCTGCTGCAATATAACCACCCAGTGTGTGTATTATGCGACATTAGACCACCTAACAGCACAGAGACCCCAGAAAACCATATATTTTCAGAAAGTACACATTTTGACGAATCCAATATGGGTAAATAAGTGTTTCTACTGCAAACTGCCAAACTGCAAAGCAATGCTGAACATAACGGTTTTTATCAAATTTCTGAAAATCGTCACAAAGCTTGAATTCTACCCCATTATATGCCCCACATTTCGTAGCTTATCAGCATAAAACATCCTAAATATGAGCGCCAGGGGTCTACTGAACACTTTGATGCCCAATATGCATAGATATACCAAACTATGTTGCGCACAGAGACCCCCAAATGACAATATGTATAGACATTTTCACAGCTGACGCGCTGGCTGCTGCAATATAAGCACCTGGTGTGTGTATTATGCGACATTAGACCCCCCTAACAGTACAGAGACCCCAGAAAACCATATATTTTCAGAAAGTACACATTCTGACGAATCCAAAATGGGTAAATAAGTGTTTCTACAGCAAACTGCCAAACTGCAAAGCAATGCTGAACATAACGGTTTTTATCAAATTTCTGAAAATCGTCACAAAGCTTGAATTTTACCCCATTATGTGCCCCACATTTCGTAACGTATCAGCATAAAACATCCTAAATATGAATGACAGGGGTCTACTGAACACTTTGATGCCCAATATGCATAGATATACCAAACTATGTGGCGCACAGAGACCCCCAAATGACAATATGTATAGACATTTTCACGGCTGACGCGCTGGCTGCTGCAATATAACCACCCAGTGTGTGTATTATGCGACATTAGACCACCTAACAGCACAGAGACCCCAGAAAACCATATATTTTCAGAAAGTACACATTTTGACGAATCCAATATGGGTAAATAAGTGTTTCTACTGCAAACTGCCAAACTGCAAAGCAATGCTGAACATAACGGTTTTTATCAAATTTCTGAAAATCGTCACAAAGCTTGAATTCTACCCCATTATATGCCCCACATTTCGTAGCTTATCAGCATAAAACATCCTAAATATGAGCGCCAGGGGTCTACTGAACACTTTGATGCCCAATATGCATAGATATACCAAACTATGTTGCGCACAGAGACCCCCAAATGACAATATGTATAGACATTTTCACAGCTGACGCGCTGGCTGCTGCAATATAAGCACCTGGTGTGTGTATTATGCGACATTAGACCCCCTAACAGTACAGAGACCCCAGAAAACCATATATTTTCAGAAAGTACACATTCTGACGAATCCAAAATGGGTAAATAAGTGTTTCTACAGCAAACTGCCAAACTGCAAAGCAATGCTGAACATAACGGTTTTTATCAAATTTCTGAAAATCGTCACAAAGCTTGAATTTTACCCCATTATGTGCCCCACATTTCGTAACGTATCAGCATAAAACATCCTAAATATGAATGACAGGGGTCTACTGAACACTTTGATGCCCAATATGCATAGATATACCAAACTATGTGGCGCACAGAGACCCCCAAATGGATATATAGTAGATAAAATTTACATAGGCAAAACAAAATAACACAGAACAGTGTGAAATGCAAATAAATCACCAAAAACTAATAAAACCACAAAAATCAATGCTTTTTTTTTTCACACTAGTGTAATCGGCCACCAGAATTACCGTTTGAATATTTTAGCTGGGCCAAATCGATTATACGGGCAGAAACAAGTGAACAACACAAATGCAGAGCTGAAAATGCAATAAAATGGCTAAAAATTCAATAAAATGGCTAAAAATGCACCAAAATACCCAAAATTGCAATATAACCACCAAAATAACATACAAAAGCTATTGCACAGTACGGTTAGCGAATACGCTATTCGGAACGGCAATAAAACATTTTTTTTAGCCCAAAAAGAGACGATGCGATAAGAAAAAAAAAAAAAAAAGCCACAAAGCCATATATGTACATATGCGTGTGCACAACGGGTAAATTGCATGTTATTTGCGCATGTGCGCGTGTGCAAGTGTACATGGGTGCTGTGAGTGTGTGTGACCCCCCCAATCCCCAAAAATCTATGTGTGAGTGTGTGTAAGTGTGAATGTAAGTGTATATTACTGTAATAAGTGTGTGTTGGTGTGTTTGTGTGTTTTTGTGTGTGTAAATGTTACACTTACCTGGGGTAGATGCTGCAGATCGATCAGAAAGGGTCCCACGCAGCAGATCTCCAGCTCCAACGATCATCAGCCATGTGGGGGCGGAGCTGGGCGGAAGTGCGGCGCAGGCAGCAGCAGGACGCATAGGAAACGCGTCCCTGCTGCTGCTTTGGGGCCCCTGGGCGATCGCGCCCCAGGGGCCACACGATCCCCTGCTCTGCTCGTTGTCTAGGGGCAGGGGATCGTGAAGGAGCGGAGCGAGCGGCTCTAACAGCCGCTCCTCCGCTCGCAAACCCGGAAGTGCTGCAGAACGTAGAATCTACGATCTGTGGCACTTTGGTCCTTTGATCCACAGAACGTAGATTCTACGTTCTGTGGCACTTAAAGGGTTAAGGAAATGCGTGTTTTTGCAATTATTTGCTTTGTGTGTCTGCATGCAAGCCAACACAATATCTGTCAGCAGAGACACAAGTGAGCAGTTAAGAGTGGAATGGCTGTGCTTATAAATGCAGGAAGAGAAAAAGTCAGGTGTGGCTATAGCCTAAGGCCACTGGTCACCTGCTTATCGGGTAACTCTGTAGACTCTGTAGGGGAGACTGTCAAGGCTGGGGTTATTTTCCCTGGAAAAAAGGCGCTTGCAAAGGGAACATGATTACATTTTACAAGTACATTAGAGGACATTATAGACAAATATTTTTACCCATAAAGTGGATCACCGTACCAGAGGCCACCCCTTTAGACTAGAAAAGAACTTTCATTTGAAGCAACGTAGGGGGTTCTTCACAGTCAGGACAGTGAGGTTGTGGAATGCACTGCCGGGTGATGTTGTGATGGCTGATTCAGTTAATGCCTTTAAGAATGGCTTGGATGATTTTTTGGACAGACATAATATCAAAGGCTATTGTGATACTAAGCTCTATAGTTAGTATAGGTATGGGTATATAGAATTTAATCAAAAGTAGGGAGGGTGTGTATGGATGCTGGGTTTTCATTTGGAGGGGTTGAACTTGATGGACTTTGTCTTTTTTCAACCCAATTTAACTATGTAACTATGTAACTATGTAACTATGTAACTCCACACATGGGCTGAGACTGGCTAGAACAGTGAAACACATAGATGTACAAAGGCATGCGTTAAGTGGAATAGGACAGATAAGTTGGCTTGTTTCTACATTCACATAAAACATTTATAGGAGACTCAAGTTGCCTATTAATTCTCATCTCCCTTGCCAAATAAGCAGCATTTGCTATCACACTGGCTGTGGGCTTCCTTTATAATGGACAGAGGAAAACTGTAACTTAGGGAAAGCTGTGTGGGAGTTAGTATACTGATGAAATCTCTAAATAAGGATATTCATGAAAAAGAGAAAATACAACACTTTACCAATTTTAGGGCCTTCCAAACTTTAAACAGTCTAAAACAAAATAAGATGGTGTTTCGCTTCACTGAGGTGATGCTTTTGAATTGCTGCTTTTGCCTGGAAATGATCAGGCACAAAGCAATTTCACACTCAATTGAATAGAATCCATATGCAAAGTTTTTTTTCCTCAGTCAGGGAAAGTGCATTTTCTAAAGAAAAAATATTCTAGTGCTATTTGTTATTTTCTTTTGCAAACTCATTCCCTCTTCCCTTAAAAAAACAAACTAATTAGGGCACTCATTCTACAGTTATATTTTATTTACTAGTATTATGTCTTTAGTGGTCTCAAAGGTTTTGTACACCATTGGATCTTAGTTATTTCCCCTTGTAGCTGTTCTGAGATATTTCAATGATTTTCTTCTTCAGATTCAGATTTCAGTTATAGCATCAAAGGGATATTCACAAGATAAACCAACAAGAATGGCTATCTCACAGAACTGTGTTGGGTGGATGGATTCCTCCCAAGCATGTAACTAAACACAAATTGGGTTATTTTATCTCCAAACAAAATGATGCATAACAGGCTGGGTTTAAAGTAGAACAAACCCCTAGCCCATTTTTAACCCCTCTCCACTGCCTCCACCCTTCCAAGCTCCCTCCCAGCAACATGTATTCTGTTGAAAAGTTTTTAGCAAGTGAGTAAATACAGTGTTATTGTAAATACCTCTTAGTACAAGCTGATTCAGGGGCTGGTCTGATTATGATCTTGGAGTCAGGAAAGAATTTTTCCCTCTCTGAGGTTAATCTCCCCACGATTCCAGGAGAGAATTCCACAACTTCAAAGTTTTTACCATAAAAATCCCATTCTGAATATTAAGATTGAACTTCTAAGAAGAACTGAGACTTTCTATACCCTTTAAAAGCTTAATTGCCTTTCTTTGGACTCTAATTCATAATATCCCATTTGAGCTCTGGGGCCAAAACTGCATGGCATATTCTAGGTGGGGCCTTACCAGCACTCTGTACAGTGAAAGAATAACCCCCCCCCTCCGAGCTAAAATCTATAGTACCTTTTAATACACTCAATGTGCCGTTCGACTTGCCCTGCGATGCTGCACGAGCATTGATGATAAAGACCAGCAGTGACACAAAAAGTTCCATTTTGAAGATAAGGGTCACTCCCATAAGGGTATGAACGAGAGAGCCAGAAGCGCTAGTATGTGTGTTCTCGAGCGTATGACTCATATTCTTCTCCCTATAGTCACCAGGGAAAAATGCCTGTACCCGTATAAAGCCCCACTACTAATACAGAATAAATACAGATGCCTATCCACGAGGGTTTACAGTATAGCTTGATGCACCAACTCCCAATATTTTAAATGCCAAAAAAAAAATTATTCCCAAGTGAGACCAGCGATCTTCTGAATAACGCAAGATAGCTCTATAACAACAAGTCATAAGTAACAGAATTATCCAAGTGCGATCAAAGACTGCCAACATATGACAATCTCTCAGAAAATATGGATCCTCAACACGAACTAGGAGAACTGAATGCCAATATAGATCAAGCGTATGCTCATGTGCAGGTCACTTCCAAGTGTATACGTTAAAACTGAACTGAAGTAGCAGGACATCAGAAAACTAAAATAGCTGCAGGAAGAACCATCGGGAAATGCAGAAGAAAAAAAGGATCGTGCATGCATAGATGAGAACGCGACACAAAAATGATAGAGATAAAAAAACTCATCATAAACCTGTGACCCAGGCAACAGTAATGAAAAAGAAAACCAAGGAAATAACAATTACATCATACAGATAGAAAAGAAGAGGAGCAATCAAAGAGTAGCAAAACCTCAAAGTCAAAGCACTGCTACAACTAAAATAACCGTCCAACGAAGACATGCCCAAAATCGAAACAAGCCTCAACACAGCCCTAAGCACACTAACTAACCCAAAGAACCCAACAGCAACAATTAATTAACAACTGCAACCATAATGCTTTTAAAGAGCGTTGGATAAGGTAATATGTGTCCTACATTTCTGCTTGTATTTGAAAGAATTTTTAAGAGGAAAACATAAGCTGAACGAGTTTTTAATGGATCATTTACGGTACAAGCATTTTCTGGATAGATGAAAATGTCCCCAACTTAATGTGCCAATATGGACATATTATACCAAATCTGGGCAAATCACATTCTGCTTATTGATTCTAACCTGTGGCTACAAAGTATATTAATAAAAAAAATGTTACATTAATTTTACATAAAGTATGCCCCAAAAGCTGTTATTCATTTACATTTTATTGAATGTAAAACCACAACCCAGTGAAATCGGGATTCAGTTAAAAAAAGTTCATAACTTAAAATTCCCACTACATTTTTAGTGGATGGGGGAGGGGCAATGTGTCTCTTTTTATTAGCCGCCTGCACATTTTTACATTTTGATGCTAAGCTGCAGTCAAAGCCAGATGGACAATATCACTTCAAACACTGCAGTGAATTCAATGCCAGTCTGCCAACTCTCAGCCAGATGGTTAACGCCACATGAAACCTCACATTATTTTATCCAAGTAACTGTCCAACACAGATTTGTGACATTGCATGAAAGAACTCAGTGTATTAGGTCTGGACTGGGATTCAAAATAGGCCCTGCCATTTCAAGTACATAGAGGCCCAAACAGCTCCCCACCAGCCCACTAAATAGTGACTGTCTATGGCATTTTATAGCAGCCCCTCTGGCATTTGCCGGAATCCACAGATTGCCATTATGGGCCTGCAGTATATTTAGCTGTCTTAAGTCCAAGTTAGCAGGAAAAGTAAAGAAAAAGGTAGTTTGGCAGGTAAAGAAATAGTTGTACTACACCACTGCATAGAGGTGAAGTTATCAGAATACACTTGGTACGCAAAAACAGAGCAGAGACATAACTAGCAGTTACTCGCCAAACCAAAATCAGGGCCTGCTTCCTCAATAGTTACATGACTATTTGCCAGTCAAACACGATTCAGAAGTTCACTGTCCTATCTATTGCACCTACAGATTTCACTTTATTAGCTTTGACTTCCCTCTGACACTCAAGTAATGCAGACATAACTCCTAAATATAGGTATTTTTGGTGTGCCAAAGTGCATACATTGCATTTATAAGCATTTTAAAGTATCTTTTTGTAAGTTCCAAATTCTTCCAAAGCTAACAAAGGTTACATTTTGCTTTTAAAAAAAATCCAATGGCGCTCTAATAGAATGCATCAATCCTCAGAGGAGCAGTCACAAATGTTTGGTGCAAATGGTATTCTTGAAAACAGTTTTCCTGTCCCTAGTGCTATCCATTTCCCTTCTTATTACAGTGAGTCTCAGGTACACCGCGTGCTGCAAGGAATCCTCATCTATATGTAACTTACCGACTCTAGCCTTTTCCTTTAACTGCTTCCCTTGAATGAGGTAGAAAGGCCGGGCAGCTAGAGCAGCACTCTGGCATGTTACTATACACAGCCATTATGGGGGTTATTTTCTATTCACTTCACTCAGCCTCTTATTTGCATTGAGAGTTATATGTGGTCAGACTAGCGTGACTGAGCACCAGAGGGTCTCCCAGTGGACTTCAGTCTGAGACAGTTCCTTCACAATTACCCCCCAATAAACATATATAACATCTATACCAACTGTTTATATGTAAAAGTTTTGCAACACAAGTAGTAAGCCATAACAAACAATCCTACTTCTTGTATTAGTCTTACTGGCACTATCCAATAAGGGATAACTGCTTATTTCTGCAGGACACAAGTTACACCATTCGAGCCCCCCATCAATGATGTCACTCCAGAGATTCCTATGATTGCCCTGTTAAACTCAAGAAATAACAAAACCAGAGATTACTTTGTAATTAATACAACAGGCAAAAGGTATGTTCAGCACAAGCCCTATTCACTGAGCTCAAGTTGAACAAGGCCTGTACTGCCACTTTAAACCAAAACTAAGATTTTGACTCTCATGTAGGGAATTGGGAGTAGTCCCTTTTTTATTCTCTTATCCTCTCAGAACCCATTTTATATCTACAACTGATGAGAAAGGTCCCTTATCCAGAAAACCCATAGGACCCAAGAGTTCTAGATACTAGATCACATACCAGGTATAATAGTTTGAGTTCAATAATAATTCCATAATATGAATATAGTAGCCAAGTACTGCAGATCATAACATATACAAGTTTGGGTTAAATCGGAATTTAGCTGGGCTCTTTAAATTATTCTGCATGGCTTGATATAAGTAAAAATAAAGAGTAGATTATCATAATAGCAATAAAATGCATTTTGGTTACATCCAGACCTTGCTGTGAGCTGAAGCGGAAACTGCTTAGATACCAAGTATACTACATTAATTATCATCTAAGTGCGCATTTAGGCTGATCTCTGACTGTACCAGAGAGACGCACAGCCTAGTACTTGTCAGAGGAGAGAAGCAAGAAGCAAATGGAAAACAACAAGCAACTGAACATTTTCTAGCGAGCAATTACACATATTAAACAAAGAAAAGGAAGGTACAATTACTTTCATTCTACTGCCATGACTAAACACCTATTATCCTGAAAGGTTCAAAGTCAACCTGCAAATTGGGTCATTCCAGATGCACATTTTGAATTGCACAGCTCATACAATTACCAAGTCTAAGGCTTAAAATAAAACCTCTAACAAAAAGTATTATATTGATAATAAGGTGGGACATTTAGGGGCCAACTTAAGATTGCTTGTGTCTTTTGGCATGAGCAATCTTTACGGAAACTCAGCATGAGTTTACAAATCACGTGGGGTTTTGTGCAGAAAACCCTTGGCAGTCTTTGTCATTTTACCCAAACAGGCTTTTGAAATGAAGAAAACGTTCAGCACCTAAAAGTTGCATAAATTGGCCCCTTAGATTTGAATTACCCTTGCGTTTTACTGACTTGGTTTACCAACATATGTAAATGGGGTTTTCCAGTCACAAGCTTCACAAACCATAAAGGCATTAAAGAGCCTGTGGCACAAAGCAGGTATGTACAATTTTACATGCAATTGCAGAGGCAGACATCATATGTGCTCCTCAATAACATACCGTAATTGCTTTCTTACTTCGAATGCACTGTATATTCTTCAACAAATATTTCTTAGCAGAGCACTATATCCATTCCATATTCCATATCATTAAGTATACAGGTATATCTGTAGCCATTTTATATTCCATTACATAGTCCATATCATTAATGGGGTGGTTCACCTTTAAGTTAACTTTTAGGGGCAAATTTACAAACCTCCGAAAATTCTCAGAGATGGCTTCTCAAACAGCGCACACACACTTTGCCAGGTATTGATTCGCCAGGACAACGCAAATTCACTAAAATTCAAAGTTGCGTCCAGGGCACCGAACGCTGGCAAAGTTGCGCTAGCATTACCATCACCAAGCAAAGGGAAGTTTGAATAATTTGCATACAGCGGAAGTTAAAGTTCAATGGACATATGTGTTGCAGCAAATACATTACACTACACATGCCCGGGAAACCTTAATAAAAGAAAATAAAGTTGTTATAATGCCCTACACATGAGCCCAGTGTATAGTTTATGTGCCATATGTTAGGAAATGTAGGGGGGGAAGCCAGTTACCCCAAAAAAATGTTATGCTCTTTTGCAGCCTATCACCCTGAAAAAAAGGAAAAGATGCCAGCGTTTTATGGGACTTTTTCAACTATATTTTGAGGAAGTTCTATCTGCTCTATTGCACTTCGTCTGGTCTGAAGTGGCGAAGGCAAGTCTGGCGCAAGAGGTAACGTTCAGTAAAATCCGCATCTTAGTGAATTTGCGTAGTTACATCCATTCGCCACAGCGCAAATTTGCCAGGTGCAAGGGAGCGAAGTACTGCTAGAGTCTATCTCCTTCGCTAGCAAAGTTATGTCAGCGACCATTAGTAAATCGGCAAAGTACCGAAATGGTGAATTTTTGCCAGCGTCAGTCACATCGACATTTAGTAAATTTGCCCCATAGAGTGTGTGTGTTTGTATATATATATATATATATATATATATATATATATATATATATATATATAGATAGATAGATAGATAGATAGATAGATAGATAGAGTTATTTATTTATAGAATTGCTAATTTTAAGCAACTTTTAAATTGGTCTTCATTATTTAATTTTTATAGTTTTTGCCTTTTTATTCTGACTCTTTCCAGCTTTCAAACAGGGGTGACTGACCCCATCTAAAAAGCAAATGTACTGATAAAGTACAGATAAACAAGAGAGCTTGAGAAATGTCCTGTATACAGTACTTTAATGGAAGCCATGCAAATCCCACAGATAAGTATAACTTTAGACAGCTATCCTGAATGCACTGAAGATGGGCTGCTATGTAATTATAAATATTTAGGTTAAGTAATATAGCAGAATACAGAAGATATTCATACAGGGGACAGGTGACATTCAACTTTGTTTCTCTGCTGTATATACCGTAAAGAACTTTTCCTACTGCCCTAATAGCAAGACATGTGTGTTAATAGGATATTTATAATTATATATCCAATACATTTTACTCCATCTGTCTATATCCAGGCAGACAGTAAACAGATATGCAAGTGTACCCAGGAGTAATTTGTATTTAATACAATGCAATATTAACAGTTTCATATCTGATAGTCTGTACGTTAATATTACATACATAGTAACAAAGTAACATGGTAAGTAAGGTTGAATAAAGACACATGTCCATCAAGTTCAACCTTTTTTTTTTCTTTTTATAAACTACCTATCGGCCAGTAGATCCAGAGGAAGGCAAAAAACCCATCTGAAGCCTCTCCAATTTGCCTCAGAGTGGGAAAAATTCCTTCCTGACTCCAAAATGGCAATCGGACTAGTCCCTGGATCAACTTGGACTATGAGCTATTTCCCATAACCCTGTATTCCCTCACTTGCTAAAAAGCCATCCAACCCCTTCTTAAAGCTATCTAATTTATCAGCCTGTACAACTGATTCAGGGAGAGAATTCCACATCTTCACAGCTCTCACTGTAAAAAACCCCTTCCGAATATTTAGGCGGAACCTCTTTTCTTCTAATCAGAATGGGTGACCTCGTGTCAGCTGGAAAGACCTGCTGGTAAATAAAGCATTAGAGAGATTATTATATGATCCCCTTATATATTTATACATAGTTATCATATCACCCCTTAAGCGCCTCTTCTTCAGCGTGAACATCCCCAATTTGGCCAGTCTTTCCTCATAGCTAAGATTTTCAATACCTTTTATCAGCTTAGTTGCCCTTCTCTGTACCCTCTCTAAAACAATAATGTCCTGTTTGAGTGATGGAGACCAAAATTGTATGGCATATTCTAGATTAGTTTATCATCTACAACAGAGGTCCCCAACCTTTTTTTACCCGTGAGCCACATTCAAATGTAAAAAGAATTGGAGAGCAACACAAGCATAAAATAGTCCCTTGGGGTGCCAAATAAGGGCTGTGATTGGCTATTTGGTAGCCCCTATGTGGACTAGCAGCCTACAAGAGGCTCTATTTGGTACTATACTTAGTTTTTATGCAATTAAAACTTGCTTCCAAGCTTGGAATTCCAAAATAAGCATCTGCTTTGAGGACACAGAGAGCAACATCCAAAGGGTTGGAGAGCAACATGTTGCTCACGAGCTACTGGTTGGGGATCACTGATCTACAAGGACTCCAAGGTCCTTTTCCATAATGGTTTTGCCTAGTGCAGTCCCATTAAGGGTATAAGTGGATTGGATATTTTTACATCCCAGGTGCATGACCTTACATTTATCAACATTTGCCACTTAGCTGCCCAGATTGCCAGTTTGTCAAGATCATGTTCCAAGGATGCCACATCCTGGATGGAATTAATTGGGCTGGATAATTTTGTATCATCTGCAAACACTGATACATTACTTACAACACCCTCCCCTAAGTCATTAATGAACAAGTTAAATAAAAGGACCCAATACTGAGCCCTGGAGGATCCCACTAAGAATCGTACTCCAAGTAGAGAATGTCCCATTAACAACCACCCTCTGTACCTGATCCTGTAGCCAGTTTCCTATCCACGTGCAAACGACTTCATTAAGCCCAACAGACCTTAGTTTAGAAAGCAGTCGTTTGTGGGGCACAGTGCTTTGGCAAAATCCAAATAGATCACATCTACTGCCCCCCTACTGTCCAGAATCTTACTTACTACATCATAAAATGCAATCAAATTTGTCTGACATGACCTATCCTTCATAAAGTCATGCTGATTGTTCCTCATAATGCCATTCATTAGGACAAAATTTTGAATGTGATCCCTTAACAAGCCTTCAAATAATTTGCCCACCACAGATGTCAAGCTTACTGGCCTATAATTGCCAGGCTGAGATCGTAATCCCTTTTTAAATATTGGAATAACATCAGCTTTTCTCCAATCCATAGGCACCATACCAGATGACAGTGAATCTGAGAAAATCAGAAATAAGGGCTGGTCTAAACTGAACTAAGCTCTCTTAGAACCCGGGGGTGTATGCATTCAGACCCTGGAGCCTTGTTTACATTAATATGTATTAAAGCTTTTTGAATCATACCCTGAGTCAGCCACTGAGTAGATTGAGCTGAACCATCACTGCAGTTTTAAAGTGAGCCTGTGAACCCAGACTCCTCTATTGTATACACTGAAGAAAAGAACTGATTTAACACATTTGCCTTTTCTGTATCTGTTACAACCATACTGGTACCATTATTTAATGGAGCAACACTCTCAACCAGCTTTTTTTTACTATTATTATTTAAAAAACTTTTTAGGGTTAGTTTACACTTAGATTACATGTGTTTGGAAACATGACTTTTGCACAACCTTCATAGAATGAGCCAAACTCACAGTGAATTAATGTTTCAGACTGTCTAAATGTAGAAGCAACAGCAGCTACTGCCAGGTATGGGGAACTAAGAAGCCCCTTGAGCCTCTGATGATGAGGTAGCATATCAATCATATTTTTATCTTAACAGTGTTGTATTTTTTTATTGTTGCCTGCAGCATGGCAAAAAGAAATATAAATAACATAAAGACAGCTGTTATTGTACAGAAACATTAACACATTTGTGTTTTCCTTTATCACATAGGCAAGGAAAGCATAATTCCATTTCCTGGGATACAGAAATTGGTAAAAGGTTATTTATGTGTGTCGTAGAAAGCTCTTAATTTGTTATTTAAACTCATACTAAGTTTGATGTACAAAAACGTATTTTGCATTTTTTTTACCTTTCTTTATAATAAATTATTGAAATTGATGAAAATATTTATAATAAAATTGTATTGCAAATTTGTTATACCTGTCTCTTGGTCACTGGTGCTTTAAACATCTGTTCAATGTACTTTACTTTTTTAAATAGAAAATAAAGTATAGAAACAAAGGATTTGCACAGAACATTATCTTCTATGTATATTTCTTTTACTGGTATGCACATTTGAATTGAGTATGAGTGTTAGCTGCTATATATCCTACATTCATTCATGCTGTGGCTGTGCAGACTGGTATTGTTTTGTCTGACCAAAGTATTCCTAGATTCTGCTGCAGCAATACTTATCTATAAGTATCCCAAGCCTACATATTTTAAATTCAAACTGAAACAGTATCTAAACTAAATCACTTCTGCCATTATGATGGGCACCCATTTGTCTCAGGTGTTCCCGCTGTGCTGTTGTTCTTCTCAATGCCACCCTGTGTTCACCATTTCTGTGCTTGGAAATTTGGCACATCTTGCATGAAATCTATTATTACATATAGTTTCAAAATAAAACGTTGCTTTCAATATCTATATCTAAGTCAGTATTGAGCCAGCTAAATAAGACTTCAGCCTTTTCCATCCTAAACGTGGTATTTATTGCCCAGTCATACACATCAACCATTCAAAATTCAGAATTTTCATCAGCTCAAGCTCAACATTACCAGTCAGGGCTCCTGCTGGTAATGCTGGATACGTTTGTTTTTATGCTTTATCCAGGGGGGTAGGGCTGAGGGGTCTGCTTCCGCTATGGTTAGTAGAAATTCCTCTTCCCCAGCTTCTCTCCTACCTACCGCTGCTCAAGCAACTGGGGAGTGGGCGGTTGGGCTTAATATTGGGGGCGGATACTAGGGGATGATGTAATTTCTAGCGCCTGATTTCTAGTGAAATTCATTTTTAGAGTTTAGTTCTCCTGTAAATCATGCCCATTACCTGTACAGAGTGATATCATGAAAATGTGGCACCTTGGATATTTCCTACTATAAACATACTGAATCCAAAACAGTCATGAATTACATAGAAAAACTTTTCAGGTATCACTTTTTTTTTTTTTTTTTTTAAATATCCAGCAGTTTTCTGCTGTTTTTACCAGATGTTTTAAAAGATCATATGAGGTCTGTTTAAAGAACTTTGCTATCCATTTCAGCCATGATTTGTTAAAAGCATTTCCCTAGCTTGACCTGGGTAACTCCTATTATTCCCTAAGGGAGAATTAAGAATTGCTATTGTTGAGAGAACCACGTTTCTATCACTACTGTTATTTCACAGCTTTGCTGAAGTCAATAATAGTGGCCTAATGACATAAAAAGTCCCCAAACAGCTAAATTTCTGATCTGAGGCCTTTTAACCATATACATGTATATATAGTCCATATACTTGATTAGGAATGAACTACTATAAAAAAGGAGGGGATCTGTATGTCCAATGAAAGTTTGCATGGGAACTAATTATGACTTTATGTGAGCAAGTGCAATCAGTTGTTAGCCCATTCTCTGTACTGCCAGTCAGCCTGTGCATTTGCACTTTGCAGAATGTCTCTTCTTCACCTTGTGTAACAGCAATGACACCCAGGTGACTGATAAAAACCCATCATGCGCAATCAGAAGGAAACAAGAGGGCTCTCTCAAGCTGATTTATGGAAGCTAACCAGACTTATCCTGTCAGCGCAAAAATAAATGTTACCGTAGACCTTATTTATCAAATCTTCTGTGAATTTTAGTGCTTATCATCCAACAGAAGTACCTGTGGGACATGGATAATTATCTCATACATATGCTGATTATGGAGGATATTCACCTTCAGCTAACATATAGGTCAAGGTGGAGGAGGAATAATTACCGAAGAGCATGTGGTGCGAAAAGATTGATTGCCATTCCCTGTGTGTGTGTGTGTGTGTGTGTGTGTGTGTGTGTGTGTGTGTGTGTGTGTGTGTGTGTATATATATATATATATATATATATATATATATATATATATATATATATATATATATATATATATATATATATATATATATATATTAGCGTTAGAAAAAAAGTATGCTTTCTTTTTTTCTATGTTTGCAGTGTGCTTGTACATAATAATGTTATTATTTCTTGTTGGACAAGTTCAAATAAATATTGTTAAACTTTGACTTCCTTATTGGGACCATGTATAATTTAAATATATATTTACACTGTGTATAGTGGGGGGTACACTCAACTCCACACACCAGGATTGGTTGTAGGGCTTCCTGCCGTGTTTATTTTTCAGCAGCTGCAGGATTTCCCTCGCAGGGGGAAAGTAACCGTAGAAGAAATAACAGTTCAACAGAAACATACAGCCTCCTGGCTAACATAAAATAAATGCTTTTCCTTCCTTTCGACACTGAGCACATTAGCAGTCTGTCACTGTCACGATCGCCGCCCGGAGCAGGACCAGGAGCTCCGGGCGGCGCAGCTATCACTTCCGACGCCGCTCCCAAAATGGCGGCGCCCATGGCCGCCACGTGGGTAGCGGCGCCGGCGCAGAGACGCCTGCGCGCAAGTGCGCAGGCGCGAAGACGTCACAACGGCGCGACGGACGCAGGCGCAGCGCGTCGGTCGCAGACGTGCTGACGCCGACGCAAGGGCGCCAAAAAACCCCTTTAAAAGGACGCCTGAGGCGCCAAGATGGCGCCCGAAAATAGGATCTCGTTCCTGTGAAGATTCCTGGGTTTCCTGTTTCTGCTCTTGTTATCCCTGAGGATATTCCTGATTGATCTCTTGTTATTGACCCCCTTCCTGGACTTTGGACTTTGTTTGTATTCTGCCTGCCTTGTGACCTGTTGCCTGAACTCGATTACCCCTTCTGCTGAATCGCTGGATACCGCGATCCTGATCCCTCCTGAGGGGCTTCCTCCTAAATCCGGACTACTCCCCAGAGGGAACTCCCGGTTCCCTGACAGTCTCATACACACCTGCTGCTCAGCGTTAGGACTACTAAATAGGCCTAGGGCCTCCTAAAAACCTGGCCTATGGATTTGGCAATCCATCCCACCCTTCTCTTGCAGATTCCCAGTAAGGCCAGCTCCAGATCACCAATTACCCCACAGAGAGATTATGGGGCAGATTTACTAAAGGTCGAAGTGGCTAACGCTAGCATCAATTCGCTAGCATTACCGCCCGCAGGGACATCAGCAATTTACTAATGGGCACAGGTGACAAGAGACAGGCACTAGTGGTTATTCGCACTCTATTGCAAGGCGACAATTCACTCTGATGAATGGACGTTACTCTGCAAATTTACTAAAGTGCAGATTTTACTGAACGTTACTTCTTTCACCAGACTTGCCTTCACCAGCTCAGACCAGGCGAAGTGCATTGGAGTACATAGATCTTCCTCAATATTTTGTCACTTACATCATATTTTGTGAGTGAAAAATGCATCAAATTTCAAAAAACGCTGGCGTCTTTTCCTTATTTCAGAGTGATAGACTGCAAAAGTCCTTAAAAAACTTTTTTTGGTAACTGGTTTTCTCCATACATTTTCTACCATATGGAACATTAACTTTACAGTGGGCTCATGTGTAGGGCATTATAACAACTCTATTGTCTTTATTAAGGATCACTGGACATGTATAATTAACAGTGGAAATGTAATGTATTTGCTGCAACATATAACACAAAGACGTCCATTCAACTTTAAATTTCCTGCCCTATGCAAATTGACCTGATCAAAAGATCCCTAGTGAAGTTTCGCTAGGCAGAAATGAATGCTAGCGCATCTTCACTATCAAATACTTGTATTGCCGAAGTAAAGCTAGAGAAAAGTTGCCAGCGTTCGTCGCCCACGACAAAACTTTGCATTCTACTGAATTAGCGTTGTCTGAGTAATTATCACCTGGCGAAGTGTTGTGCTGAAGTGGACGCTGGCGAATTTTCGCAGGGTTAGTAAACCTGCCCCCAAAGTGTTTCTCTGCTAACAACACTACATGCCATCAATTACTTTTCCCCAGGAAACTAGGGTCCTTTTTGTCACCATACCACAAGATATATATATATGTTTTGCTTTTCATACTGTATCAGTAGAAGATAATGAGAAAAGTAATAAATAATTGTCAGCACTGCAGCATTCCATGTCATATGTCTGTCACTCATTAACTTTTGAGCTGACACCTAATATAATTATAATTAATACAATTAAACCAACACAAAAACATTCTTCCCCACATGTGGCTATTTAACCACACAAAGAGCTCTCAGCATCAATATCAGGTATCAATCAGAATTGTGTATAGAGTTTAGCGCTGGCATGCATATAATACTTGTTTCATAATGCATCATGAGGGCTTTGTATGCTTGAGAGCAACAGTTATAGTCAAAATGTAGACTAGGCCATAACAGACAGTGTTAGCCCTCAGTGGTGCAAGTGTGCCATGCAGCATGCTGAGCTCCCAGGTTTTTAGAACTTTTGAACAGTTTGTGACATACTAAGAGCACTGCATGCAGGAAGTAGCCACAAAAGTACAACTGTTTAAATTATTGTGTCTGGGAACGGTAAATTCAAGAATTGAGGGGGTTATTTACTAAAACTCGAATTTATCTCATATATTTTTATTAAACCAAGCTCAACTAAACTCCCATCCATGATTTTATCTTATTTATCAATAAAATAACTCAAAAAAGTCGGGTCAGGAAAAAACTCAAGAAAAGCGTGTGAAAACTTGAATCGTACAAATTTTTCAGATTTTGATGCACGAACCACCCAGTGCAGATTATGACATCTTCAAATTTAATTTTTTTTTCTCTCTAAAAATTAGTCTTTTTGCCCAAAAAACCTCAACCAGAAAAAAATAGAGGTCTTGGAAATTCAACTCTAACGTTAAAAAACTCCTACCCCCTACCCTACATAGACTCCCCTCCCTACTCCCCCAGTCTAAGTATTACCCCAGGCAAATTCCCCTAATGTTTTACTTACCCCTCGGTGCAGATGCAATCATCAGAGTTCACGGGCGTCATCTTCTTCTCTTTGGAAATCTTCGGAATGAAACCGGCGTGGAAATTTTGGCAAATTTATTGCTCTTAGTTTGTTCATTACTTGCTATTATATATACCGGTACTTCTATATTCAATATTTTGGATTTTGTATATGTACTGCTCTATTATTGTCTTGTTTATGGAAAATAATAAACACAATGTGAAAATGAAATCAGAACGGCGTGGCGCTGCATGCGCAGTTGGAGCAATTTTCTGTTTCACGGCAACTGCGAACTGGTGAATTTTCACGTTTTGCAAATTTTCAGCAAAGGGATACGGGACAAATTTGTCCATAACAATTCGTCTGTAAAACTCCACAAAATGAGAGGAATGATGGGTACACAGTGTTGATTTGTTAGCAATTTCAAGTATTTGTAGTGTCTTTCAACCGTGCTCATTGTGTCAGTTAAGATATCAAAGTCCCAGCGAAGAGTTTCAATGCTGTTTATCCTTGCTGACCTACATTCCATAAAACCACAGTTACTAGATTATATTCAAAATTAAAATTAAATTCAGGGGCAAAATATATTCACTTAGCAGGTGAATGCTTATTGCAAGTTGATTTTAAATTGATTGGTTTTTAAAATTAAAGTCTGAGCCTTCATATATAATTCTGTAACCAAGGTAAACTGGCACAGACATCTGTCATTTTGCTGCAGGCAACCATAAACTGCTTATAGCAATCCACAAATACATGAAATCTAAAATGCAGGAAAATACAAGGATATTGGACTTACTCCAGCCTTGGAAACTGAAACTGTACTTTCTATTTCCTAATTTTGCTACAGCTGGGTTATTCACTAGCTGTTTTGTTTCCCACTGATAGACACAATGCCAGATTTGTTTGACAAGCTACATTTCAGGTCTGTCAGAAAATGAGCAGAACTGAAATCAAGTTCAGGGCAGGCAGAACTATCAGAGTCAAATTATAAGCCAAGTTGCTGGGAAGCAGAATTAAATTAACAGGTAAACAGAGTTGCAAAGGTGAGCCATGTGGAGAAGAATGGGACAGGGGAAGGCATAATTTACAATAGGAATTAGAGATCAGGAAGGCAATTATACAGGTATGAGAATAGGTGGGATTGAAACAAGACTGGACAAGAACAGCAGGCATAAGAATGCCAGTGACAAGAATAGAGTATAAACAGCATAGTAACTAGGACAGAATGAGACACCGCAGTAACCAGGTCAGAATGAGAAACTATAAGAACAAAGAACCCCAACCTATAATAAGCAGTGACAGATTTCCAAAATATGAGCCGTAGGACTTGCCTCCTGCGCCCCTCCTCCCTAACCCATGCGCAATTTCACTGATCTGGTAGTGTCCTCTGCTTTCCGCTCCGCATGTCCTGGTGTGCATTATAGATGCGGCTGTGCAGCACGCCACCCATAAAAATTTGCTGCCCTTGGTTTGGGCCTTGCCACAAATCTGGGCCTGATAATAAGAAGCTAAGCTGGGACCAAGGGACAAACTGAAATATATAACAGGACCAAAGACAGTGATCAGGAAAGAGACATTTTTATCTCTCTAATGCAAATATCTGCAATTATTTCTCATGCTGCTTTGCTAAAGTAAAATATGATGTACAGAAGAAACTTAAGAAAGCATCTCAGTAAGAATGATCTCAACAGCATAACTACAAATGTGACTGCATTACTTGAAACAGTAGCAGTGTTCATAAGAAAAGAAGATGACGCAGGGTCTGTACCCAGGTTTTTTATTACTTCAAACAATATCTCCATCAGTCTTACCAGACAATTGTGTTGCTTAGGTTTTTAAAGGGATTCTGCCATGATTTTTATAGTATAAATTACACAGTATACATACTGTTCTAACATTAAAATGTTATTCTTGAACCAATAAATGTAGTAGTAATAGTTGTTGTAATAGTTTCAGGTATAGGATCTGTTTAACGTAAACCTGTTATCCAGAAAGCTCTGGGCCTGATAATAAGAAGCTAAGCTGGGACCAAGGAACAAAACTGAAATATATAACAGGACCAAAGACAGTGATCAGGAAAGAGAAGTAAAGTATAGCAAATATTATTAAGGCACCCTTCAGACTCTATAACCAGAATTGGTAATTAATATAAGGCACATCATTAATAATAAATGAAGATTTGTTCTGATTACTGTTCTAGCTGCTTTCAAGATTCCAAATCCCTGGCTGTGTTTCTTTTATTTGCTGTACACACTTATTATACTGTGCTAAACAGCTTCATTTCTGAGTTAGAGTTATGCTGGAAGAATGAAGGATAAACGTTAACAAAAAAAAAGCACAAATTAGGCAGGCTCTAGTTCAGCCCTTGAGCTACTGTCCAGCCATCAGCAACCTCCACCCCCAACGGCCTCAGGCTAGGCATTCATGATATAATATAATAATATCATATAATATTATATAATAATGTGTATTTATTTACCAATAACAATGTAGTCATGGGTGACCATATGCCGTTTACCTGCACTCAAACAAGGCCATAGCTTAAAGGAGAAGGAAAGATACGGAGGCATTTTATTGCCAATAGATTAGCTGCAATAGTGCAAGCTAGAATGCTATATTTATTCTGTAGAATGTTTTACCATACCTGAGTAAACAGCTCTAGAAACTCTCTGTTTGTTTAGAATAGGAGCTGCAGTATTAATGTGGTGTGACATCACTTCCTGCCTGAGTCTCTCCCTGCTCTGGGCTCAGATTACAGCAGAGAAGGGAGGGGTGGGGGGAGAGGAGCAAACTGAGCATGCTCTTGCCCAGGGCAATGAGGTTTAAGCTGAAGGCAGGAAGTCTGATACAGAAGCCCATGTGTACACAATAGAAGGAAAGAAATGCAGTGTTTCTTTTGACAGGGGACTTAGAGCAACATTACTTTGGGGGTTTACTGGTATATTTAGATGGACCTTTCTGATAAGGCTTACTTAGTTTTAACCTTTCCTTCTCCTTTAAACACTCCACACGTCTACATAGAATACAGTTCTGCAGAAGATATTTACAAATTATGAGTTATAATTCACTTTAAAATATATATTACTTGTGAAATTACAGTAAGGCTTGGAACCAGGTCCCTGTTTGGAGAAAATGTCTGTTGGAACAGTGACAGAATGTACTGTATGCCTTGCTGCGATCAGAGAATGTATGTGACTGCTATAGCATGCTTTATGAAATAAATTGAAGCTGTAACTGTTTAACAAGCAGCAAACCCAGATAAATGATCAGAATGACATATACAGACGTTGCTATGTCTGTGGCTCAGTGATGTATGGGGAAGCTAGAGGCTCCCTGCTTTATCAAATACAAAAACTTTCTGAGCAGCAATGTGGATCACAGTAATACTGCCTCTCCATGGTGCTGATCAGCTCTCCATACAGTCTCCAGCTTCCATCGGGCATGGGCATTAATTTGCAAAATTGCAAATTAATAGGTGAAATTGATAGAGGACATGTTGCCTTTCATTAATAGTATTTCAAGGGAGGAAAACAAACAATAAAGTAATTGACATTTTAGTCACTAGTGGAGGAAACTGACCCTTTCTTCTTATTCTCTCCTTGTTTGTTAGGTTTAGCCTACCTAACAGCAAAGCTTACATTTAGATAATCAGTGTATCTAGTCTGTGTAATTCAGATGTTCTTTCTATATGCTGTTTATGATCAATCACTCTTGAACATGCAATAATCTACAGTATTTGCATGCTCTGGGAATACAATGATTGAACACAAATCTATGTTGAACAGTATTTTGTGCAATAGCCTACCACTGAAGCTATTTGTAAAATATTTTAATGTAATGCTTGACAATCTGTCAAAAGTCTTTGAAGAGATGAGATAGCTTATCATAATCATCCAACAGCAGTCATTACTTATGAAACATATTGAAGAACCCACATTTTTATCTCTCGAATGCAAATATCTGCAATTACTTTTCATGCTGTTTTGCTAAAGTAAAACATGATGTACAGAGGAAACCTCAGTTAAAGAAAGCATCTCAGTAAGAATGATCTCAACAGCACAACTACAAATGTGACTGCATTACTCTGCATTACTTGAAACAGTAGCAGTGTCCATAAGAAAAGAAGATGACACAGCGTCTGTACCCAGGTTTTTTTATTACTTCAAACAATATCTCCATCAGTCTTACCCCCACAATTGTATTGCTTAGGTTTTTAAAGGGATTCTGCCATGATTTTTATAGTATAAATTACACAGTATACATTGCGAGTAATTTGTTCTAACATTTAAAATGTTATTCTTGAGCCAATAAATGTAATGTTATTCTTGAGCCAATAAATGTAGTAGTATTAGTTTCAGGTATAGGATCTGTGTAACGCAAACTCATTATCCAGAAAGCTCTGAATTATGGAAAGGCTGTCTCCCATAGACTCTATTATAATCAAATAGATTCAATTTTTTAAAATGATTTTCTTTTTCTCTGTAATAATGAAACAGTACTTTGTACTTGATCCCAACTAAGAAATAATTAATCCTTATTGGATGAAAAACAATTCTATTAGGTTTAATTAATGTTAAAATGATTTTTTAGTAGACTTAAGTTATGGAGATCCAAATTACAGAAAGATCCATTATCAGGAAAACCCCAGTTCACAAGTATTCTGGCTAACAGTTCCCATTCCTGTATTAATACTGGTGTGTAGGCAGCCATCTCAGGTCATTTTGCCTTGTGCTCTCAGAAAACACATGGGAGCATTTTTATACATGTGTCAGGAAGCTGTTATTTGGTTACCTTCCCATTGTTCTGCTAATGGACTCCTGTGGAGGGGTGATGGGAGGGAGATGATATCACTCCAATATGCAGCTCAGCAGTAAAGAGTGATTTAAATTTATCAAAGCACAAGTCACATGACTGAGGGCACCTGGGAACTAAGAATATGTATATCCCAATGTCAGATTTCCAAATTAGAAATTTTAAAAAATCTGTTTGCTCTTTTGAAAACAAATTTTCAATGCAGGATTATTCTGAAGGAGAGCTATTAACTGATGCATTTTGTAAAAAACATGTTTTCCCATAACAGAATCTCTTTAATAGGTGTGGGACATCCCTCTACTTAAATTATACCCCCAGCATGTTCGGACCATGTAAGTGTGACCTAAATACTTCGTCAGGTGACAAAAATGTGCTGTTTTGCCACTGGGATAACATATTGGATGTAGTGCTGCACTGTCAGATCCTGATGCTGTTCCCACTGTATAGAGTGGCAGAATGAACAACCCCAAGGCTATACTGACATCTGTATTCATTTATATTCAACATTGTTTTGTACCTATATGTTGTACATAAAGTAGTACAAAAAAAGACACATTCAGATTACACATATTGACAAAGAGATAAACACGCTATTAAAAGAACAATGGAAGGACTAGAACACACACACACACACATTGGTTAGCAGCTAACCATGACCCTGTCCCATTCAGATGCATGCCCATAGACCATATACCAGTATGATCGAGAGGGGATGATAGGGATAGAGAATTATTGAGACGTGATGCATTCTGGATACATGAATTAGAATGTGTGGCCCCTAGGGGCCTCAATGGCCAATTGGTCATCAGTTGTTTTTTTTAACAGAATGTTGGCCAGATTTCCTCAGTCTGATTATGATATACAGTATATACTGATTCACTGAAGCTGTAATTCTTGACCGATTAGAGTAAATAACAAAGGTCATGATTGTATCTTTTACTTTACAGGGTGGATGTTACCTACAAAAGGTCACCAAACGAGCGGATCTCTCCTCGATATGCCCACTTTGAGATCGGATCGCAGGATCGCATCAACGAACAGATGCGTATCGTATCGTGATCCGACGGCATTTTTATCCCTGCCTGATCGACATCTGGCTGACTTTCGGCTAGATATCAATCTGGGAAGCCCCTCGGAGGGCCCCACACATGGGCCAATAAGCTGCCGACTTGGTCTGTTGGCAGTTTTTATCAGCCCATGTATGGCCAGCTTTAGGCGTCAGTTTACTAAGCTGCAGTAAGTAGTGTAATAGCCTGCACCAGAAAAAATAACTTGTTAATAAAGTGCGAGCACGTCTGTCATTGCGAATATTCTTTTTAAACATAAGTAACTCATATTAGTGATTGCATTGGGGAAGAATGATACTTATAAATGTATTTTTTAGTGAATTTATTAAGAAAAATTAATATAATAGGAAAATAATTTATTCCTGATTGTACTTAATTTGCCATATGTATATTTAATAACACATTATAAACTGGTAATAAATACTATTTTATATAAACTCATTCATATATATATTCATTAGTGTAGCCATTGACAGTGGTGCCAAAAAACCTGCAAGATTTTGAGCAGATTATGCAGTTAACCTTAATGAGCTCCAAAAAACTTGCAATTCATCAGAAAAAAATGCTTAAACGAACTGTTACGCTTGCTTAATTAACGACACTTATCGCAAGACATATCGCAAGATTTGCCTCATCGCACTTTAGTAAACATGCGAGCAGCGTTAATTTTGTCACAAGACTATTCTCAGCGATAATGGCCAATGGGTTTTAGATCATTTTTATGATAAGTAACTTGTAATCACTATGGATTTTAAGCAAGATAATACTGACACTTATTGGTGAAGATATATCATTCTTAAAAAGGTGGGAAAAAAGTTTTTTATTATTATTAATATTATTGCTATTTATGCTTATTTATAATGAGCTATTTGATGTAATTTTGGCACCTCCTTTTTTCACTTACACTTAGTTAATAACAGTGTGTTCATGTGTTTTTTCCTTGGTAAAAGGACCTAATGTAGGACCAAAACATTGAAATCACAGTAACACAGTGCAATAAAGAAACTTTATTATTGTTTCAATTATGAGTGCTATTTGTTATAATATTCAGCTCATTTATACTGTTAAATGCATTTGGAGTGCCAGAATCCAAAATCGTGACGTACGCACATTCGGTATATACCGAAAGTTCCCAATTGAACTTTCGGGATATATACCAAGCATGCGTACGTCACGACTTTGGGTGATAATAGGGTTTCACTAGCTTTCTTTATTAAAGTGTCTCCTAAAACTACAGAACACACAAGGATAAAAAGTTTGATTTATTTTAAAAAAAGAGAAAAGAGAGAGAGAGCCTTGTTTGTAAAGTGTAAAGTGCTTTCAATGGTTAAAAATAACCCTCACTTCTATGGATAGTGTATCAATTAACTTGAATAATTAGCTTCTTCCACTCAATTCATTCACCACTTAGTTAACACCTATATATTGGATTCACACCTTGTGACAATAAATATAAAGTGATTGTGCTTGATTTAATACAACCAATAAAATATTGATTGTCGCAACACCGGCTCTGTGTGTTTTTTATCAATTGATAATTCTAGGGGCAGATGTATCAAGGGTCGAATATCGAGGGTTAATTAACCCTCGATATTCGACTGCAGAATTAAAATCCTTTGACTTCGAATATCGAAGTCGAAGGATTTTGCGCAATTCGTTCGGTCGAACGATCGAAGGAATAATCCCTTCCCTATAGGCTAACATTGGCCTCGGTAGGTTTTAGGTGGCGAACTAGGGGGTCGAAATTTTATTTAAAGAGACAGTACTTAGATTATCAAATGGTCGAATATTCTAACGTTTTTTTAGTTTGAATCGTTCGATTTGAAGTCGAAGGTCGTAGTCGAAGGTCGAAGTAGCCAATTCGATGGTTGAAGTAGCAAAAACATTCGAAAATCAAATTTGTTTTTCCTCTATTCCTTCACTCGAGCTTAGTGAATGGGCCCCCTAGGGTTAAAACAAAAAACAATTGATTTATACAAATTCCTAATGTTATATCAATTAGTTAATGAATTATAGTAGATCAATTTAAATTATAAAGTGCCTGTGCTGCATTAATTAATTAAACACCTTTTAATTCATATTTATCATAGACTTTGGGTGATGGCACTCCAAATTCCTTTAACAGTATAAATGAGCTGAATATTATAACAAATGTACATTGCGATAAGGGATAAGTTTGTTGCGTTCACGGATTTTGTGAAACATCTCTCTGACTGTTTTGCTACAAATTGTTACATATATATCTTCTCTACTTTGTACTACTAAGTGACATTTAGGGGCAGATTTATCAAAGGTCGAAGTGAAGGTTCGAAGTTAAGAACGTCGAATTTTTGGGTACTTCAACCATCGAATAGTCCAACTTCAATTCGAAGTTGAAAAAAACATCGATATTTATCATGAACTCTCTCTTTAAAACTTTGACTTCGACCATTCGCCACCTAAAAGCTGCCGAAGTGCTGTTTTAGCCTATGGGGGACCTCCTAGAACCTGTATGGAGGCAATTGGGGGAGTTTGGGAGTTCGAAGGTCGAGGTTAAAAAAAACTTCAAATTGAAGTAGATCAAAGGCGATATTCCTTAGATCGTACAATTGGCCGTTTTGCCAACACCTTTAATGTTTCCTTAGACCTGTGTGTGTGAGCCTCTGTTATACCTATATATATATATATATATATATATATATATATATATATATATATATATATATATATATATATATATGTATATATATGTATATATATGTATATATATATATATATATGTATATATATATGTGTATATATATATATATATATGTATATATATATGTGTATATATATATATATATATATGTATATATATATATATATATATGTATATATATATATATATATATATATACCTGAACGAGCAGGAACGCACGACCATAAACGATCCAAGGGCCTGACGAAGATTCCTGTGTGGAATCAAAATGTTGGTCCACTTTAATAAACCTTTATGATCGATAACTACTGACTCAAGCGTGACTGATTCTGGAGTGCCGTCATTGGAGGGATTTTATATATATATATATATATATATATATATATATATATATATATATATATATATATATATATATAGTCAGTATTTTAAGGGTTAGGTAATCCTTGCTTTCAATTGTATATCTGTGACATCTAAGTAATTAAGACCCTCTACTTTGAATACATCTGCCATTTTTCATATAAACTACCACCTCCCTCCATTCCTCCAACCTTTGCAATGGACCTGAACTGGCACTGTTTATGCTCTCAAAGTCAGCATGTCGTCTAGAGGTGCCCGAAAAAGAATTGCAATCTCATCCTAATTAAAAATATCCTCAGGCTAACGCTACAACAGTGCAGACAGGACATTCTTTACCCACATCTCTGCTGAAGCTTTATCTGTATCATTTTTCTCATCATGACACTTCTTGGAAAATGGAAAAAAAAATTTGCCGTTACAGTATTTTCTTTTTAAGCACAGACACTGATTTGTACGCTGGTAACATCACAGGTCTTTCCATTTCAATTCTCTCTCTGTTATTTCTTAGCCTTTTGGCTGGGCTTTTTTGTACACTGCAAAGTGAAAACAGAACTAATACACACTGTACCAAAACAGTTCTATGCTAAGGTACACTTAAAAGGGCAAATATAACTCATTTAGGTGAGAACCTTAAAGGTTGCTTGGCTTCTTTTTTGTTTCTTGTGGTTGATTATAGTTGTTTATTTTTTCTTTGACTCGAGCTGCCAAGCACCACAGTAGGGACAATTTATCAAAGGCAGTGATGTGCTGTAAATTTTTGCAAAGCACAAGTCAGTTTTTCTATTGCCTTCCAAAGGTTTCTTGCCTTTAACAGCCAAGCGTGTTAGGAAAAAGGCCCTGTTAAGACAATGCACTGCTGCGTGTACTAAATATATACATAATTGTTAATTCTGCAACTTTTTTTTTCTGTTGCGGCAATTCAAACCTATTCCAAAAAAGTTAATGAAATATATTGTTGTTTCAATTACCAATAGGGATGCACTGAATCCAGGATTCATTTGGGAATTCAGCCAGGATTCAGCCTTTTTCAGCAGGATTTGGATTTGGCCGAATCCTCGTGCCTGGCCAAACCGAATCAGAAAAATCATGTGACTCATGCATGCACTCAGTTTATTTTTTCCCCTCCCCTGATTTGAATATGCAAATTAGAGTTAGGATTTGGTTCGGTATTCGGCCAAATCTTTCATGAAGGATTTGGGGGTTCGGCCGCATCCAAAATAGTGGATTCGTTGCATCCCTAATTACCACAAACATTTTAATTCTTCAGATTCCCTGATTTGTTTTCTACATCACAGATGGAAGGTGGAATAAGCAAATGAACATTACAATGCCATTCAGAAACACAGATGCCAGATGCAGACGAATTTGTACTTTGCATTAGGGTCTTTGAGTATCTACATAAGGGATGTTGTTGTGGAACTACAACTCCCAGTTTTGTCCCAGCCTTCCGTAATTAACAAGACACCGCCCCACCTAGACACTACAAATTATGTTGCACCCCCAGCAACATTTTAGAAGAAAGTCAATTTATTTGTAGCCAAATAAATTCAAATAAATGCAGTAATAATGGGCTAATGCTAACCATGCTTCATTTAGGCATATACTTGATATTTTTTTACCCACATGCCTAGTTCCATCCAAGCCAATGATCTTTACTGCAGATATCATTAACTGCAGCCATTAAAAGAATGCAAAATGTAAGAGAGGTTGGCTATTTTTATATTCATTACTGAGATTTTGGATTTGTTAAGATATAAGCATGTGCAGATAGCCAGACACAGTGTTATAAATGAAGAACTCCACAAAAACACCTCCAACATCAGAAGGAAACAAATGGAATGTGCGCCCCTGGAGATCAGGTTTGTGGGTTTCCTCAGGGTGACAAGTTCACCTCTGAATTACAATGAGCTTTCCAACACTCGCGTATTAACCATGCAGGAATTCATACCTTCTGTTAAAAAGCCTGCTACTCTTTTATTACATTCATATATCTTACGAGAAGCATGCACAGCTCAGAACCCTCGGGTGGATAAATCATGTAAATAAGATCAGATTAATGCTCCAGACGTGGAGCTTGGTGAAACCAGCTACGTTTTCCTTCTCTGGGATATTGGGAACTTTTCTTTTTTCAAGGATTTCCTAAACACATTTGTATACTTACAGATTAGTACTGGGTTAATTGAAAGAACTACTGTAAAACCTCTCTTGCCTGTAAGTTACACAAAGTGTTGAGAGGAATGGGTAGGAAATGAGGCTTTATGCTTATCTTTAGGGTAAGGTCACACTGAGCGTTTCGGGGAGATTTAGTCGCCTGGCGACTAATCGCCTTGTCTTTGCGGCGACCAATCTCCCCGAACGCCTTTTCTCACTCAAATGAAAAATCGCTAATCACATGCGGCGATTAGTTTTCCGAAGTCTCACGAGGAAACTTCGAGCAACTTCGGAAAATGAATCGCCGCTTATATTATATACGCTGCTTATTTTCAATATGGTGGCCTAACTTTTGCTAGATGGACTGAGCTTATTGCACCAGCCTAAAGGTCTTCCTCAGGGGCACAAAATAATCAATTGATTTTTTGTTTACTTTGTGCCCCTGAGGAAGACCCTTAAGGTCGAAACGCGTTGGGCTCACCTTTTTATTTTTAATTGTTTTGTATATTATTTTTGCTTATTTTTTTCTTCTTTTTGTAATAAATTTATTTTGCTTTTCAAATCGGGTGTGCTATCCATTATTTTTAATATTTGCAATTCGATATGGAGACCATTATGGGGAGTCAATTTTGGATTAGCACCCCGTAGCTTGATTTAAGGATGTGCGCCTTCTCTCTTTATTCTGTACATTTACGTATTTGAGCCATTGTATGCTAGTGATGTAATTTTGTTGGATATTGATGGTACATTTTGCATGTAAATTGCTTTTTTCACAAAAGTTTTTTAATTCTTACAAGTGGAATTGTGGGGAAAGAGAAAAAACAGAAATGAATGTTGGGAAAATAAAACTACAGGCTGAAAAACGTATATTATCATGCGTGTGTGGTTTCATTGGCATATTTACACTCGACCATGCGTTTTTAAGAACGAAAAGTAAAAAAACGTGATGCCTGAATTCGCCCTAATGGAATAACATATTGACCTGCTTTTACAAAGGTTTCAATTTGTTAAACACCTTCCTGATTGTCAGGAAGAGTTTCAAGTTGAAAGTATTAATAACACATTACCAGTGAGTTTGTAGGGCATATGTAACTTTATGCTCATGGCACATGAGGCATATTCTCCCCTATTTTGTTTTCAGCAGCAGAGAAGCACCCATGTGTATTTGAGTTTCTTTTTTTTATTCTTCTGTTCATTAATGGTTTGAATGAAATTTATCTTTTACCAGCAGTGATAGGAGAATTGAAAGAAAACAAAAACAGGCTGCACAGCAATTCTCTGATGATTGAAAAACACCAGCTGAGAAGCGCCTAAGGGCAGATTGCTCAGCCTGCCCTTTGCATTAATAGAAATAACCTGTGTATATCTATACAGTATATGCTTGTGTGCAAGGAGACTGAGGAGATGTGCTTGGCTTCAGCTATGGAGATACAGTAGCTGCCGTCACATAGTACTTCACAACATGCATAAGATGATTATTCCCACCAATGATGCATGTTTTCCCAACCTAGTTTTGCCATTAGGGGATACTGAGGTGCATAATAATTGTACCATTTGATATAGAACCGAAACTGACAAAATTGATTGCTAAACCACAACTATCCAAACAAACAAAGAACACATACAAGGCAAAATGTTTACCTGTTAGATATAATAATTACACAAATTAAGAACACCAGATATAAACCTTTCAGAAAATTAGGTACTCAAAGTAATAGAGGGCCATCATATTAAGGAATGCAATACCCTTAGTTAAGTTCAATAGCTCACTTGTTTATCTTTTAGAGAAAACCCATGACTTGACTGCTTATCTGGTATGAAGGCAGGTGCCATCCATCAAAATGGATGTGGGTCCTTCTGCAGTTTCTGAGTTCAGTACATCCATCACTCCATTTTGTTGTTTTTTTACAAATTGGGTATCCAAATTTGGATTTATTGCGAATGTACAAAGGGGACAAATGTGATGCTGGGAAACATTTGACAGTTCAGACTACACTAGAAATCTATCCTATGTAGTGGAACCTTCAATTTAAAGCAAAACTGACATCCCTGATTGAAAATTTTTAAAAAATACAATACAGAAAGTGCCATTCCCGGCACCTTATGCCCAAAAATTTAGCCTAGTTGCCCCCTTGTCAGCAGGGCCAGATTTATATAGCAGACACCCCTAGGCCCACTGCCGTTCATCACCTCTGTCCCTTTTCCGGGCCTGCTTGTCAGTGAAGTGTCAAAGCTGTATTTCCAGGCAGTTCTGTCTCCAAAAACACATTGATGGAGCAAAAAAAGAGTGGGATACCTGAACACTGGGTGCTGTGGTTGGCATTCTGTTAAAATAAACTCTGCACTCTGTAATGGATGTTTTATAAATACATTTTTCCACTTTTAGAAATGTTTTCTTACCTTTTTGAGGTATAATTTTGTTTGTGAGACCCATCTAACATTTTTCCCAATACAAAACTCATGTTGTTTGGAACCTTTTCAAAATTCCCATGCTAGAGTGATATCTGGGAAATCTGATGGTAGCAGTCCATCAGTATATAGTTAGCAGCAAGGAATAATTTAGAGAAGAATATACAGTATCAACTTTCCTCAATTTGATTTATAATCATAATGACAGTACCCCTTTAAGAAGCAGCAAGTGCAAGACCAGAAGCAGCTTGGATGCTCTCCCTAGTGCGGAGTGCTTGCTGGGGGGAAAAGACAGCTATTCAGCACAAAATCTCTCACTAGCTTTTGTAACAAGTGATCTATGTACTCATTTTGATATAGAGGATTTTGTTTTTACAAACATGGCAGACTGAGAATGGATTGCATTGTAATTAAATCTTCTATGACTCGCAGTCATCCGGCTATTGAAATTTGGATGGCAGATGATATAGCTGGCACGTCAACAATACATATAATATGTCATGGATTGTGCTTAATATCATACTTTATACTCCACATTTGGCACAGGGTATAAAATGGACTGCATTCCCCTTCCTTTGTCATAGAAACAAAGCTATTGATAAAAAACCTGAAGCCATGACCACTCACAAAAGGAGCTTTCCTGTGTGCTACCCTGTTTGACCAATTTGTCAGCAAAATACACAAATTACTAATTGCCATTGTTCATGTATTTAAGTTACAACTGCTATTAATAGCAGTATCTGCCCCTTTCTATTCTCTGCTCGAGTGGTTCCGACTTTTAAAACAGAAGCCAGCTGATTACCAGACCTGTAAAGAAGTATACAGAGCTGACTTCTGCTACTTTGTTTCAAGAGACAGAACCAGCAGTGGAGAAAAATACTGTTCAGCTGTAATTACATTGACAGCTGCTCATTTTCAGTCTTTGGTTTCTGAAGATGTGATGACATAATTTCTCTCCATAAGACAGTACTAAAACCATTGTTTTCTAAATAAATCCTTTTAAAATATTCAAGCTCCCCCTTGTGGCCAAGGGCTTCCAAGCCCAATGATCCTGCAACTTACACAACACAAAAGTACTGTGATCCTGCAACTTACACAACACAAAAGTACTGTACATGGACATCAGCTTGGTCAATAACGCCAAAACTCAACAAACCTCTCTATAGAGCCGTCTTTGTACATGGAGGCATTGTTATATTGTTATACTGAAACAGGGAGGTGCATTGACTAAGCTGTCACCACATTCCAGGCAGCATTTATTTGAATGAATGTAATTGTTCATTGTATGTTAGGGTTTGCTGAACTTATCGGCAAAAAAACCCTCATATTTCAAATTAGTTTTTTGAGCGCAACCCCCCAGAAAATCATGAAGCTTAAAAACATCTTCATATGGTTTAAGAGACCTCTGTCATTGACTTCTACATGACCTTGAAAGGTTTTAGGTAGAATATTTTAGGATTCAACCTTTTTGCAGCCTACACACAGACATCTTAACAACAGGCAAAGGAACCCTGTCCCCGTCCTTCTGAGATACTGTATAAGCTTCTGCAAGCTAAAGTAACATTTTCTGTGAACTGATCACCAACATAGATGTGCAAACCATACCATATTCATGTGCCAACTGGAGACCGGAATCAGCTCTTTTTTTAGCCACAAACACTGACAGTCTTGTATTTTTCAAGAAAATTGCCTGACCCTATTGCACATTGTTTTCCCATCTGCTGTGTAGCCATTGCCAATTACAATAAGTCGAGCTTATCCACTTTATTTCAACCTCTGCCATCCTACTTCCCTTGCTGAAAGCATGGTCCCATCTGGAAAACTGACAGTGGCAGAATAAAAACAACTCATTGCCTTAAGGGTACACTTCAACTTTAAATTAACTTTTAGCATGAAGTAAACGGTGATATCCTGAGACTCCTTGCAAATAGACTTTTATCTGTCTTTGATCAGTTGGTTAAGTCTGGGGGGGTATAGTTTTCCTTTAAAGGGATACTGTCATGGAAAAAAAAGTTGTTGTTTTTTCCAAATGCATCAGTTAATTGGATCTGCATTGAATCCATTTCTCAAAAGAGCAAACAGATTTTTTTATATTTCATTTCGAAATATGACATGGGGATAGACATATTGTCATTTTCCCAGCTGCCCCCAGCCATGTGACTTGTGCTCTGATAAACTTCAATCACTCTTTACTGCTGTACTGCAAGTTGAAGTGATATCACCCCCCTCCCTTTCACCCCCAGCAGCCATTCAGCAGAACAATGGGAAGGTAACTAGATAGCAGCTCCCTAACACAAGATAACCTGGTAGATCTAAGAACAGCACTCAATAGTAAAATCCAGGTCCCACTGCGACACATTCAGTTACATTGAGCAGGAGAAACAACAGCCTGCCAGAAAGCAGTTCCATCCTAGCATCCATCCATCAGTGCTGGCTCTTTCTGAAAGAACATGACCAGGCAAAATGACCTGAGATGGCTGCCTACACATCAATATTACAACTAAAAAAATACACATACTGGTTCAGGAATGAAATTTTATATTGTAGAGTGAATTATTTGCAGTGTAAAGATTGTAATTTAGAAATAAAAACATCATCATAAAAATCATGACAGAATCCCTTTAAGCAATTCAAAGTAATGCCTGGCTGATAAGGGTAATAGGAACAAGTTAAAGGTTTAAATGTATCTGTATAGTAACATAACAAAATATAAATAATTTCACAACCACATAGAACAACAAAGACCTGAAAATTGCCTTTGAATACCCGTTTATAATTTAGGATGATCCTTTAATTTAATATTCCGTCTGCACCCTTTTGCTTTTTTGTTCCTCTAGCCAATGCTATGGGATCTATTATCTGGAATGCTGGGTGTTTTTCATATAAAAATGTAAAGAATAAAAAAAGCTCCAAATAACTGCACATTACTGGTCTCGTACACAATGCAGCATGCAAAAAAAAAAAAAATGGCTGGATTCTTCTTTTGCTGTATTTCTGAGCTTTCGCTATAACGGGTATCCACATAATACATCCCATACCATAAGTTGTTGTTAAATGATAGAGACTGGACACTGCTTTTACACACATCATTTTTTTATACTTTGCTTTCTTGGGTGCTCTTATTCTCTTGTTTTCATACAGTTTGTTTTTTTCTGGTCCTGAGCTATATACAATAATTTTTATAATTTACAAAGACATTATGGAGAGACAGCAATAAAATGTAAGAGAAAATGAATTAATACACATTTCAAATAAAATTTTTATTCCGGATATCTTTTTTTCATGTTTTTAAATGTGTCCTTCTTTCACAAGACACTCAAGAGAGATTTGGAATGAATCCAGTTCTTTTGAACTTCAGCTGAACATTAAGGGGGTTATTTACGAAAACTCCAATTTTTCTCATAATTTCAATAAAACTCGACCAAACTCCCATCCACAATTTACCTTACCTTATTTATTAATAAAATAACTTGAAAAATTAGATACGGGAAAAGTCTCAATAAAATCAAGTGAAAATTCAAATCGTACAAATTTTTCGGATTTGACCGCCAAATCATTTAATTTTCTCGAGTTACCTTCCGAAAACCCCGAATTGTTCGGATTATTGCACGAAACCCAGCGCAGACCACAATATCTTCAAATTGGAAAAGGGACATCTGCCATTGATTTCTACAGGACCTCAACAGGTTTGAGTATTTTTGGATTCTGACTTTTAGCAGCTTCTGGATATAATAAATCTTGAAAAATTCTAGTTTTTTTTCTTGAAAATTTAGTTTTCCCCTTTAAAAGCCTGACCAGAAAAAATTGAACTTTAATAAATAACCCCCAAAGTGTAGCTAAGGTTTAGCACCATTTACTAAAGTACAAGACAACCCCCCCCATACTGATCATTTTAAAAACATCCAGTAAAATGAGATTTCAAAAATATATAGTAAAACTAGACTGTACATATTATTTCAAGTTACAGATGACTAGGGATGCAGCTAATCCAGGATCTGGTTTGACATGTAACATTTAAGAGCTGGAGGACTGACTGTGGCAAATTCTCATTAGGAATCAATGACATTTTTGATTTTTCCTCATTTTCCTCTAATCTGAATATGCAAATTAAAAGATTTGATATTCACCAGAATCCGGAAATTATGGATTCAATGCATCCCACCAAAAAGCAAAAGTAAACCACTTTCATACGTTTTGCAAGACTTATTGGCATTCATGTAGCTTGAGTGAAAATATTTAAGTGATGTAGAAATATGCCCAGCCATATTTGCATTACATATTGGCAACCCCCTAGAGCAGCGTTTATACGTGTGAGCTACATATACAGCTGAGGTTCAGGGAACTTCACTTTCACCATACATGCCAGGAGGTGCAGGTACTTCACAGAGAATATAAAGAGTATTCGATGAACAATAAACATGCCATTCCCACCCAAAAAATAAAATGGTTGTATTTTAAAACTTGCATGGGAATCTGTACAAAATATTTATATTGTACAGATTTCCATGCATGTTTTTGCTGCCTATATTTTCATCAAGAGGTTTATGATCCATGCATCACATTTTTTTCCTAGAACCAGGGGGAAAATAAATATTCTTCACCCTTAAAGAGGAAATAAAATCAAAAATGTTCAATGCATGTAACAATGGTGTACACTTAAATTAACAGGTATTACGGAGGTGTACGAAGATTCAGACAAACCCAAAACCAAATCCTGCATTCTGCTCACCCCTATCAAATGTATACTGTACATTAAACAAAGGACTATGGATTTTAATATATACACGGTTTCATGAATATTCATACATCAATTGGCAGTGCTCTAGTGATAGGGAAATCACATATCTGTACAGTAGCTACTGATTTTCCAATGTACTCTTTATACATAACCCATGATTTCAGAATAATATGCCTGCTTTGCTCTAGTTGTAGTGCCGCAAGTCCAACTTTTAGGGCAGAGACACATGTGGAGATTAGGGAGATTAGTCGCCCAGCGAAATATCGCCTCTTCTACGGGTGACCAATCTCCCCGAACTGCCTTCCCGCCGGCTAGAATGTAAATCGCCGGTGGGATGGCATTCGGAGCAATTTTTTTCCGAAGTCGCCCGAAGTTTCCTCGGGAGTTGATTTGTCGCCCGGGCGACTAAAACTCCCCGAATCTCCACATGTGTCTCTGCCCTTAAAAGCAACTTATACTGTATATTAAAAATGTGGCATTCTATTTTCAATCCCTTTAATTTCTAACTAATATAAAGGGTCCTTCCACATCTTGAAAAAGTTGCAATGATATCAAGTATGTACAAGTCACTGTTACAGTCTTTGGAAGCTTCTATGTTGTCACAGTTTTGTTTTTGCTCACTTAAAATATCTGCACTCTTCCCTATTGTGTGTATCTCTTACATTTTCAATATGAACATACACTCTATTCTTAAACTTAAGACTGGTTTCTGCCTGACTTGCTCTTCACTCAAGCACTCATAGGTTTTTTCATCTTCTCCAAGCCTTCCATAAGATAGCCAATTGCTCTAGCTTTTAGGTATGGATTTTGATGTATTTTCAGATATTGTGTTTCACATCCATTCTCCCTCAGGTATGTCTAACCCTGAAGAGGGTAAGGGTTGTCTTCTTTGGCACCAATTTTTCTGACATATATGTGTTTCTTGTTATTATTTATTTATATTCCGCCAACATATTCAACATTGGTTTACAAATAGTATACATTATTCACATCAGTCATTGACACAATGGAACCTGGAAGGGTGTCTCAGATTTCTTCCGGAAGCAATTGCCTGTATAAGAACCCGCCTGTATATGGAGCATGGAAGGAAACTGGAGTACCCATAGGAAACCTATGTAAGCTTGGCAGAATGTACATGCAGCATGTGGGAGTATACAACTCTACTATCTTTCTATTCCCTAAGCACTTAAGAGCCATAACCATATTGTCACTTTAAACCTGCCATCTGATCTTCCCATGTTTATAATGAATTGGTATTTTTCTTCTATGTTCCCCTACAAGCATTGTGTTTTCTTCGTTCTGCTTTCTCTTGACTGCCCTACATACTGGCTTATAGACAAGTTCAGATTTCATCCCTCTATTTTCTTCCTTTTTTTTCCCCAAAGTGAAGCCTGAAAAACACACTCTAACGTACATTTTGAGACTCCATGACGTTCACTATCGTTTTGCAAGTAAAGCCGCATAATTCATTATCGATTATCCAACAGAAATGTACATTCAAACATTATTTTAAGAATAAAAAAAATGTTCATATAGAAATTCATGTGATGACCAATACTGTAAAAGTCAGTCCTTTGTCTTTGAATGTTTCCATCAGGCAAAATCCACAGGGAAATTAAAGATTCTGCAGACTTTACTTTCTTCTGTCCATATATTGTAATCCAAAACAGGATTGCACACATGGCACATGTACACAGAACAACATATCAACAGGTGACTTAAGTTTTACCAGTATACAAAAGGATTCTCTTGGAACCGTGTTATAAATCCAGGGACAATTAATGCAGGGGCATGGAAAAAGGGAAATGGAATAGGTATGGAAGTAAATCCAGGGATAATGAATACAATGATTCATGAATAAGAAATCCTCTTTAGGAAATTATGGCTATGACGGATAGATCATCACTGGAGGCACAGAGTGTGGTAAAATGCTGGTATGGAAAGAGTTCTAAAAAAGTTAATTGAATAGTTGAAATGAATATCAATATATCAGTTGACACCATAATTTGCTTCTTTTAGAAGAGATCCAAAACTATAAAGCAAAGGTTTTTGTTTTATTTTTACACAAAGGCCCAACTACAAGAGTAGGAGAGAGAGGGGGTGCCACGCATACCATGATTAGGAATTGCCACAAAATTCAGTACTGATACCCGACAACAATATGTTTAACAAAATGTGAGATTAGAGGTTAACACAGAAAAACTCATCTACTTTCATTTCATCCCTATGGGACTTTTTGAAGAGTATTTATCAAATGGTGAACTATAGCTTTCACCCACTGATAAATACACTTCTTCATTCACTAGTGGTGTAATTAAGACCCTTACGGGGGGGCCCTGTTTCTAGGCTTACCATCCACCTTTGTTTTAGAGTGACTACCCCACGTCGCCATGAAGCTTTTCTTCAAAATTGAAAGGCAGTACTTAATATGCAATAACTTATATCTCCATGTCTAAATTCACCAAAGTTTGCCTCACCAACATGAAGTAAATTTGGCAAAACTTATAGTACTTGTCTTTTAGTAAATTGCCGATATCGTGGCAAATTTAAATTTTTGGTTTTTCACCCTTTAGTAAATATGCCACTTTGTCAGGAATAGATGACAGTGACTGCATCCCTCTGTTTGCGATTATCATACAAGCATACACTGGTTCAAATTTTCAGGTAAAACTTGCCAGCCAAATATTACACAGCATTACTGTGCCAAGTAACCTTGTATTTCAATAAATTCCACATATCATACTCCATACAGCTTTTATAGAGGGGCTTATTCAGTATACTAACAGAGATAAAGAATGCAAAGTAAAAAAAGAAAACACAATTTAAAATTTATAATATTGTGAAAAGTGTGGAACTAATAGTTAGGCATGCATAAAACAAGGATATATAAAAATGGGAAATTATTAAAGTGCCCCTTAAATAAGGTGCAACTGTCTTAGTGCTATATGGAGTTTCACAAGAAGCAGTGATTAATAAAACCTTTCACTAGGCGGGCTCAGGTATGCTTTAGATAAAATGCATTTAATTAAAACTGGCTCCATCATTTTCCCACAATAGATCATAAACCAAGCTAAGCCCATTGCAGCTATTAGATATTGATCATGTGATGACACTTCTTGACAAGTCTTGGCGCAGATCAGCACTGCGGAATATTTCAATCAGTATTTCATATGATGTATAAAACAACTACATGATTCAATATAAATACCTGAGTTTAGAGTTTGAAAACAATGATTGTCCACATTTCCTACATTTCACAATTAATAATGTTTTGTTGCTATTTGTTTCTACCTACTTGACCGCTCGCATTTTAATTTAATGGTTGAGCCTTTGTTCATGTACACACTGGAGTAAACAATCAACTGAGATGTATGTTTCCTGTTGCATGTAATAAGGCACTACAGGGGCATGGTTACCAGCAGATCATCTGATTAATCTGTTGTTAATCAAGCTTCTGGAGAGCGCCTGGAGGCAAGGCATAAGAGAAAACAGGTAGAAATGTTGATCATTCATTGATACTGCATGGCATTTATATGCAAACAAAATCAACTTTAAAAAATGTTTAAAAGTGTTTTTTTAGTGCAGAGGATGTAGTCTTTTCTTTAAAAAATGAAAGAAATGTATACAAGAATTAACACAAACAGAAAACCTCTGTCATCTGGGTCTCTTGCGTGTTACAAATATTAAAATGCGCTTGATTGCCTGCAGACGATCTTTGAGGAATGTCATTGCCAGTATTGTAAGTTGTGCCTTGCTTTCCAGTGGTAACACAGCCAACATCCACCAACACCAAGCTGGGCCATTTACACCATTCTGAAAAAAAACAAAAAAAAAAAAACATTTGTAAATTTTTTTAAATTTTTTTTTTCTAAGGTACGGTTTTTCTTTCATTTATAGTCATTTACAACCAGTAGAAGTCATTCTAAAAGCCATGGGCGCAAGAGTGTGCCCTTTAGTGCTCATTTTGAAAGGGGACCCGTCACCCAAAAAAATTATTCAAAATCCTATTTTATCACATTAGTCAAGCAAAATAAACTTTAATTACAGTATATAAAGTATTTGAATCTGGTTTCCATCAGTCTGGGAACTCATAATTATAGCAAGCAGACAGGAGCCATTTTGTGGACACTGTTATTAAGGCAAGCCTTGGCTCATCTTAGAATCTTGTTTGTGCACCAGAATGGGAGACCCGATGTCCATTCCCATGCCCTGGCTATACAATTTAACTGTGAAGAGAAAAGCGGAGGAAATGTGGGGAGATCAGAGACATCTAGTAAGTGCTAAATGGAAAGTGAAAGCAATTGTCTGCCCCACCTCTATGCCCAGGGCATAGAGCAGTGATCCCAACCAGTAGCTCGTGAGCAGCATGTTGCTCTCCAACCCCCTGGATGTTGCTCCCAGTGGCCTCAAAGCAGATGATTATTTTTGAATTCCAGGCTTGGAGGCAAGTTTTAGTTGTATAAAAACCAGGTGTACTGCCAAACAGAGTCTCAATGTAGGCTGACAATCCACATAGGGGCTACAAAATAGCCAATCACAGCACTTATTTGGCTCCCCAAGAACATTTTTCATGCTAGCGTTGCTCCCCAACTCCTTTTACTTCTGAATGTTGCTTACGGGATCAAAAGGTTGGGGATCCCTGGCATAGAGGAAGGGTAGACAATATTTGATTGACAGCCCAGATTTTTAAATGAGCTTACAACAGCTATGAATGCTTTAAAAAAAAATAGAAATTGGATTTCATGTTTAATCTTTTATTATAAAGATTCATGTGTCTGGGTGACGGGTCCACTTTAAGAGCCCAGGGGTGCACTGCATTTCCTTTGGTCTGCGGCTATTTGTACAATGCACCTTGCAGTGGGTGCAAAAGAAAAATGATTTATGCACTTTGCACACTATATGTGGCATTGTGAATGCACTCTATTAAACGACAATACAGAATACTAATTCTCTGCACATTTCTGTTTATACAGGGATGTTATCAAGGGATGGGTGCTCTCACAAAGCTTGTTCCTGCTTTGAACTCAAAATAAACCATATAACACTTTAGGTTAACCACTGCAGTCTACAAAGATATTTTCTGCTATGGCGAGCAACATGGCAGATAGCATTCAAAAGAGAAAATGCAAATATGCACAGTAGAAATGTTCTGCATAAATAATAATAAGCCATACCCTTATGGAAATATGTCAGAAACAGCATAGCACGTATATTATAGGTTTCCTTTAAGAAGACACATGAAGGACCAAGTCTATCCAACATTCCAGTCAGAATCATATGGGAAAAATATTCTAATGAGCATTATAGTAAATCTACTGGTAATGTCCTAGGCTTGTGTTTGACATGTGTGCAGATCAAGCAATTTCATACCTCCCAACATTTTGGAAATAAAAAGAGGGACAAAAAAGTTGGCATGTGTAGCGCAGCAAAAATCTTTGACCACACCCATTTTTGTGGCCACACCCCCTAATTACCATGTTCATTTTACTAAATTTGGCAGGTTATGAAAGTTTGAACACATTTCTGTGTTTTTTTTCCAGTTATTAGTTTTGCTAATGAAGGTGAATTGCCCTTTAAGCTGTGAGTCTAACGTTTTCCAAGTGAACTGTTATCTTATATTGTTACAATTACTTATTTGCTTATCTGAAATTGTTACAAAAGTTTCCAAGTGCACCTGGTGGCTGTTCTGGGCTCTCTGCCAAAAGCCAATTAAGTTAGAAAAATTGTTTCTTTTTATGGCAGTGCAGAAAAAAACGGAACTTTCCAGTACAAACGAGGGACTGCAGGTTGAGCTGTCAAAAGAGGGACTGACCCTCTAAAAACAGAACAGTTGGGAGATTTGAATTAAGTTAATGGTAGCCTTTGGGCATGTTGAAGTTCTAAATGGTAAATAAATGATACCGGACCACACAAAATTATTTGAGGAGCTGAAAATGCAAGGGAAATTACCTTTTTCAAAAACATATATTTGGAGTTGATTATTGGACAGTGAACCATCATTCCCTATATCCTCCTGGAACACTCAGCAGTTCCAGGGTCACCTTCCTACAGCAATAATTATATACACCGCTGTGGGTACACAGCCACCAGAGGGTTCACATCTACCTCACAAATGCACTGGAATGATCATTTCCCATGTGCAGACACCTTTAAAGGGGTGGTTTATCTTTAAGTTAACCTTATGTTATAGAATTGCTAATTCTAAGCAGCTCTTCAATTAGCCTTAATTTTCTCTTTTTTTATAGTTTTTGAATTATTTGCTCTCTTTTTTTGTGACTCTATCCATCTTTCAAATGGGGATCTCAGATCCCATCTAAAAACAAAATCTATAGTTTTTCTTTTGATTCTCCTATTCATATTCCAGTTTTCAATGCAAATCAATGCATGAATGCTTGGGTAATTTGGACCCTAGCAACCAGATTGCTGAAATTGCATATTAGAGAGCTGCTCAATAAAAAGCTAAGTAACTCAAAAACTGCAAATAAAAAATGAAAAACAATTGAACCCTTTACATCATACCAGAAGTTATTTTAAACAACCTTTTTAATGAAAAAGTGGATACATGACAAAAACAAAATTATTATAATTTACAAATGTTAAGGTCCACATTTTTTTGGGAATTATTCATTATTATTATGCACAGGATGCAGACAATAGATGAATGAAAGGCCTTGCAATCTTCATTTACCTGTGGCTCAGATTCTTTGCTTGGCATTGGCCCAAAGTGACTGAGAATTTGTGATTTCATATTGTCCTTCAAGGAAGTAAACCAGCCCAAGGCTTGGTCATAAACTGAATTATGCAGCACAAGGAGTTCTTCATATTCCTGTCCCTCCACCTATGAGTAGAGAACATTGTATTCCTGTAAAATAACAGCTGTCAAGTGCACTTTGTACATACAGTATTTCTAATTCTATTATAAACAATACACCTAACAGCTTCAGCACAGCATTAAACAGTTGTAGCCAATTGAAATGCGACTAGCTCCCCTCCTGGTGGCATGGTCTGGTTTTACTAGTACTGTACTATGTATTCTAATCATGAAATATATGCAAGGTTTTATAGTATTATAGTGTTTGATACAGGGTATTGCATATACCTTTGTGTTTTCACTAATATTTCTTATTTGTAATACTTATCTGTAATCATAAATCTGATGCATAGTGGTTTAGATCAGAGATTGTTATTAGGATTAGGGATTAGACTAGACCAGTAGGCTTTACTTCATTATGCCTAGTTTCTAAGATGTCTCTAGACAGATTGCTGTTCAAATTAACATTTATACATCTTTAAATCCTACGTAACACTCTTGTGCAGGATATTTCTGTTCTGATAAAAAGGACACACAAGTCCTGAGCATAATAAAGTTGCTGAAAACCAGCATATCATGAGCATTTCCTAAGGCACCATGTAGTGAGCAAACAAAATAATAGTCTGTTTTATTAAACAAAAAAGAAAGCACATTATTTAAACAAACCAAATAAAATGTACGTTCAGCATTTATATATGACAACAGTTAATAACCTTTGTGTCCTCCAGATATTCTATGTTTGCAGTGTTGTAGCCATCCCTTTGTCCATGGCTTAAAACTTTGAAGCGGTTTAAACCAATCGTGTCCACTACCGAGCGTCCATCAGGAAAAAACTTCACATCCCTCACTTGCAACATACAGCCATAATCTGCAAAACTAATATAAAAAAAAAACAAAAAGATTTACACTAGGACAGTACATCAAGTGCCAAATGACAGAACTCTTGCAGAATCCCAATAGTTAACCAGGTTAAGCAACCAGTTCTCCTGGATGTCAATCATAAAGGACACACATGCTATGGTATATCAAATAGATATGATCAAATGCTAGCAATTATGCTAACTGTGCCTCAAAATTAGTTTCTGTCCCTTTGTGTTAGACAAGAGAAACAAAAAGCAATTTAGAAAGAAGGTTCCAGAAAACAGGGATCCCTGACATTTATGTTACGCAGCAATCAATCTACAGATTTTCCAATAAAACACTGACTGTCCCAGAAACTGAATGGAAAATGCAGACATGCATACAACACACATAACCTACAAAATATTATCCTTTGGTGTGCTGAATTCAGAGTGACAAGTGGAAGTATACAGAAAAATAAGCACACATTGGAGAATCTAAAAACATATTGACAAATATTAAGGGGCTGATTTACTAAAACTCTAATTAATCTCAAGTTTTTATGAAAACAAAGTGGACCAAAAAAAAAAATCAGTGACAAAGTTGAGCATCAATTCATATTGTACAATTGACGCCCTGAAAACTCAAATGTATCATATTTTAAGATTGTCAGACAAACCCCAGACTTTTTCAGATTATCCAGTACAGATCAAGAGACTTCAGGGACATCTGCCATTGATGTTTTAGATGTTAGATTTTCAGATTCTGATTTTTAGCAGCTTAGGGGTATGATAAAGCTATAAAAAATTATTTTTGTTCCATGAAAAATTAGAATTTTCCTCCTAAAACCTCGACCAGAAAAAAAAATTAAGGTTTAATAAATGGCCCCCTAAAAGTAATCTTAATTATTATTTCAGGAGCATTTGATATAGTGATAGGTTTAGAGAGAATATTGAACAACATACCTCTTTAAATCATCAGCTACGCACATGCCAAACTGTTTAGTACCTGTCTCCATACATCTTCTAATCATCAGTCGATACCGAGGCTCAAACACATGAAGGGGACAGGGAATAGTAGGAAAAGCCATGGTGCATACAAATATAGGAACATCTTTATGCAGGCTATTTTTAAAGAAAAGAAATAATGGCGTGTTAGTTAAGAGCTGCAACATTTATTTGCTACTTTATAAAAGCCCATTGCACATACATGGCCACTCTACAGCATATGTTGTTCCAGTAACCCATAGCTGTCAAGATTCAGATTCTAAATAGTTTTGGGTATCTGGAGTAGGAGTCTGCAAAAATGTACCAAGTCTGAATAAATTTACATTGTAGTGAAAAAAAGAAATGTGTTACAATGTCCTATTTCACAGATAAGTCATAATTAAGTACTTCCCTGCTTTAAGAGCAAAGACCAACGTGTAGCACTTTCACTAGTGTGAAGTCCAGCTGAGCTATTATAACCTTATTGTTTTAATTTTTTTGTCTTTTGTTTAAACTTTAGGTTTAAGCAATGTTTGTAGTTTCTTAATAAATAAAATAAAGAGCCACAAAGACATAAGCTTAGATATAGATTTAGACAAACTTGAACAGTATCCTTATTCATGTTGGCAGTGACAGGTTGGATGGCCAATAAGGGAGTACGTCAGCTTCCTAGCCAGTAGTTCAGGCCCAGACTGGCAATCTGTGGGCTCTGGCAAATGCCAGAGTGGCTGCTATAAGGTGTCATAGAAAGTCAGTATTTAGTAAGATGGTGGGGGCTGTTTGGGCCTTTCTGTGGGCTGATTGGGCCTCTGTGTACCTGAAATGACAGGGCCTATTTTAATTCTCAGTCCGGACCTGCAGTAGTTGTTTTGTTTGTTCAAAAAGCAGACGCCATCTTCATATAGCTTTAAAGTTACTGAGCTTTGGCATTGATGAAATGCCTGGCATGTTGTGTTCTTTCAATCAAGATTGAAAATACATAGTATATTAGGGATTAGCAGAAATTGGACTATATTCATAATATGCCACAAAACTATTCTTCCAGGTGTATCTGACAACCTTTGCAGGGCTAAACACACTGCAATTATGCAGTACATTTCCACTGTAGTGTATAGCTCACTTGTAAGGGAATGCGCATATTTTATAGGCTGGGTATCATGCCTTATAGTGTACAGTAATGATGAAGGAAGGAACTCTACAGAATATAGTATCCATGAAGATACACAGATTAGCCTCTGTTTTAGTAAGAAGTAGTGTTAGTGGTGGTTCCCTGGATGCTACGTCGCTGACATCCTATTTGTGGTATCAATACATTGTAGACTTGGGAAGCACTCACAGAAGCAGAATAACTGCAATTAAGCTTTTATTGTGCGCCCACGCAATATGTTTTGGGCACCAAGTGTGGACGCACAATAAAAGCTTAATTGCAGTTATTCTGTTTCTGTGAGTGCTTCCCAAGTCTACAATGTATTAACTCTACAGAATAACAATGAGATTCAGCACTCAATTCAAAATGATTACAAATATTCACTCTCTGATGATCGTCTTACTTTGATAACTCCTTCATTTCCTCATCGTATATTTTTTTTCTTTCACTCAGCTCCTCTGGCAAGTATCTTGTTATTAGTTCTTCTGTCAAAAGCGTCTTTTTATAAACTCTGTATGCTAGGTACTAAAGAGGAAAAAACAGAATAGGAATCAAACAAAAATGGATTGTTCTCAATCAGATCTCATGTTACAGCATAGACGATTGTCCAAAATTCCAGTTTGCTCCTATATGAACATTAGGCATATCAGAACAGTTTCATACCATGACAGACAAAAACTACTATACTACAATAACTACTCCAAAAAGCAGCTATAAAACTTTATAAGAAAAATTATCAGAACAACTGATGTAGCCTCAAAACAAACAACTTCCAGTTATATATTTTAGTTGATCCCACTCAGGGTTGCTGTCATAAAGGGGCTAAAGGTGCATTTGCCCAAGGCCCACCTTTTATCTACTAAAACATCAGATCCCTCATTTTAAAAGGGCAGTATACACCTTGATCAACGTGAGTTCAATGAAGAAGGCTTGTGCTGCGCATACATTTTGTCCCTTTTATCATGAAATGAAAATCTATTGTTTTTATTATTTCTTGAGTAACAGAGCAAGCCAAGAGACTGAAGCGACTCCATGTTTTTCCCTTGAGATAAGATAATTAGTACTGAAAGGATATAAGCACAGAAGTCTGAGATACAATATTTACTGTGTTAATAACGAGGGTTAAGCATTGCAGCATTAATGTTACACTATGGGGCGCATGTGCAAGGCCTCTCTGTCAGTCACATACACAACCTAAAGCAATAAGTGATTGGTACAGGACTGTATAAGGGGCAGACTAATTAAAATTGACCATTTACAGGCAGAACCATTGCAAAATATATATCTGGTTAGTATTATAAAACTCTTTATGTCACAAATAATAACATTCATAGAGGGGGAAAAAACAGATTTTGGCTAAATCGGATTAAATTTTAACGTAAAATCTGGGAAAACATTACTTAAAATCAGGGAAATGCACCCATTGAAATGCACTATACATTGGTGGGACCATAAATGTAAAATGCGGGAAAACTTAAAATCAGGGTAATTAAAATCGAGGTTTCACTGTAAATTATTAGTATACAACCCCCATAATTTTTTGCCAATGTATATTATGCAGGTAAATTATCCTTGCACTGGTAATCTAACATTGCAAGAACCAAACATGGAGTAGCTTCAGTTGCCCTTTTAGGCAAAAAATATGTTTAGCACAGGCCATAATTACTGAACTAATTTTAAACAAGGGAGTATACCTAACAGTTTGACTGTTTATGCCTCTTACGTAAGAGGGGTTCAAAATATCAGGCTGAGCAGAAAGTGAAATCTCCTCTATTATAAATCTCTCTCTCTTCCAAACATTCAACATGCAAACAGTGTAGTTCAGTGGACTGTTGGTAAGATCAGTCAGAAGAAATATCTAACAGTAGCTTAGGGTTATTTTATCAATATAGAAACTAATAACTAACAATTTTATGAACATAAAAATCCTGAACCTTATTAGTATTGAAAGTTTAATGATTTTATATGCAATATTAACTAGCTCACCTGTGATAGATCTTCTTTACAGAGAGGACAATGTGGGTTATGGTCCAGGCATCGCTCAAGGCATTTTAGGCAGAATGTGTGTCCACACGGCGTGGCTACGGGCTCATAAAACAACCTACAGAAATAAAGGAGACTTGTATGCACTTTGTCAAGTATATATTAGAAGCTTTTAACCTGTCAATATATTTAAATTTACAAACAACTCCATTACAGAGTTTGCAACCATAAGTTTCCACTCTATGTATTTTTATTAATTGTTGTTTTATGGAACCGGTCCAGCACTACTTATGAGGCATTATAGTAGTGAGTCTTTTGCATTTGGCAACTGGTTTTTAGTAATTGTCAAAAAAAAAAAAGCTAGGTTTTATCACACTGTGTCTGGCATCTGAACTAGTTAACTAGAAGTGCACAAAGGAGATGTGAAACAAATGTTGTATCCAACTTTCCAGCACTTCAATTGTAATTATTTTGATACATATATATTAACCTGCAGGTGTCTGAGACACGGACTTGTTTAAAGCTCTAATATAGGTGTTCATATATAAAACAAGAAATACATTAATTAAATGCTGCTTTAATCCATGCATTCCACTAAAGTATTCTTATTCTTCAACCCCTACTAACATAAAGAGGTTATTTTTGTTTGTTTTTTTATAAGGTTACCTATATTTAGGGTAATACTGATTTAGGTCAAAAGGTGGCAGTAGAGCTTCAAACAGCAGACAACAGTACAGTGAATCAACAAGAATAAATTAACTTCCAAGCGCTTCTGGATGTAAACTGCATGCTAAATGTGTGCAATGCTATAAAAATTCCAGGGCATAATGGTATAAACATTGTTCCGAGATAACTTGCTATGAAATTGTAACATTTAAAGTGGAATATACCTCATGCAGAGAGAGCACTCAAAATCACAAGCATCCACAAGAGCCAATGGGATATCACACAATGCAGGCTTTGTAGTAGACTGCTCACATTTGGATTCAGCATCTGAAAGCATAGTAATTTATAATATTAACAGACATACTTTTATATAAAAGAAGAATACATAACCTAGAGTTAGATGTACACACAATATGCACATGCATGTGGAGCAAGGTGCAGACTGTGGCAAGACCAAAGGCAGAAGTACTGTGTGAATGAGCAATATGGGGTCCTTAGTACTCTTGTAGTTCTGCCCTGCTTCCTTGTAAATCCTAGAAATCTGAAGTAAAAAAGGTGTCCAATCCTGGAATAAAAGGGTTATTCTTGGTGCTGGAATTCAGGCAGACAGGACATTCTGAAAACAAGCTGTCTACAAATTCATCAGTTGAATTTGTAATGCTGTCAAAGAGGCTATAGTGGAAATCCAGCAATATACACAACCGTTATCCTAAATATATTAGTAAAAACATTCCCCAACCACAACCTCGGTATTACGTGACACTTTGATCATCATATGCAACAGACAATGGTTTTTGCTCCCACCTGTTTTTATAACTTTGGCAGTAGCACTAGGATAAACTTCTGAGGAGTTAGTAAGTTTCCTCTTCAAGCTTGCACCAGGAAGAGAGGCAAGGACATTTCCTATAGACTCTTCTGCCTTGATATGAGGTAACATACATGAAACAGGCTCTTCTGGGGAATCTTTTATTACAAAGACGTCAGACTCCCGGAAGGATTTGGTTATTTGAAATCTTGAGTCCTGCAGATAAGGCACACCAGTAACAATTACACGGCCAGTAACAGCAAAAATTGACAGGTCTCATAGACATTCAAGTAACATCCATTGTCAGTATTTCTAAATTGATTCATCTGGAGCAGAGATCTCCAACTATGTTAAAATGTTACATTACCCCCATTCTCGCATATGTGATGAAAAGCACTAAATTTGCCCAGGTGCAGTAACCCATAGCAAGCAATAAGATGTTTGCTTTTATGCGAGTGACCAGTAAATGTTTCCTGTTGATTGGCTACTATAAGTGACAAGAACTGTAGCAGACTTTGCACCTTTTCCTACGTAGTAAGCCCAATGCTTTCATTTGTTGATGTGTAATCAGCGACATGTTATTTCAGAAAAATCTTTCCAACTGGAGTCTATTTTAACAACTGGGTGAGTTGAAATTGAAAGCTTAAACATTTCCACATTTAGAAGTGGGCCTCTAAAAGGTATTTTCCCCCTGCACACCTACTGCACCCCTGCATTCATGCTTATGTTATTCTGTACATTTGGAAATACTCGCCACTGCTGCCTTTGTAATATTTACATACAAAAAAACATTTTGGACGGGTTTTAAATTTACTACAGTAACGTATTACTATTTGCTATTATAAAGGCAATGGCACACCAGGAGATTAATCGCCAGTGATAAATCTCTGCGTATGTGGGTGACTAATCTCCTGTAAAAGCTTTCGCATAGGCAATAATGTGAATTGCTGGCGGTAAAACCTTTTACAAGAAATTAGTCGCCTGCAAAAGCAGAGATTTATCTCTGGTGATTAACCTCCTGGTGTGCCATTTCCCTAAAGACACTAAGGGGCAGATTTATCAAAATGTAACTTTAGAGCTTAAGGGTAAGGTCACACACTAGGCGCTTCGGGGAGATTCCTCGTGAAGCAACTTCGGAAAACGAATCGCCGCGTGTGATTTTTCAGTTTTGCCAGCGCAGAGTGAGGGAAGGCGTTCAGGGAGATTGGTCGCCGCAAAGACGAGGTGATTAGTAGCCAGGCGACTATATCTCCCCGAAATGCCTAGTGTGACCTTACTCTAAAAATTAAAGACTCATGCACATTTTATTCATTCCTATGGGATTTTTAGAACCATATTTATCAATGATGTATGGCAGTTTGCAATAAATGAAAATCACAAGAAGTTAATCTGCATCAGAGTGCTCTCCTTTTTCTCATCGATAAGCTGATATTTGGGATGGCGGTGCATCCATAGGTAAAGGATTGACGCATTCGCTACGTGTGGTGGGAGGCTGTGCGCTGATTCACTAATATTGTCTATAGGTTTATCAAATGATGAGTTCTAACTTTAACCCATTGATAAATACAATTCTAAAAATCCCATAGGGGTGAGTGGGTCAGATTTATTTATTAAGCTCTAAACTCCCTTCGTCTCAGAGCAGGAATAAGGGGCAGATTTATCAAGGGTTCGAATAGTAAATTCAAATTTTCCAATTGTTTTATTGGCCAAAACGCACAAATTTAATTTGTGAATGATCCAAATTCAATTCTAATTCGAAATTTATCAAACCTTTTCCCTGGGAATAACTCGAATTAGACTATTTGCTACCTATAACCTGCAGAGTTCATGCATAAATCAATGGGAAAGATCCAGTAACCCATTTGAACATGTCAAGCCTTCCTGACATTCAAGTTTTTTTCGTGGGGAAAAACTCGATTCGAGTTTAGTCGAATTTGATTCGAGTATTCGAGTTGGTAATATTCGTTCGAGTATATTCAAATTTTTAGAGTAAAAAAATGAATTCGAAATTCGAGTTTTGATAAATGAGCCTCCCAAAGTTAAAAGAATGTGCCTTCAATAGTTGCAAATTCTGACAGATTAATCTAAGGAAAGCCTAAGAATAAAAAGGGAGTTGTAATAGAAGGTACAGGTATGCAACCTGTTATCCAGAATTCTCTGGACAATGGGTTTTCCTGATAATGGATCTTTCTGTAATTTGGATCTTTATACCTTAAATCTACAGGAAAATCCTGTAAACATTAAATAAACCCAATAGGTCAGTTTTGCTTCCAATAAGGATTAATTATATTTTAGTTTGGATCAAGTTCAAGGTACTGTTTTATTATAGGTATGGGACCTGTTATCCAGAATGCTCGGGAGCTGTGGTTTTCCGAATAACGGTTCTTTCCATAATTTGGATATTCAAACCTTAAGGGCAGAGACACACGGTCAGATTCGGGGAAAACGAAGCAGATTCGTTTGGAAAACGAAGCGTTCCGAGTCGATTTAAATTCTAGCCGGCGAGAAGGCAGGGGAAGGCAGTTCGAATCTGACCATGTGTCTCTGCCCTAATTCTACTGGAAAATCATGTAAACATTAAATATCCCAATAAGCTGTTTTTGCTTCCAATAAGGATTAATTATATCTTGGTTGGGATCAAGTACAAGGAACAGTTTTTTTTATTACAGAGAAAAAGGAAATCATGTTGAAAAATGTGGATTATTTGGATAAAATAGAGTCTATGGGAGATTTCCTTTTCTGAGCTTTCTGAGTAATGGGTTTCCGGATAATGGATCCCATACCTATATTTTCAGTATCATTTGGCTCTTTTTGTTAACAGGATGCGTATATATGTATAGTATGCAAACAAATTCACAACATCTGCCTTCAGTCAATAGTGGGTAATTGTGTGACTCCAAACTAATATCTAAGGTCTGGTACAAGCCTTTCTGAATATATCCTTCTAGTTAGGATCAAGGCTAGCAAGTTAAGTGAAAGAGATGTCTCTAGTAAGGTTCTTGAAACAACATCACAGCAGGTTGTTTCTTTCTCAAAGGGCACAAAAGGCCTCTGGATAAAACTTTGTGGCAATTCTTGATCAACACTTGTCAAAACAAGCATAATACATAAGTGATCCTTCTGGGAGTTAGGATCTTAATTGTTTTAGAAGCATATGAAATAAAATGAGTATCACTGGCTTTCATACTAGAGTGTTGTTTGTTTCATAAAATAGCTGGAAATATTGGAATACTGAAATAGTAAAATGTCACTGAAATCTCATTATTTTTATACCATTTTGATGACTTCTTATACGAAATAATGGTTTTCGCCAGGTGTGGAGTAGAGAAGATTTTCATAGAAATTTTCATTGAAAACACTGGTTAGATAGGCTGAAAGGATGAGAAATGTTTGAAATAGAAATGCATTGGGAATGATACTTTTTTATGGTTTTATCAAAAAGGAGTATTATAAATTCACCCCAAAAAAATGCTTAAAAAGAAGGCCAGGGGGTAAAAACAGAAAACTGGAAAAAATTATTTTATTTTTTTGGATAAATAGGACCCATACACATAATTAACCAACATACGGCTGCATGTGGAAGAAACATCAAAGTGTCTTCTTTAATTATTACTAAAACAGGTAAGCTGCTTGTCACACTGTACCTTGGAACCTCCTGGTAGGGATAAGTCTTCTGTACAAGTGTTGCTATTAGTTATGGACGGTTTCAACCTTGTATAGGATGTCAGGGCACGAAACGGTGTTCCCAGACTGGCCTGGACATTTTCAAATACTGGAAGAAGCATGTCACATATTATCTGGAAAAAAAAAATGTAAAAATAAAAAGTATGACATTCATATTCACATTCTCTATGGCTGCCACTGAATAAGTACAGTGAAATGTCATAATTTATATAATTATTGTTGCACCTTTTTAGAAATGCTGTATCTACATCATTATGTGACCCGTGAATGGGGTATGAACATTATGAACTCAAAGATCCGCTCGTTTGGCGACATCGCCAAACGAGCGGATCTTTCCCCGATATGCCACTAAACAGCATGGCTATATCGGGGGTAATTCGAACGTTCGGCCGCATGGCCGAACGATCGAATTACGATGCGCCATGGGGCTCCGACGGGTCGGTCGGTTAAAAATCCAACCATCCCGATCGATATCGTGGCCAGATATCGATCAGGAAGACCCGTCGGAAGCCCCCATACACAGGCAGATAAGCTGTCAAATCGGTCCAAACGACCGATATCGGCAGCTTTATCTGCCCGTGTATGGCCACCTTTACACAACTTGGTCACAATTACTGTGATGCCAAAAAAACACACATGTGCAGTACAGCAGTAACTCCTGTATCATATACAGGGCTATAAAGTACACCAGTAAATGAAACTGCCTATTTTTTTTAACCACAATGCAGTGTATTTCTCTCAGAATTCCAACATTGTTGCTGGGGGTGGGTTGCACCTAATGCTATTGTGTCCAATGCATCAAAACTGATGCTAGCAGATAATGAAAACATCACTAATATAGCCATGCCCCCGTCACAACTGACTGGCTTGTCTGCAACTTCCACTTCCTGAAACTGACCCCTATACAAATATTGGGCAGCAAAAGATAGCTGTGGAAAGTGCTGAAAATTCCTAGGAACGCTCAACCCATAGATAATTATTAACCAGGATCGACTGGTTAAGGGACACAAAGGACTGCTGGCTACCTAACCAACGCAAATTGACTAAATTGAGATTGGCAGAAGGAAAAGGACTGGTAGTTTTAGCAAATCCAATTGTTCATTGTTTGTACATTTGACAAAATTACCCTAGCTACCAGGCAGTATTTTCATTAAAAAGGATATGAATATAAGAAGGCCTGAATAGAAGGATAAGTAACACAAAATGAAAATAACATTCTCCAGTCTACTAGAGCAATAGTTTGTGGGCTGTTAGTTACCCCCATTTGAAAGCTTGAAGGAGTGAGAAGGAGACAGCAAATAATTTAAAAAACTATAAATAAAAATTAAAAACCAATTAAACATGTGTGCATTTGTCAGGGGGATATATTCGGTTCGACCCATAATCCTTCTTTACTGACCCTTAAGTGCCATGACAATCTTCACATTGTATTCATTTAGGGCATTTATGTACTGCCTGTTTTGCAAGTACTGTATTGTTGCTTTAGTTTTTACAGTTGGATACACAAAATGGATACAGCATCTCACCATTCTTTAGAGACCTGCATTTATACATTTATACATTCCCGAAAGAAACGCTTGTGTGCGCCATCAAACAGGCAGTGACCTAATTCAGGAACATTTTTTAAATAAATACCTTTTGAGCTTCAATCTTCATTGAACTCCACTCAGGGTTTAAGGCAACACAATAGAGAAATTCCTTCAAAGCTTCCTCTGTCCTTCCTAGCCCAGAAAGGGCCTGCGCCTTCACATAATGTCCCTGTACACAGAGCAACATGACATGCTTTAAAAGGCATCAACAAACCATCTTGTACCAAGATTTCTAAAAAATAATTCTAATGTTAGCAAGCACACAAGGTTACATTTACCAAAAAGTTCATGATCTTCTCAAAGAGAAATATAACTTGCCTGGAAGTTAGTACAATATGTGCATATTGACAAAAACATTACTGCACGCTCATGTCCATTTGAGATCTACAGATTGATATTTAAATAAATATTTGGGTCTATTTTAATGTTCTAAAAGTAGGGATCCTTTATTCTTATATATACATTATATATACACTTGTAATGTTTTTATTTATAATTAGGTAAAAAGCCAATGATCTCCAACAAGCAGGTTTAGTAAAGAGTGTCCATCACTGAATTTCTCTATTGTGCAGTATCCTGTGTTCATTTCTTCTTGTGTCTGGTCTGATTTAATGTTCTGCTTTGATATTTCCTTTTGGCAGACTGATGTCAGGTCAGATATGGTTCTTCACTGATGCCAATTTAAAATAGCTTCAGGGACTTTCAAAGATCCAGTCCCTGAAAACACTGGAGAACATTGGACTAACTCTTATCTCTTGACAAAGAGTGTTTAGCTCGAAAAAAAAGCACTAGCAGCTACTTCTGCAGTTTGTCCTGTTTCTTTATTTTTCCATTTATTAACAAATTGCAACACGAGTAGGGGTGCCTTGAGAAGCTAAAGGATAGATAATCATTCTTTCCATTTTTGGACTTTTGTCTGTTTCTGTGCTCATAGAAATGAACAAGCTGACCCTTTTGTATAACATTTGATACTTAATTTAGGAAAGCGTGGCAAAGACTAAGTACATTTAAATTCTGTGTGAATTTGTATTTGCTAAGTGGGGAAGGAACCATCTGTTTACAAAAGGGAACCCTGTACTAACCTCCTAACTCAAAGAAGATATTAAATACAAGGGTGCTACTGTGCCTGCTCTGGATGTTTATTGTGACACAAAACACAGCTTGCTTGCACAATTTTGTGTGTGAATACAAAAGGTGCTAATTCAGAAAAACTGCCACAACTGCAGCTATGTTTTCCCATGTTGTTTATGGATCAACATCAAGAATAAAAGTTTTTATGTTACTTTTGCCTCACCTTGTGCGAGAGAGGTTTCTTCTTGCAGACAGTGTCAGCATCACTGAAGGCTTGTTTAAAGTTCTTTATGGCTAAATACAGCTCTGCTCTTTCAGCTGCTAACCAGGAGTCACAGGGAGCTGGAGAAAAGGGGAAATAAAATCACTTTTACTTCAGCCAGTACTAGAAACTACCTCCCCACTTCCAAAGCATTAGATAACTTAACATAGCTTTGTAATTTCTATGACTGGACACTGATGCAACAGATTGTAAAATCCATCCATCTTACCCACATCAGCAAGCATATATATATATATATATATATATATATCAGCAAGCTAAGAAAGACCTGGTTTCCTTTCAATCTGTCGAATAGGGTATAGTATTTATTCATTTTTTTTTTTTTTAACAAAGCCCCAGCTGAATGAACTCATGTTAAAAATAGATTTAGAGGGAAAATATATACCCTGCTTTTACTATATAGGGTGAAATGTGTAGTGAGAATGGAGTATGGAGATATATCACTAGATTGCAGCATTCTTTAAATGTATAATACTCATGTGTTGCTGGTAATAATTAGGCTTGATGAAGGATGGGGATCCACTTGAAATGTTGCTGCTATGTTTCTGTTGCCGTTAAAGGGTAAAACTGAAAAGTTTTATTTTTCAACTTCTTATGTCTTTCTGAAGCAACTTTGGGAGGGCCACCCCACCGACTCTATAAAGTGTTCTAAATGGATACATTTAGTTGATACATTTCTTATCTTTGTCTCTGCTGAGCAGAATCCCTGAGGGTCATTAAACGCTTTGGCTATTGTCAGCGGCTGTTTTCAGCAAGCATATTTGGGCTGAGCTCAGCCTGTGTCTGACTGCACACAGGCTGATCAGATTCAAATCAGATTCCAATCAATGAAGCTGGGCACTGAGCAGATCTGCACAGCCTGACGATAGCCAGTGTGCCTTTAAACTACAAAAAGTATTTATTTCTGATGAACAATCTGAAATAAACTGAAAAAAAGTTTGGAAGGTGAACAACCCCTCTAAAGGAGTTCACTACCTTAACTTAACTTTTAGTATAATGTAGACAGGCATAGCCAATTCTGAGTTTCCAATTCCAGTTTGGAATTTTAGCGGCTATCTGGCTGTTAGGATCCTATTTACCCTAGCAACCGAGCAGTGGCTTGAAAGAGAGACTGGAATATGATAGTAGTAAGGGACTAAATATAAAGATAAGCAATTAAAAAGCAATAACAATAAAACTGTAGCCTCGAAGAAAAATAAATGTTCGTCTGCTGGGGACAGTAACCCATATTTGACAGCCTTAAGTAAGCAGGAGATGAAGGCAAATAATTCCAAAAAAATACAAAATTAAGACCAATTGAAAAGTTGCTAGAACAGGCCTTTTTATCACATACTAAAAGTTAACTTGAAGGCAAACTACCCCTTTAAAAATATAAGGCCATTTTAAGTACACCAAGCACATTTTATGTTTCTAAAGGAAGACAATACTGTTCTTTTCAATCAATATTATTTTTCCAAAGCGAGTCATTCTATATTTAGAAAGCTAGCAGCTATTAAGCTACATCATACATTAATACTTAACACAAGTCGTGACTTTATTTGTGAATGCAGCATAAGGATACAGGAAAGTATTAAACATAACACCTTATTGGCATTGAAAGCAAACTGCAAATAAAGTTCCTTATTTTTTGTTAACAGTGAAAAACCAAATGATAGACTATGCAGTGCAATTACAACGGGCTGCCCACCTTCAGATCAGTTTACAATAGTAAAGCACTACTTCTAATAATACAAAAAATTGGTTTATTAAATAAAATATAATTGTAAGCACGTATGACTATATGACATTTACGGTGCTCCAATACAGGTTTCATTTTCAAAAGTAAAAGGGATGATCCCCCCCCATCAAAAAAAGTAAATGTCCCCTCTTTAAAGGAGAAGGAAGGGTATCAAAGCAGTTTATTGTCAATAGATTAGCCACAATAGTGCAAGCTATAACACTATTTATTCTGTAGAAACAGCTCTAGAAGCTCTCTGTTTGTTTAGGATAGCAGCTGCCATATTCACTTGGTGTGACATCACATACGGCCTGAGTTTCCCTGCTCAGTCATAGCTCAGGCCTCAGATTACAGCAGGAGGAAGGAGGGGGAGAGAAGCAAACTGAGCATGCTCAAGCCCTAACCCTGGAGGTTTAAGCTGAAAACAAGTCTGATACAGAAGCCCATGTGTACACAACAGAAGGAAAGAAATGCAGTGATTCTTTTGACAGAGGACTCAGAGCAGCATTACTTTGAGGGTTTACTGTTGTATTTATATACAGTAGACCTTTCTGATAAAGCCTTTCCTTCTCCTTTAACACATTTTTTCATTAATGGAAACTCATCACTATCATGTGGTAGTAAAATATACTTTGGTACCTACGCAGAAAGCCCAAATGTTAAAAATGATTTCAAAACTTAGCTGTACAGACTCCTGCATGACATAATAGAAAGGTATTGTGACAGGACTGCCAACAACTCACAACCGACATGAAAAAGGATGTTATAACTAAATTAGCAAAGCAGAACAGAGAACGCTTAAATAGTACCGTATATACTCGAGTATAAGCCGTTCCGAGTATAAGCCGAGGTACCTAATTTTACCTCCGAAAACTGGGAAAACTTATTGACTCTAGTATAAGCCTAGACACAACTACAGCCCTGTCTCCCAGCAGCGCACCTTCCGCCAAAGAGACTCCCCCAGCGATCGACCGGACTTCTTTGCAAAGTTGATGGTGACAGAGAATTGTGCAGAGAGTGCTGTGTGTCATAAAACCATCACTGATCTTTCGTATAACCAACAGATGGCGCTGTGTGATATTGCCATCACTGTTAATCCTTTATTCAACCAACAGATGGCGCTGTGTGATATTGCAGTTACTGTTATTCTTTGATATAACCAACAGATGGTGCTGTGTGATATTGCAGTCACTGTTATTCTTTGATACAACCAACAGATGGCGCTGTGTGATATTGCAGTTACTGTTATTCTTTGATACAACCAACAGATGGCGCTGTGTGATATTGCAGTCACTGTTATTCTTTGATACAACCAACAGATGGTGCTGTGTGATATTGCAGTCACTGTTATTCTTTGATATAACCAACAGAGGGCGCACTGTTATTCTTTCATAAAACCAACAGAGGGCATTGTGGGATATTGCAGTCTCTCCCCAAGTGAACTGTTGGTATAGGAATGATTGAAAGTGACTGCAATCTCAGCTACTGCCCGCTGACCCGAGTATAAGCCGAGGTAGACTTTTTCAGCACATTTTGGATGCTGAAAAACTCGGCTTATACTCGAGTATATACGGTATATGTAACTTTTAGTATAGTAGTTTATTGCATCTTACAAATACAAGTTCGCCCACAGCTGGGAATTCATTTGAATAGGAATGTTGTCAATACTATTTTTTTAATTTTCACCTCAATTCCTTTTACGGTAAGTATGCTTTTTCTTATGAACCAGTGTAAGCTATTTTTGAAGGAACTGGAAAACCAACATGCTATCATGTCCTAAATATAGTGGGTGTGGCAGGCAGGCCTTCAGGCCTTGAGAGATACAACAAAAGGGAGGACATACTGTATTTGCTTTAAGATTTCACAAGTAATTTCATGTGCAGAACAGCGTGACTGACAACCGAGAAAATACCAACCCAGAAACCAGCAAGGTTATTTTGTATTCATTTTACAATCTGAAAAACACTGCAAAGGGCATTATAGTTCTAATTTTCCCAAGAAAAAACATAAGTACACTTATGGCCAATGCCTTTTCAATCCATTTATTGCAGCAGAAAAAGTGCTGTTTTTTTCTGCTGCAATAAGTGGATTGAAAAGGCATTGGCCATAAGTGTGTTCCTTCCATACAAAGTTACTGGATACCATTTGGTTTCTGAAGCAGCCAGGAAGTGTATGCACCCTTGAAAATCAAGTAAGTGGTGTGCTGAGGAATTTTGTATTGAACCCTAGCAACAGACATTTAGGGGGTTATTTATCAAAGGTTGAATGTTAGAGTTTTTATACCTTGAATGAACTCACAACTCGAATGGTGTTCGGAAACTTAAATTGATCGAGTCTTTGGTGAAAAAAACTCGAATCACTCGAATCATTTACGTTTTCGGGCAAAACCCTCTGAAAAAAAACTGGAAAATCACACAGGCTATTAACATCTTCAAATGGTTTAAGGGTCCTCTTCCATTAATTCCTACATGACCTTAACAGGTTTCAGATGCTGTATTTTCAGATTTGAGCTATTTCCAGGGTCAGGGAATAATAAATGCGGAAAAAAATCTAGTTTTTTTTACCCAAAAATGTTTTGACAAAAAAAACTTGAAAACTCGAATTACCATGGAAAACACAACTCAAACCTTAATAAATCTGCCACTTAAAAGAAATATATTGTTAGGACAGTGACCTTCACCTTAAAAAAAAAGCATGAAAAACAAATACTGTGCCGCATGTATTTTGTAACTGGAGAGCAGATGACTGAAGATTATAGAAGCATGTGATCATGCTGCCTCTTCCCCCAGATGAAGCTTGGTTCAGCAAAGCAGCTATTAAAGATAAACAGACTCACTCCCCTTTTAATCTTCTCCAATGATGCTCTGAGCATGTGCAAAGGCAATGGCAGATTAGAAATTACATAAAAACACCAGCAGTTCATGCAAATCCTTTTTCAATGCCTATAAGACTCTTACAATCCTGTCTCTAGGTAACCTTATGAAGCCTGCATTTACTTTCCAAGGACACGTGTGGCAGATGGACCAGCAGGGGGAGAATCACGTTTCCATGTAAAACGTGAATACAAAATCCTCTCCTGCAGAAGGAAAGCAAGCCTATTGTGAGGTGAAAGTGTATTTATTTTAAATCACATGTTTTTTGTCTCAAAGCAGGCAATATGCCAATACACCTTGTTTACTATTAATGGCTCCATAATGTATTAATTTTGAAAATATCAGATGCACTATGCTGTTTCTGCTTGGAAAAAAAATGCAGTCAATGGTCTAACAAACAATGGGCCATCTACAGTATAAAACTATAGAGTTTGATACACATGAGCAGATGAAGATGATCAGTTCAGCAACACTGACCCGTACATTCAGGCCCCAGCAAATACATTTGTGAACAAATTGCAGATTCTGGTCAGAAATACTGGTGAATCCATTCAGCTAAAGATCACATTGAGTGTACATGTATTTATCAGCTGAATGCATAAATGACTCTCCCACCATGTGTATGTTTCCCCATATACATGGACCTGGGCTTATAACAGCCAGTCTGACTACCAGTACATGCAGCTAAATTGATTAGTAATTCACTTTCCATGTACCGGACAAACAGGCAGCTTTAGACTTTGCAATAAAAAGCAATAACACAAGTTATTACAACTGAAAATAGTTTAGATCTTATTACACACATAGCCACCTCTCACCTAATTCAGACAATTTTCCAACAAGTCACAAAATAACAGTGAAACTGCTTTCATTTGTGTCACAGAGTAAATATGGAAACTGAATAACACCCTTAAAGGAACAGTTCAGTGTGAAAATAAAAACTGGGTAAATAGATAGCCTGTGCAAAATAAAAAATGTTTCTATTATAGTTAGTTAGCCAAATATTTAATGTATAAATGCTGAAGTGACTTGATGTGTAACATAATAGCCAGAATACAACTTTCTGCTTTTCAGCTCTATAACTCTGAGCTAGTCAGCGACTTGAAGGGGGGCACATGGTACATATCTATTCATTGAGTTTGCAACTGATCCTCAGCATTCAGCTCAGATTCAATGGCGACAGTTATGGCCCATGTGGCCCTCCTCAAGTCTCTGATTGGTTAAGGACTGGTAACCAGTCAGTGTAAACCAAGATAGCTGCAAAGCAGGAAGTAGTGTTCTGTTATGTTCCACATCCAGTCACTCCAGCCTTTATACATTACATTTTTGGCTTTATTTATTAACTATATTAAAAACATTTTTTATTTTACACAGCCTATCCATTTATCCAGTTTTAATTTTTACACTGAACAATTCCTTTAAAGGACAACTAACCCCCTCCCCCAGACAAAAGTCCCCATCCACAGCCATCAAATGAGCCACCTCTCTGCTCCCTCCCCACAGAGTCTTTTTCAATGAACAGTGTCTCTCATTGTAAAGCCAACCTCTACAAGCAGAAATGCTCAGGGGAGCTAGCAGGTGCCATCTTCTGAATCTTTTCCGATCAGTTTGTAGACACGGAGCATGCGCAGTTAAAGATACTCCAGGATTACCTTAAACTGTGTCTTTTTTAAAAAGAAAAAAACTCTAATTCTTGAGATTTATTATACCCCAAAGCTGGAAATAGCTCAAATCCAAAAATACACCATCTAAAACCTGTCAAGGTCATGTAGAAGTCAATGGCAGAGGTATCTTAAACCATTTGAAGATATTTGTAGCCTTCATGATGTTCCAGATTTTCAGTGAGTTTCGCCAGAAAACTCAAGGGATTCGAATTTTGTTTCACCGAAAACTCCATCAATTTGAGTATTCCAGTTTTTCACCCCAACTTCACTGATTTGAGTTTTTTACATTTGAGTTTTTTCTTAAATTAGAAACTATTCCAGTTGTGAGTTCATTCGAGGGCTACAAAAGCTCACAGAGCTCTAAAATCGGACCTTTAATAAATAACTCCCCCAAGTTAATACATTCTGTCTTTAACCCTGCTGAACAAAATTATTAAAGGCAGCTGTTATAATTGATACAGTAGTTGCTAATATTCCACAGATGCTGCTGAGAAATGTATCAACTGAGAAATGTATCAACTAATTTAACAAATTGTAACAGTTCAGAATCTGCACATGAATTACTGAGCTGACAGACTGAAAGACCAGACATGAACATTAAACTTTAAACTTCAATTTTGGAAATATGGTTAAAAAAAACCTAAACAGCAACTGAATAGCAACAGAAAAAATGTTTTGAAGGTTAACAACCCCTTTAAAACTCCTTCAGCTACGTGTAGCGATCTCATCACCTCCAGCACACAGATGCTCTTCTGTGCCCCATGCCATCTTAGTAAGGTCTCTAGTGAACGAGCTTAATTGTGCCTTCAGACCAAAAACCATAATTACAAAAAAAGAAAAAAAATTCACCTTTCCTTATACAAGAAGGGGCACTGCCCGCATTGAAGGATGGGAACTAAGATTTACTTTTCACATAATGATGCCTTTCACATAATTAAGGTTTGTCCAGAAATTATTGGTCTACTGCAAATAACTTACAAATTAGCTGTTTTGTATTTAATATTATCTTCCTATTCAATATTACCATGTGGTCGTTTCCGTCTTGTTTTAATTTTTAGTCTGTACATCAGCAATTACACCTACCTGATCTTTTTTCCAAAGTCAATTGAGTTTCAAGCTGGCTTTCTTCCAATGCAGAAATGTCTTTTGTGCTATACTTAACAACAATTTAATTAACTCAGCAACCAAAAATAAACAAACATTCTATGAGCTAATTCGTAAACTACTCTTATCGCCAGTAAATTAGGTATCTACCCAAAGAAATGTAATTTCTACCAAAAGCAGTTTATAGGGGTAGTTATAACATAAGAGGTCACCACAGTCCACCAGAGTAAAATGTTGGCACTCTCATTCCTATGATGATTTTGAATGACTTATTTTTCAATGTATTTGTTTTAAGATAAAAGCATCTATATACAGCGACTCATTTACTGTATCCAGCGGCTATGGCAAAGGTATACATTTATGAAGGAAAAAACTGTTAGCTATTTTTTTTTAACATATCATTTCAAAATACATAAATGGTATTTTCAAGTCTTACCCTCTATGCTCAACTGTGGCCTTCATGCTAGAAAGTGCTGCCTTCCTCCAGTCTCCTGTTCAAAATGTTTCACCTACTGATGCAGGGGCACACACATCACTCTTGTGTTGGAAATAACACCAACTGGACTTATTTCAGTTCAATTGTGTATAATTAGCATTGAAGTGCAAGAGCAACTGCCTCTATGTTGATGTACTCCAGGAATTGTGTTAGGCACATCTCCTACTGGTGACCACATTTATTCTGGAATCATAGGGAATGCACTACACTGTAGATAAATGCTGCATTTGAAATTGCATTTAGCCCACTAGATGCAGATCGATAGTAAATATGTCAGTGTGTGTGTGTGTATAGAATTTACTAACACTTAACAGCAAACACACATTTTGTTCTTTGTTTTGTTATTTTGGCATGTTTCAAAAATTCATGAAATGAGGAGCCTGAATAATCCCGACACAACTACAATGTGGGATAATAATACTTAACTATAAACTGTGAGGCTATAAAGCAAGTACAAGTGCATGTATTGAAACATAAAAGGACTAATGTAAGCTGGGTAGCATTCAAAGTACAAAATATTGGTACAATTTGCCATGTCTTCTACATTCTTACCTAGTATTCCATTGTAATTACAATTGCTATAAAAACTGTCGTACAATGCAGCTAGCTACTAATTTTTAAATACAGGTACAAAATGTGCACCCGTTTGATAAATCAGGTGCATTTTGCAGAAGAGTTGATGTAGGTGTGCATACATCTGTACTTTCCAGCTTTACAAGGAGAGCATATAGATGCAAGCACTATAATCTGTACCCTGGCATCAAAATACACATGGCTGAACATTGGCAAAAGCTTAGTCTTTGGTGTCAGGAACACAAACATATCCAACGTATTAGCCCCGCAGCTAATAATTTTAACTCTGGTCATTTCTTCCCACGCTAAGCTGAGCATAAATAGCATGTGAAATTGTTTAGAAATAGGTCAATCCATTCAGACAGAAACTACATCATTACAAAATTATTTAGAGCAGGGTTATATATTAAAGACAACCACAGGTTTATTACTTAGATTAACTGTGCATCATCATCAAATTCTAAATATGCCCCAACTGGGATCAAACTTACGATTTATAATGAACGATATCAATTTATTGAGTTTTGTACGGTAAAGGTAAACCCGAAAAATGAATGTGGCTAAAAATGCCATATTTTATATACTTAACTTATTGCACCAGCCTAAAGTTTCTGTTTCTCAGCAATGATCTAGGATTTCAATTTTTTCACAAGGGGGGGGGTCACCATTTTGGAAAGTGTCTGCGACATGCTCAGTGGGCTCTGAGTGGCTGTTGAAAAGCAAAGTTTAGGGGTCTTCATAAATTTACAAGCAGAAAATGAGGTTGGCCTGTAACATAAGCTGATGCTACAAGGCGGATTATTAAATTCTGATGCTAGTTGCACTGGTTTCAGTGCTGCCATGTATTAATTACTATTCAACCTTATATTGTGACATTTATATTCTATGTGTACTGTATATTTTGAGTGGGTCCCTAAGCTCAGTAACTGACAGCAGCACAGAGCATGTGCAGTGAATTAGCAGAAAAGAAGATGGAGGGCTACTTGGGCATCTTCACTGGCACAGATCTTCGCTGTTAAAGGGCTGTGGTTGTCTTGGGCTGGTATAGAAGCCCAAAACATAAATGTACAACATTTCTAGCCTACTTCTTTAGTTAGGAGTCAAGTCTTTCAGGAGTCAGAGTGCAGAGACCGTACAGTCAGTCAGGCACTGCTTTCAATTGCATACATATTTACAATTGGCTGAACATTTTCTTAAGGTAGATAGATAGATATATATGAAAGTTGCTTATAACTGTAATTTCTTTCAATGTGCAAAAAAATAAATAAACTATTTAAGGTAATTTGCAAACAAGAAGGTATGGAGCAAAGTGAATTTTTTTTGTACTTTGCACAATGCGTTTCAGCATAAATGAATTGCTTGAGGTCCCTCGCTATGTTTCACAGCACAGTACCAGCGGCCACCCTCAATAATACAGCCCTGCCTTTGTTTGCCTGTATAGGAGTCCGCTCTCATCCCCCCTACCCATCTCCTAATGATGCTCAGGTAAGGGAGCAGTGACAGGCGATGCTATGCGCTGCATCACGCACCAGATATTTTATTTATCAAAGGCTATGTTTTCAGGTGTGGTCACGAGTGGGAAGTTATACTCCCTATCCCAAACATGCTTATTTATGATATGTGCGACTATTACAAGTATCCAGTGTAAGAAGTTTGGGCATTGTGTGGTGGCCATTATCTCTAACAGTAACAGGCATACTTCTATTCTTTTTTAGATAACCGTACATAGACTGCCTTTGGAAGCACATTATATTAGAACTTGTTGGAATGCATAATACAGTTATCGGAAAAAAAATTATCCAGAAATTTTGTAAATGAAAAGCAAGTGAAACAGAACCTAACCTTTCAGAAGATTTAACTTTAAACACAGAGAATCATGCAGTTGTTCTGATTGTGTAAGCAACAGGCTGATCAGACATTAATATTATGCACAGTTAGCACGAAAGTGTCCGATAGTCCCTCAAGCTAAATAAGTGGCTCATCAACATCTTGGCTGGGTACTGTATAAGCTACTTTCTTGCAGCATTTAAAAGTTACAGGAAAGTACAGAGAATAGTGACTGACAGAGAGAGGGGACTTGTCATTGTTGACAAAAGCAGCACTGTTCTTGATGTAGCCTATTGCAGTCGATCTCTCAGTGACATTACTGCTGATGTCAAGACGGGTATCACATTCTGCATGCCTGACCACTGCCTGCTCCACCAGCAAAATACTGTGCTGGCACTCCAGTTTTTTCCTAGTACCATGTGGGAGTCGGTTATATAATTATCAGCCATTTTATCATCTGCAATAGCTTTTGAATGAAATATCCAACAGAAATGTCAGGCAGCTTATTTTAATCAGTCTAGTCCTCAAATGCCCTATTGTGTAAAACTAAGCTTTCAATATTACATATTCATAATGTGCTTCCCAAGGGCTCTGGCAAATGAAAATACAGATTTTTTTAACAAAATTCAACAATTCAACGAGCAGAAAGTCAACACATGTTATAGGCCCGTTAATCACTAAATCTTCCTATTAAAGGAAAACTATTAAAGAATAAACGCTGAATAAACGCTGAATTAAAGAATAAACACTGAATTCCTCAGCATTCACCATGAGGAAAAGAGCCGCACTTCCGGTGTACGGCAGAAATTGCAACGACTGTCTGCAACAGGAGCCTTCTACTCTTACATCAAGAACTGGTGGATTTCTCACTACCCGACCGGCATAACGATAGAAGAAGGCAGCCGCACCAAAACCATTCCGGTAAGCAGAACTCTCACCCTCCCCTACTCACTTGCCGGCGATTCTGCACTATCCCTGATTTTTCCCGTTAGGTACCGCTACTGAAATCCGACCGACTAAGCCAAGGATAGAGCCACTAGAACATTCAATGCGCAAAACCTGACCACTATATGTGAGTAGATCGTGTAGTGAAAGTTACCCTTATTACAAGGTTAATACACTATCGGGATTTCTTCTCTTCCTACTTTTAGGTATTTAAGTGAATCATTCCAACAGCGCACTGTTTCCTGCTCAATTTTCTAACAAACCAGACATGTTAGGTCACATGAACCAAGAGATGTAAAATGACAATATTTACTTGAATATATATTCCAGTTTGGTAAGATTATTTAATATGTCACTTAATTTGATATAAACAATCTGTTGCTTAAGCATTCATTTTGGGGGCATAGTTTTCCCTTAACACTCGGGAATATTGATGTACGGGTCGAGTTTTTCTCGATATGCACCCAACGCAACCTAAGCCCGCCCGCAACCGCCTCCACCCTCTATTTTAGGTCCACGACGGCCTGCCGATGTCACAAAAGGGGCGGAGTGAGCACCGTCCTATAAAAACAGAAGCCGGAAGCGGACAGTGTAAGGTCACCCGCGACCTGCAAATGAGTGCAGCCCAAACCCGCCCGACCTATGGGTATCGAGTCAACCCGCACTACTCAGGAAGTATTGGATAATTCCAGACAAAACAATGCAGGTAGTTGTGAATGATTGGCTTCTTAATATGTATCAGCCCTGTATGTAACCAGTATCTGGTGACTATAGCCTTAAATTAATTTAGATTTGGGGACCTGTATTTTCCCTATATATGTTCATATTATAATTTCAGTTTATGGAAATTTACAGACAGAGGACAGGCATCATGTAGTTTGTAAACTCATTAAAAAGACAGAAATTTTGTTATATAGAAACCTTTCTATTTATATAATCTATATGAAAAGCAGCTTTTAAATATAACCTTAACATACCTAACCCGTGTGAAATATGATCTAAATGACTGGAGGCAAGGAGCTAACTTCAGTACTTGGTGCACAGTCAATACAGACTGGAAGCAGCTGCTCCTGACACACATTTTAGCGGTTGCTAATCCGGCTAAAGTAGCACAACGGGATTACTGTGCAGTCTATGACGCACTGTACATTAAGAGGAAAGAAGGTTGCAATTTAACTTGCTTAAGCTTCCGTATAATTGTTTGATTATTGAGGTCATTACAAAGTAAAACCTAGAAAGCTTTATTTGAACCATAGAGTTCAATTATCTTTAATATAGTCCTGTAACTACCTATTGACTTCTAATATCCTTATGTTTTGTATTGGTGGGGACATAGTTTCCAACATAAATGATGCTTAGCTGAATCGGTTGTATGGGAGGGTGAGATGATGTACCCCCCTAACATGGTTGCAAAAATACTCAGTAACTTTCTTATATTTTGCAAAAGCAGGTATATTATGAGCTAAAATATCTGAATGCACTTAAAACATATAACCATAACATATTTCATGTTAATGATAGATAGAATGAGTATAAACAAGCAAGTCAATATGCATGAATAAGACAATTTATGTAAAGTTAGTGTGGCCTTTTCATTAAAAAAAACTAATTTAAAAACAAATTAAAATAATTAACCAACGTTACAGATAATGTCTCCCCTACTGCCATGATGTCCTACACTGTTTAAATGAGGTTACTTTGCCAGTCATTGCATACACAAGATGGATCTTTGCCCTATGCCATGTCCAGCATTTGGCAGATCAAGTTTTTTTTTTTTTACCACCAGCGAGAGAAAGCCAGTCTGAAGCTAAAGCAAGGCTAAAACAGCTACATTTCCTTTAGACAAACACAGAGAAATGTAAATAAAGAGAGAGTGCACATTTTGGCAGAATTACAAAAATAATGAAAGCAAACGTGTAACTATAAACAGAGTTAGGCTGCAGATAAAGCATGGTCAGAGTAGCAGATTTCAGAGGGTCTGCAGAGGTCTATAAAAGGTAGGCCAAACTTTTATGTGGTTGTAGCACCCCCCCATACGTTAACTGGGTTTCTTATGCATTAAAAATTGTGCCTGTTTTGGAGGGGTTAAAGTATATCATGACCCGGATGAATGAAAATCTTTCTAGAAACTTGTAAAGAACGAAGCTGGTAGATTATAGCCTATGTCAGATGAACGATAGTCCGTGCCAATCTTCTTACCTGCAACTAATATAGATTAATATAAAGAAGTAAAGAGAACAAATCACACAGTGCTCAGGTAATTCATTTACAGGCAGTAATTATATATATGTTAGGTCTGACAAATAGAAGTGACACTCTTCCATTGATATTGTCAGATAGGCAATGAATTATACAGGGCATTCATCAATTATTTTTTGTAATGTTTTTACAGCCGCAAGAGAGAAACCCTTTTCTAACAGATATTACTGCCATCATCTGAAGATTCTAATACATTATATTCACTGTACTTTTGACTCAAAACTATCTTCTCTGCGATGCCTCTGCTGGAATAATGTCAGTCTTTTTTTAACTTTACACAATGAACACGGAAACAACAGTTACGCATGTCATACATTTTGAAAACAAAATGTGCAGCATGTAAACCATTAAGAGACAGATGGAGAATGAAAGAGAAAAGTAATAAAGATGTGAAGAGCCCACTGGGGTAGGAGTTACAAGATTGATTTGCTTTTAATAAAGTGAGATAACAAAATACTCAAACCCCTATTGGCTTGTTTACAGCTGAATAATTAATTTCTCCACCTCAGTGAGTTCTCCTATAATTCTGTATAATACACAAAAGCCATGAATATCTTGTAAATTATATCCTTATAAACGGTGAGTAGGGATGTCATCGGTTATAAACGGTGAGTAGTGATGTAATTTCTGTCACATGACTCACTAAAATTTGTGTATTATAATTAATAAAGTACCCCCAGTTGTAAAATATGAGGATATTATAAGTTACCTTGGAGTTCCATGACCTGTATAAAAACATGGTCATGAAACTCCTCGGTAACTTATAATATCCTTATATTTTACAAGAGGGGGTACTTTATTCACTATATAATGCATGCCTTTTTCAATTTATGCCAGGCAGGTCATTATATAACTCAGAAAGCAATTTTATTAAATGAATTGCTCCAGTAGGTCCCACTCAGTCATTCAATAGGCATTAAACGAGGGCGCCAACAAAGGGAAGAAAGAATTAATGGCAAAGCCCAAGCCAAAGGATAGACACATTTCATACTGCTTGCAATAAATTACCAAGCAATCTGATCAACTGTAGCGATAGAATTAAAACTTGGTATGTACAGTTTGGGAGAAATAGCAAAAGGCACTTACTATTTCAATAACAGAATGCTATCAAGGATAGCATATGGTAGGAAAACAGAAAAAAGCTCTACTTAATCCTAAACCAACCAAAACTGATCACAGGCCCAGGTGTAAAAACCCCAGGCCGTCGCATAAATGTGAATTAACAATAGAAACCTCAAATCATAAACGACTCAGTGGCCCAGGTCCATTGCCCCAGACCTGTAGCTTGGGGTGAGGTAACAATCCTTGTAGAAGAAGTGGGCAAGCACTTCAGCAGCCAATACAAATAGTAGATAAAAAAATACTTTATTTCATATTGTTAAAAAAAGCCTTTAGCCTGACACATTTCAACTCGTCAGGCTAATGCCGGTTTTTAACAAAATGAAATAAAGTATTTTTTTTTTCTACAATTTGTAATGGCTGCTGGAGTGCATGCCCACTTCTTCAACTAGCATATGGGAGGGAGATATCCGCAATAAATGTAGGCTGTAGATCTTTCTCTTAAGTGAGTGAAATATAAAGCAAGCTTTATGCAATGAAACTGTCAATGACATTTCAACCTTGGGTAAGCAAAGCAACAAATATCTTGCATATTACGACTGTATATATCAAAACAACTTGTATATGAATATTGTAATCACTATACTGTATATCAAAAACAGAATATCAGCCTTCAGAACTGTGTCAGTGTTTCAAAAGCTGTTATATATATATATATATATGGAAGCAAGGTCTATTTAGTAAAGAAGGTTTGGGACACTACTTACACAGGTTACTTTCTATACTCCTGCAGTACAACTATGCATGTGTCTAATTAAGCATTTAGCAAAGTACATTGTGCACTTTCACCTCTGCTATACAACTTTGAGTCTGTATTGAACTGCTAATACAATTCCCTAGGATAATAAGAAATTTGAGTAGTCAGAGACAGAGAAGAGACACAATTTTAATAGCTTTGGGTGCTGTAAATTAGAAATAACTTAGCAGCCCTCTGCAATCAAAGTTACTTCAAATTCATCCAGTCTTTAGTTATCCTTTATATACAACAAAATTGTACTCATAAATATGCTCGAATAATGCTCAAAAACATTTTTCAAATGTCTTGATAGAGAAATTGGTGGGACACAAACTTCTGTAAAATGTGATTTAAAAATGTTCACCTTATAAAATACATTTTGCCAGTTTACAAAAGATATGACTAGTTACCCTGTCTGCTAAATGGTTCAGCTTTCTTTTAAATCAGAGAAGTCAATGTTTTGCAGCTGCATAGTTGGTAAGGAAATACAAGTGGAATAAAAATATAATGCTTCGACCTTGTCAGAGAACAGTATTGCAAGGAAGGCCAAAGTTGAAGAGAGTTTATTTATGTCTTCTACTGTATATCCTGGATCTATCAACACTACCCAGTGTGTCCACAATAGCCTCTACTTATTGTAAATATCACCCTCTTAATCAACTTAGTTTTGGAACTGTTGAACAACTTGCTATAAGGACCTTAGGACCATTAGTGGTCTTATATAAATGATAAGCAACTATTATTTGTGTTTATGTTGGAAGTACATTTTGACAGTTCACAAAAGATATGATTTGACCATAATTGCCATTAATTCTATTGCCATTAATATCTATGAGGAAAGGTACAAATACCGTTGGGGCGAAAGATTGCCTTGGCACATTAATTAATCCTTTAGATTGTAAGGTCTTGCGAGTAGGGCCCTCTGATCCCATTTGTATTCTGTAAACATTGTTTGTTTGTCAAATTATTAGAAGACTCGTGTGTGTTCTAAATTAAAGTAAAGTGCTGTGTAACTACTGATGATATAAATAAATGTTGATGATGTGGTCCTCTCCCACAAGGTTTTAAATAGGCCTGAAAACCAAACAATCACATCAGCCTGATTTGTCCCAGTGACTGACCAAATCAGGGGACGAGCCACTTGTTTGGTGAACTTGCCAAACAAGCAGATCTATTAGTTTATGGTCTACTATGCAGACTATATCAACACGTATTCACAACAAGGAAACAAAACATATGAAAAGAAACTGCTACAAGCTTGTTCTTTCAGAGGCAAAAAATGGCAAATAGAATGCAGAAGTTAAATGACTGGGGAATCTGAATTAGCCCACCACCCCACACATCCCTTGGAGTCCATCAGGCAGCCCCTCTTCCGTGCTACACGAAAGAAAAAGTATAGATAACCAATTAATTATAGGTCATCTTGAAAATAGGCAAATAGGTAAAGTGGCAGCTGTTACTTGTACCTGACACTTACCGAGCTCCAGTGCAGCGCTGTACTTTTCCATGGCTCCCATCAGGTCGCTGCTCTCCCTCAGAAGTTGCCCTTCCAGAGACAGCCTTCGCACCTTAGTCTCTTCCTTCAGCCACTTCTCCAGCAGGCTGCCCAGTACCACATTCACCTTGGAATCCATAACAGGTGCCAGGGGCCGTTCCGCTTTGCCCTTCAGCTTGTCGCCACCACACTGGCTACACTGCAGCGGCTCGCTGGCACTCAGGCATCTCTTGCACAATGTGTGCCCACACAGGAGGGTGACAGGGTCGAGCAGCAAGAGCCGGCACATGGGGCACGAGAAGATATCAGCAATGGGGGTGGCTTCAGTAGGCGGCGGTGAATGAGGGGTGGCAGAGAGCTGCGGAGGAGCGGTGCCAGCCTGTCTTTGGGCATAGGGGAGCCCAAGCTCTTTTTCTCGTATGTGCCGTGCAATGCTCCCCACTAGCACCCTCAGTTCGTCGGGATGAAGCTGGCTCAGCATGGCCGCTCTTGTGTAAGAGTCCAGGGCATCTGTCACCCTGCCAGCTAGTGCCAATGCGTCTCCTTTGCGCAGCCACAGAAATCTATGGGGCTGCTCTTCCAGCTCAGAGCCATAAATCTCCGCTGCCAGTTCAAAATTACCCGCCCTATAAGCCTCCTCCGCCACCCCCAGCATCTCCCCCAGCATCTCCGAGCCAAGTCCTGGGGGGGCCGCTGGCAAAGGCTCTGGGGGATGTTGTTGCTGCTGCTGCTGCACGGGCCCCACCTCCATGTTGTACAAGCCCGGGGCTCTCTACATGCTCCCGCCGCTCTTCACATTGGGAAACAACAGAAGGCAGAGAGATAGTGCGTCTCCGGGACAGACACGGGAACACTGAAGGAGTTACTGGGAGGAAACGTGTGACAGGGAGCAGCTATAGCCCCGGTGTGAGGGGCGCTCGACACTCTCCTTTGTTCTTTGCACGCTCAGCAGTCGCTAGGAATTGCAGCTATTCCTTGTAGGACACTGACCAGACCAGGCACGGGCATGACACCAAGCACTCTGCTCCTGTTGCCACTGCATTTCTGCCTTCACTTCTGCCACATACTCCCCTGGCTCTTCTTTATGACGGGAATAAGGGACCCTTCTTGCTCTCCATAATGTTCTTGGCAACCGGAGGAACCCGACCAGTTCAGTCACATGGAAATATTCAAGGCAGCAATGAGCTTCGCCTATGCCACTCCTACGGGTTATTGGACGGAGCAAGTAAGGAATCTCCACGTTCACTGGTGCAAGGTAAGTAACTCTAGAGAGGGAGGGGGGCTAGAGAGTTCACCAACACCCCAATGGGGCCAACCCCTCCCCTCACTGCCTGCCAGCCTCTGCCCGAGTTCCTGCCTTCCCTCACATCAGGTCTGGAGTCTGCGCTGGTGACGTAAGAAAACGGGGCGTGGTCGGTGACGTCCTCAAATCTGCCAGGCCTCTTAAAGGGTTTGTAGCGTTCCAAACAGGGAAATCCAGGGATGCGATGATATTCCTAGCGAGTGCACAATGTAGTTAACATTATTGCAAAATGGTGTCTTTAAGAATGGCCATACAATAATGCGAATACTAAAATCTCTGTTCGTCGTTGAATCGATATGTGTTTAGCTTTACCAGTCAGCCGACTACTTTGAGAGAAAGGCCACCGCTAACAGTGCCAATTAAAAATGTATATCGAATGAGTATTGGTTTTGTAGTCGTGGCTTTTGAAAGATGAAAACGGAAGCGGTCATAGGGTGAGAGTTATCGTTCTGCGACGTTCTGTGTTCTCGGAGCTCCTCAAAGGGTCTAGGACCTTTTGTTTGGCGCAAGGAGATCCATGCACAGGGTGGTAGGGCTGTGTGTGTGTGAGTTCGGTATGTGCAGCATTGTGATTGTTATAGTGTATCACTACGCACTTCCCTGGGCATTTACACTGTAAGGCCACGTGATGAAAGAGCATTTCCCCGCCCACTGAGCGCGCTCTTCTTTATATAACCGGTGTGGCACGTGTTACGAATACTGGCTTGCATCTAATCCCACTGAGCTTCTGTTTGTGCAGCCTGAAGCCGTGTTATTACAAGGGCAGCCAAAGATCCGCCTAAATGGGCATCTTGGACTCTGGGGGAGTTGTGACTGTCCTGGCAATAAATAAAAGGTTCATTGGAGAGATTACTCAGCACACTAGGTGTCAACAGTCTTTTTATGGAGCCCAGCTTTCCCATTAAGTGACCAATTAATATGTAGATATATGCAGTAAAATATTTGGTCCAGTGCATGAAATATTTATAGCGTTTCAAACATTAGTACTGCACAGAGCAAGCAAGGTAGTTGCCCACTGGGCAATAATAGGTAACATTATAAAAATAAACGCAAATCCCGCTTTCCTATCAGTCACTCCTTTTGTACATCCACATACCTTCTAACACAGGGTTCCCCAACCTTTTTTACCGTGAGCCACATTCAAATGTAAAAAGGTTTGGATGACAACACAAGCATGAAAAAGTCCCTTAGGGTAAAGGTGGCCATAGACGCAAAGATCCTATCGTACGAATCGAGGATTCGTACGTTTTTCAGACCGTGTGGAGAGTCCCAACATTTTTCGTCCGGCGGAGATCAGTCGTTTGGTCGATCGGACAGGTTTGATTTTGTCCCGACCGATCCTGGAGCCCATTGTGCTCTCATCGTAATCTGATCGTTCAGCCATAGGGCCGATCGTTCAGATTACCCCCGATATAGCCATGCCCGCATATCGGGGAAAGTTCGGCTTGTTTGGCAATGTCGCCAAACGAGGGGATCTTTTCATCTATGGCCACCTTAGCAAATAAGGGCTGTGATTGGCTATTTGGTAGCCCCTATGTGGACTGGCAGCCTACAGGAGGCTTTTCTTTGCACTATACTTAGGTTTTATGCAATTAAAACTTGTTTCCAAGCCTGGAATTCAAAAACAAGCACCTGCTTTGAGGATACTGGGAGCAACATCCAAGGGGTGGGAGAGCAACATGTTGTTCACAAGCTACTGGTTGAGGATCATTGTTCTAACATTTCGAAAATCATAGACGGATAGAGAAAAGGGAATTTGTGCCACACCTACTTTGTGACCACTCCCCCAAATACCACACCTATTTAACAAAAACACTTCCTTTTCCCCGATTGGAATACCAGCATCGCAGGGTTGGCAGGTTTCCAGCCAAATTGGGCTATTAAGCCCAGGAGGGTTTTGAAAGTACAAACTAGCCAAGGTACGGATTTGGGCTACTTTTTGAGCCTTTGGCTAGTTTGTACTTTGGAAACCAGCCAAAGTTTTTTGTTGCCCTAATATGCTAAGCCTGCCTCTCCCAATGCATGTTGTTTAATGCAGTTTTTGTTTAACAATTTGCCGACTGCCAAGTTTAATGTAAGACTACAATACGCAGCATGCAATGGGACTGACTTGTGTAGAAGTCTTAAGTTACCTCATTTTGGGCCCTGTACCCCAGTCTCCCGTCCATCTTAAGCATTCTCACGTTTTCTGGTGACTTTTCTCTATTGCATACAATTTTGGGGCAAAAATCTTGTGGCGACCAAAATGTCTATAGGTTGACCTGTTTTACCAATATTTATTGACATTTTATATGAATTAGGGCCTCATCGGGTCCCTATACCTCCTGGGCCCCCTTTGTAGTTATACCCCTTGTGACAGGCGAATCTGTCCCATTTCACTTTATGGGAAAATTTGCAAATCGGTGAAAATTTGAAAAAGACGTATTTTCACATATATTTATTTTTTAATTTTTTTTTTTCCACTGCACATATTGTGCTATTTTTGGGCTACTTTTGAAGTGACTCTTGGCTAGTTTGGAGCTGGGTGTTTTTTTTTTAAACTGATTTTGACTGGTTTTGAAAATTAGACCTGGCAACCCTGCAGTGTCGGACTCACAAAGTGCATTACAGTTTTAAGACTTACATAGTGGCCCATTCGATGGGACCTCCGTCGCATCCAAGATGGCGGCGTCCATGGCCGCCATGTGGGTAGGGGCGCCGGCGTTTTGTCGCCGGCGCAATGACGTCATGAATCTGCGCCAGCGCAATGACGTCACGAACCGGCGACAAATAAAAGGACACGCATGATGCTGGTTCAATGCCCAAGTATAAGACTTGTTTGTTTAGCGTTCCTGGGTGCTATTATTCCGGATTTATTGATTATTGAACTTTGACCTTTGCCTGGACCTGGATTCTGCATTCATTCTGCCTGCCTTTGAACTTTTGCCTGAATTTGGATTTCTTCTTTGCCTGAACCCTCCTGTACCGCGATCTTGGACTTTTAACCCTAAAGGTTCCTCCTTGGTCCAGACTACTCCCGGCTGGGAGTTGAAAGGCCCTCTGACACCTGAGAATTGCGGAAGTGTTCTTGGATATGCGCAATGAACTGTAGAAAACACTGAGGAATCGGGAGCAAAACACATTGATTTCATTGACTGTATATGCCTTTTTATCGAGAACAGTTGTGAGTGTATTTTAAATATTTATTAAAAAATTTTAAAAATGCTTCTGCACATGTCACTTTATCTTTTGCCCGAGTAAGGAGAAAAGATGACTGAGAGTGAAGTGGATCGCTTACCATATTTAATGCCTGCTCAAACTCATGTCTCGTGAGTATAATATACCACTGGGAGTACTGCGTTTTTAAAAGTCTCTCGCTCAATTTAAGTGGAAAGTCACTTACAGCACTGTAGAAATTGGCACGAGTTATAGTGTGAGTTATACTATATTTTTCACAGTAACCTTCACTTCACAATATTACTGTTGTTATATATTCTTTATATATTTACTTATATTTACAATGTATGTTTATGATGGTTAACATTACTTTCACCTAATGGTAACACTTTCTTATAATTAAAAAGTTAACACGAAGGGTGTAACGCATAAAGTAAAAAAAAAAGTACTACACTATACAGTATATATTAATAAGCCACGGCTTTTTTGAGGTGAACAGCAATTGAACCTTGAACATAGCCTAAAATTCAAGCTTGATACAAATAAAGGGATTAATTTTGGTGAAAAGCTAAGTTTTGGATATATAATTATAGTAGGCATAGATAGTTGTAGCACATTTAGATACATATTTTTGACACGTTTATGGAATCTGTGCAGTTTGCAAGTGACTCTAATTTGACATAGGAAAGGGAAACAAATACCTACCCCAATTATGACCAGCATGTTTATTAAGATATTAAAATACACCATGGTGGTACCAACTGAGATCCTGCCTTACCTGGGGCACAGAATGGCATAACAGCGATGTAATGTAGTTCTGTCAGAATTTTCTCCTTCAAACAGACATTGTGTCTTTCAGGCTGTAAGCAGGCCCGGATTTGTGGTGAGGCCACAAAGGCCAGCAAAAATTTAGGGCTGGCATGCTGCCCTGCCGCATCCTGAGGAGCACTGGGTGCTCTGGTACTAAAGAGCCTACTCGCCTGCATGGTGCTAGGACAGTGCGGCCACGTGAGGGTGCACAAAGGGTCCGTCACTGGCCTCGGCGTTACTTGCATAAATCCGGCCAAGATGGTAAGCTCTTTTGGGCAGGACCCTTTTTATTTTTGTATGTAATCTACATGTCCAATGGTTATCATGAATTGCTGGCATCTCTCTTTACAAACTTTGCTCAAACCAAAGTCTTTTTTTATTTTTGTCTTGATGCTAATTATCGCAAGACTTAACCCTGGTTATCTGCATTGGCTTGTTTCTTTGGAAGTTGGAGCAACTTCCCAAAAACTGAACCTTGAATAAACAAAAAGCAGGTTGTTGGAAAATCTGTGGGCATCATAGGATTTATCAATTAAGCACTGGAAAAAAAGACTGGGAATTAGGTAGGAAGTGGGGAGAATATACATTTTCATGCAATTCTCTACTACAAGCTATAATTGGTGCAAAAGTGTTGCTCTAAAAATATTAATATGTTGAAGCTGAATGCTGTTGCAAACAGCATATTCCAGTTTGCTATTTTCCTCCTAATATAAATTCACTGAATATTAAATAAATGTGAGGTTCAGTGCTTTTTAAATAAAAACATCTGTGTAGGCCTGCAATATTTAGGCAATCGTTTTACTTAGTATACTTTACTTAGTATAATTAATAGACTTTATTTACATAGCACCAGTATACAGGTTCGGACTGGGGGGGCCAGCGTACAAATCTCAATGCTGGTGATGCAGGCAGTCGGACTGATGGCCTCATGAATGAACAATCGTGGTTCTCGATCCAACTGGAATTTTAAGCCTGCCTGATTGGCATCTGGCCATTTGCGGCCAAATATCGGAGCCCCTTGGATCGCCCCATACACTGGGCAATAAGTGGCCTGTGTATGGCCACCTTAACTGCTAGTTGGTCCAGAGCAAGGCAAAAACACCCTTTCCTAAGCCAATTTGCCTCAGAGGGGAAAACATCCTTCCTGACTTCAAGATAGCTATTGGTCCCTGGATCAACTTGAACTTAGAACTGTTTTTAATGGCCCTATATTTCCTCACTTGCTAAGAAGCCATCCAGCCCCTTCTCTCTCTATTGTATCATCTTGTCACAGATTAGCCTAGTTGCTGATTGGTTCCTATCCTACAATGCAGTGCAGTGTGTTGAATGCTACCAGCTCCCATGCACAGCCTGGGAAAGGTGGCAGCAGGACTAGTAGGGTTTTTACAGAAATTGTCAATTAATCAGCCTGAAATATTTTTCTTTGAGGCTTGAGGCTGGAACTACACAATGCGTCTTCATGAGATCCGACACGATGAGAGGAAGCGGATGTGACGAGATGGATGCGATGAAAATAAGGTAAGTAATAGAAATGTCGGACCTCGTCGCTGCGTGCATACGACACGAGTGTCGAATGTGAATGCTGCACGTTGCATCTTCATTCGACAGTCATGTTGTGTTGGATGCACGCAGCGACAAGGTCCGACATTACTATTACTTACCTTATTTTCGTTGCAACCTTCTCATCGCATCCGTTTCCTCTCATCGGGTCGGATCTGATGAAGATGCATTGTGTAGTTTGAGCCTTAAAGTGATGCTGACACTAGAAAACTACTTTTTTTAGATGTACATTAAAAGTTACCTATAGGTCATGTTGATCATTTTTTGCTGAGGGGTTTGTTTTTGTAAGCAATTGTTAGTTGAAGTTTCTAAACCTGACTGTTTTGCCAACATGACTGTCCCATCTCAGCCTGTTAGTTAAAGTTTTCAATGCTAACGGACTCCTGCTGCACAAATATGGCAGCCCACTCATACAGGAACATGGGGCATCAAACAGGTAATGTAAAAACATTGTCCAAATACTTTATGGCAAAGTTATAAGTAGCTTTCAAAGGCAATTTTATGATACATGTAAAAAAAAGAGTTTAATTTCTGCTGTCAGTATCTCTTTAAGCACATTCCTTCTGTATTTAAAAGGGTATAATGCACTGCAACATTCTTGTTTTTCAAACAGTGGGCCAGATTCAAATCAGTGAGAAAAAGGTTTATCACGTAAAACCTCATGGACGAAATACAATTTGAGGTGCAATTCAATTCAGAAAAACCTATCTCACGGTTTATCACGTGAAAACTCTATTGAAGTCTATGGGAAAAACTGAATTGGGAGAAAAAAAAATTCTGCTCAAATTTAATTCCATCCATGACTTTTCACATGATAAACCACAAGATAACTTTTTCTCACTGTACTGAATCTGGCCCAAGCTTGTAAGCATGCATTTTATCTGAGGTGAAGCTTGAAATGTAAGGTGGGTGAAAAGCAGGCCCGGACTGGCAATCTGTGGGTTCTGGCAAACGCCAGAGGGGCTGCTATAAGGTCCCATAGAAAGTCAGTATTTAGTGGGCTGGTGGGAGATGTTTGGGCCTCTATGTTGACTGATTGGGCCTCTTTGTACCTAAAATGCCAGGGCCTATTTTAATTCTCAGTCCGGACCTGGTGAAGAGAATTGTGAGAGAGTGTATAGGTAGCCAGCACAGGGATTTGCAGAGAGGTGCGGTATTTTTGTGGGTGAGGTGGATAAATCTTGCTGCTGTCTTCCAGATGGATTCCAAAGAGGATAAGTGGTAGGTCAATAAGGAAGAATTTACATTAGTCTAAGCAGGGCATTATTAATGAGTGGGCTAGTGTTTTCATTGTCGCCAACCGCCATGTCATAGCTCCGACCACCGACCTACCCATGCGCCGCCACTGTCCCGCCCACAATGTCATCGTCCTACCCCTGCGATGCATTGGCCCGTCCCCCGCCAAGAGCTCACAGTGGGGAAAGTTGGCAACCCTACTTCCAGCTGGGGGGGGGGGTGAGGGGCACACGGCCCATTGCAGCAAAGAACTAGAAATTATGTCATGTGCACCCATGCAAGTGACATCATCCCATATGTTAGGGGAACTGTTAGGTCTGGTGCCTAGGGTAGCACAGAACCAAAACACAACCCCATAGCTCCCAATATTTGAAAAATGAAAAGAGGGACAAAAGTTGTGCTGCGCAGAGCTGCAATTTTTTTAGGCCACACCTATTTTATGAACACACCTCCCAATTACAATACCCATTTTACAAAATTTGGCAGGTTATGAAAGTTTGAACACATTTCTGGGAGTTTTAGTGCAATGTTTAATGTGTTATACCAGTTTTTCTAATAAATGTGAATTGCCCTTTAAAGGAGAAGGAAAGGCTGAATTTACTTGGGGGTGCCTCAAAATAGGCACCCCAAGTGATTGTATATACTTTCCTGAAAAAGTGTTCTTATTTTAATTAAGTTTCAAAAACTTTGTATCTTTTTCTCGAGTCAGTGCAGGAGCTTAAAGAGAAAGTCGAGATATTTCAGTATGAAAACTGGGACTGTAGGCTGAGCTGTCAAAGTCAGGACTGTCTCGCAAAGAACAAGACAGTTGGGAGGTATGCAACCCTGCCTACCCCCTTCAAATACTTTATTTCTTTTTTTACTTATCTTATTTAGTCTCCTAGTCTCTTCTCTCTACAAACTAATATTTTATCCTTCACTTCCTCATTCTCATTGTTTTCATTCAAAAATTGGAAATGACTGTGGTATGAGCATAAAAGACAAAAAGTGTATCATTTTCAATAGAACAACACAAATAATTACTTTTTCAATTGCTGTTTGTTTACTGTTTTTCTAAACTTTTCATTTTATACTTGACCACTGACTTTCTAAATTGTTCAATTTCACACATTCGCAGGTTTTTTATCTCCTACTGAACACGATACTGAGCATAAAAAGTCTGCAACAGAGCAATTATAACGATAGATATATAAGTTGCTGAAATCTCTCTGATGTTTCTTAGAAATGAAGCATATAACATATCACATTTTCACTGTTTATAAAGCATCCTAAGGCACAGAGTTTATGAGAGGAAGGAATATGAAACTCATTTTTAAAACATCAGTAAGTATTGTGTGCCTGCAGCAGCCTGTTGTTTGAGGAGATTCCTGTAACAGAGGAACACCAGCAGAGGGCACACACATCTACTGCCATGGACAGATTATAAAATTGATGACTGACAGAAGAATACAAAGGCAGTAGCATTTTTGCTTCAGTTCCTTTGCTTCAGAACACTGTAGAGGGGTGAGGGAGGGCAGTATTGTGTGTGAAGCTGTATGCTTTCATACAGCATATATAGGATCAAGTACAAGGCATTGTTTTGTTATTCAAGAGAAAAAATAACTTTTAAAAATGAGAAAAAAATATCTTGAAATGGTCTTCCTGTAATTTGGAGCTTTCCAGATAATGTTTTTTTTGGATAAAGGATCCCATACCGGTATAACAAAATACAAGATGCCTGTGAGTAATACATTTATATTATGTATTATTTATTATGTACTTTTATGTTTAATGTCAAGCTGATCATATCATTAAAGGAAAACTTTACCCCCCAATTTGAATACTTGAGCAACAGTTTATATCATATTGCGTGATATATTAAAGAATTTTACCAAAATGTAAATCCCTTTCACATCTCTTACCTTGAACCACCATTTTGTGATGGTCTGTGTGCTGCCTCAGAGATCACCTGAACAGAAATACTGCAGCTCTAACTGTAACAGGGAGTGTGGAAGCAAAATACAGAATTTTGTCTGTTACTTGGCTCATGTGACCTAACATGTATGGTTTGTTTGAGTGCACAGTGAATTGTAGGATCCAAACGGGCGGCCCTTAGTTCTTAAAACTGCTATTTCTATTTAGGATTACCCAATAGCACATACTACTTAAAAGTATGTTATGATGAAAATGGTTTATTTACATGAAGCATGGTTTTTCATATGAGCTGTTTTATGCAATATATTTTTAAGGAGACCTATACTGTTCAAGGGTATAGTTTTCCTTTAAGCTGCTATTCTGGAAAACACATCTATTGTAGCTCTTGCTTTTTTGCAGTATATTATCCACAGCTATTCCATCAAATGTCTCTGCTACATTTTCTTCGGCAGTTACAGTATTTAAAGGGATTGTCACAACCAAATTAGATGGTAAGGAAGACTAATAAAAAATCAAAAAAATGTTGCACCTGGGTGAGTATTTTCTACAACAGCAACTGGTTCCAATACTTTAAGTAGGTTGCATAGTATAACTCTGCTGGGGTTTGCCACTATCTTCTCCAACCTGTGATAAATGTGAATCTAAATCAGCATGACCTAGTTATCATGAAAGCATTTCAGACAAATACTGTTCAATGAAGTGAGAACATTTGGTCCTAGAAAGAGGCAGAAAATAGTAGCACCACTGTTACTGTCAATCATGGGGTTTAAAATACTCTTGATCATCACTGTGTCCATTAGGGGCCCTTAAGTTCATTTAGCAAGGCTTGTAATTACACAGCAATGATCTGCTGATATAACACACATCTATACCGACTAGTGCCTTAAATATATTAAATACAGAACTATAGTTGCAAATGAACTGTATAGGAAATAGGCAATATTTCTCGTTAATTTTTGCATTGTATATAATTTCATATATTTTATATATTTTAAATACCTAGACTTACAGTGCCCATATTTATCATGTACAAACTTTAGCAAATGTAGAGTAACACTATTTCTCCACATTTGGCATTGATAGCAGTAAAACCAATAAACAGAGAATCTTTAAAGAGATAGTGACACATTCCAGGTTTTAACAAAAATATTTCTGTATGCCTACATAAACCATGGCATTATTAACCTTAGCTAATATAGATATTTCTGGCCTTAAAGGAGAATATGGCTACGAATGCCTTATTTTATATATTGTACTTATTGTGCCAGCCTAAAGTTTCAGCTTCTCAATAGCAGCAATCATCCAGGACTTCAGACTTGTCACAGGGGGTCAATATCTTGGAAAGTGTCTGCCTCACTCACATGTTCAGTGGGTTCTGAGCAGCTGTTGAGTAGCTAAGCTTTGGGGTTGTTGCAAATAATCAAGCAGGAAATGTGGTTGGCCTGTAGAATAAGCTGATGCTACATTGCTAATTATTAAATTCTGAGACTAGTTGGACTGGTTCGTGTGCTGCCATATAGTAATTATCTGTATTAATTACTAATCAGTCTTATATTGTGTCATTTATATACGATGTGTACTGTATATTGTGAGTGTGTCCCTAAGCTCAGTAATTTAGAGCAGCACAGAACATGTGCAGTTAATCAGCAGAAAAGAAGATGGGGAGCTACAGGGGCATTTTTGGAGGCACAGATCTTCACTGCTAAAAGGGCCATGGTTGCCTTGGGCTGATACAGAAGGGCGAAACATAATGTGCAGCATTTCTACCCTACTTCTTTAGTTAAGCTTTAGTTCTCCTAAGGGACATTTCCATAGCAAACAAAGAACATACAGTCATTTATTTCAATTTCAACAAAGTGTATTGATACACAGGGCTGCCATCAGGGGGCCATAAGGGGACAGTCACCGTGGGCCCAGTTGTCTTCAAATTTAAAGGGGGCCCAGCCGTGCTGCACTTCCCTGATTAGCCAGGCCTCCTTGAGCAGGCTTTGAAGCATGGTGTAGCAAAGAAGCAGGTGGACAAAGCCAAAGGGAGCCAAAGCAGCAGAAAGGATCTGAAGCAGCCAACTGAAGCCTAAGCCACGGAAAGCAGCCTAACCTGCCAAAGAAAGCCAAAAATGCTGAGGAGAACAAAGAAGGCTGCCCAATGAACTTCAAAGGTAATTTCCACTGAACACCAATGGTCTTTTTTTATGATGTAATGCGTTATGTCTACCGCTCACACGCCACTTGACTTTACTGCACTGGTGGTGCAGGTCCTCCTTCGACCCCGGCAAGGTCCCTCAGTAACAGCAGTAAATTTACGGGACCGCACACACTCTATATATCTGCAGTCGGGGACATGGCCCCTATTTTCATTAATATTTCACCACAAAGATCATCATTTCAGGGGGTTCAACCTCCTTTCATCAGGATAAAACTCTTTAAGTTTTACACACACCTGTAAGTGCAAAGCCCCACCTTTTTCCCACAGTTCAGTGCTGCACAATACACCTCAAATTTTTTTGTATTGCAATAAGTCCTTTGCATACAAGTCCATTATAAAAAAGGAGTCCTTCCTATTTTAAAGTGTACATTCACAAGATAATTGACATTGTTCCATAATAAATAGTGTATTAAGTTAAAGTGCATTATCCATATAAATATTAAAATGTATTAAAGTGCATAACAACATTTTAACTACTACTCGATTGCATAGTTATCCCCTGGATAATTCTCATCTGTAAAAAACAGGAAAAATGGAAAAAGATCCGTGAGATGCGGGCCCGTGAATTTACTTCTTTTTTTTATGAAGCCCTGGTCACCAATTTTTTTTTTTTTAAACCTTTATTGGGACCATAACCATTAACTTGTAGGGGGCACCCTGGACACCAATTTTTTTTTTACTTTTGTGGGGGGCCTGACCAACAATTGTTTTTTCATTTATAGAGAGACCCAGGGCACCATTTTTTTACTTGTATAGGGGATACTGGGCACCATTTTCTTTTTTACTTGTGTAGGGGACACTGGCCACCACATTTTTTTTACCATATTAGGGGTCTCTGGCCACCAATGGTTATTTTTTAACTTGTGTGAACTTGCCAGAAATGTTTCTTTTCTGCTTGTGTAGGGAACACTAGTCACCAATAGTTATTTATTTACTTGTGCAGGGGACTGTGGCCACCAATGATTATATTTTGGCCAAGGGATTAAACCAAAAGGCTCTTATTTGTAAATTAGAAATGCAACTTAGTACAATTTAGGTTACAGTAAGTACCTGCTTAAGTCTATCTTGGCATGGTGGCAGGCTTAATAATCCTTTTGGCTAAAAGTGTTTTTACTGTTTTAGCACTCATGTCTGTATGGCCTTTTTACTGTGGTGTGGGGTTGGCAAGGCCTGGGGGCCCATACAATTTTGTTGTATGGTTCCCCGTAATTTCTGATGGTGGCCCTGCTGATACATATTTTTCCTCTGTATCGTTTAGAAAATTATGAAAATAACATAATGACATGAAAACCTAAGCCACATGCCCAAATCGTATGCTCAGCTCTGTAGGTATCATAAATCACCAGATACAGAAAGTTTATTGCTTAAGATTTCCTGCAAGCTGTCTTGCAGTTCAGCTTCTGCAAAGTCCTACTCCCCATTACAGTCATATAAAATAATGCTTCCTTCATATTATTTAAATCAGTGCTGTCCATCTTTTGTGACAGCAAGGGCTGTCATTTTTCTAGCCTGTATGGTGGAGGGAACAATAATGGAAGCCCGTGTTGACCACTCCCAGTTTTTAAACCACACCCACGTTATCATAAGCACTTGCTCAGGCTCTTACTACTTATCACCCATCACTCTTGTAAAAACAAAGAGAAATAAAGGGATACTGTTGTGGTAAAACTTGTATTTTTCAAAACACATCAGTTAATAGTGCTGCTCTAGCAGAATTATACAATGAAATCTGTTTTTTAAAAGAGCAAACAGAATTTTTTTACATTTAATTCTGAAATTTCGCATGGGGCTAGACATATTGTCATATTGTCACACACACATTTCCCAGGTGCCCCCAACCATGTGACTTCTGCTCTGTACTGCTACATTGCAAGTGGGAGTGATATCACCCCCCTCACAGCTTTAGGGCCAAATACATTAAATACAATGAGGGGCAATGATTTATGACACCAAAGCCCCCTTACGCTTCCAAAAACAGGTTTCCTAAAGGCTGGAGAAGATTTGATCATTGTAGAGATCAAACAATAGCTGTCTCAAAGCAGTTCCATCCTGAAGTGCTGGCTCCTTCTCAAAGCCCAGGATCAGACACAATGCACTGAGATGACTGCCTCCACACCAATATTACAGCTAAAAAATACATACACTTACCAGACTGTACAGGGTGTGCTATCAGTCTAGAAGAGGGGGTTACAGGATGGTAACATACCCAGATGTACCCATAAATAAAGCTTACATTTCCATTAGTGTCCTGTGAGGCAATAGGCAAGAAAAACTTTGCCCACACCACTTGTGATGTCAGTGCACATCTAATCCTCTGTCATCAGCTTGCTGAGTTGGGATGAGTATGGGCTGGGGAGGGCAAGCTTAGGGTCTGGTGAAGGTTGACCATTTGTCACAATTTACTATCCTTCATGCTGCAGCCAATCATTGATTACCATGTCATCAGTCTCACACCCTACATCACCCACCCCACCCCTAACATCATCCATTCCACCCCTGACATCCCAGCCCTGCCCCCAATGACACCCGGCCTGCACCCCCCAACGTCACCCGGCACGCCCCCTGCCTGTTTTCCCCAAACAAAAAAGGTGGCAACCCTAGGGTGGAATTATTGTATACAGTTTCCTCTGATACTCTGGTTTCCTTCCACACTCCAACACTGAACAAACAGGTTAATTGGCTTCTGATGAACTTGCTCCTACTGTGTGTGTGATGTGATAGGGACTCTAGATGGTAAACTTTACTAGGGCAGGGACTGATGATAATGATGTATAATCTCTGTAAAGCACGTGGATATATGCCAGTGCTATATAAATATCAGGAAATAAAATACTGTATAAACAGGTGTATATGGTGCTTGTCATGCACATGTCTTCTTCAGTGTCCCACCGCTTCAACACGTGGGGGTACTGAAGTATCTAGCAAATATACCTTACACTTCAGCAAACTTAACCTTTCCAATCTCACCCCAACTTCTTGGAATCTAGATTAGCTTTTTTTGCCAGGTTTTGTATATTTTGTACACAGTTCTGTTTGAGGTTGATCAATTGTTACATCAAATAAACTGTAACTAAACTGATCCTTTTTTGTATCAAATAATTTGTCTCCACAAAACTGTGACCAAACGTTATCTTTATTTATATGTCCCATCATTCTTTATGCAACTGTACCATCTTGAAGTTGTGTATTACTTATTAGATATATGGTTATGGTTTTTCAATTGTTTGGTGAGTGTTGTTTTGTGTAAGAAATTACACAGTTGTGCAAATTATAACAATACAAATGGTCTTATTTACTCATTATTTATTAAAATAACATTTACTTTATATAAATATCAGAACAGTAGTTCAAGACAGTATCACAAAATAAATTCCATAATACTCATGCTTAGGTACACTTTCTTTAAAGCTTTTGCTATATTTAGTAAATAAATATGATTTACAGCATCACAAAATGTATACACTGAAGAAAAATACAGTCTAGTTAATCTGGCTTTGTATCTGGGCTCATATTTACTGAGTGCCTCTACTGCTATAAAATATATTTCATATATATATATATATATATAATATATTTAGGGCCAGGGGTTGTGCAGACACATTAGGGGCCACTTGACCAACAACTCTTATAAGTTATATGTGTAATTAAAATGTTACTATGTTGTGTAATGGTTGTATTTATTTTTTGTATTCTTATTATGGATATCAAACGTTTGGCCCTTAGGCTAAGGCCACAGTAGGCGATAGCGCCGCGATTTGACTCGCGGCGACTTTTCGCCGCGACGACTTTTCGCCGTGACCTTTAAGCCGCAATCGCTGGGGAAACTTTTGCGCTGGCGTCTATGGGGAATCGCGAAAAATCGCCAGCGTAAAAACACACGCGGCGATCTTTTTTCTATTGTCGCTCGAAATCGCCTAGTGAGGCAATTTCGAGCGACAGTAGAGAAAAGATCGCCGCGTGTGTTTTTACGCTGGCGATTTTTCGCCAGCGTAAAAACACACGCGGCGATCTTTTTTCTATTGTCGCTCGAAATCGCCTAGCGAGGCAATTTCGAGCGACAGTAGAGAAAAGATCGCCGCGTGTGTTTTTACGCTGGCGATTTTTCGCGATTCCCCATAGACGCCAGCGCAAAAGTTTCCCCAGCGATTGCGGCTTAAAAGTCGCGGCGAAAAGTCGCCGCGAGTCAAATCGCGGCGCTATCGCCTAGTGTGGCCTTAGCCTTAAGCTGTTGCTGAGCTACAGCTTCCAACACACACTGTCTTCATAGGGTTTATTGCAACAGTTAAATGATTGCAGGTTTGCTCCCTTTGGCTTCTATCACTGTGCAAAAGTGCTACCCCCTACTGATCTGCGTTGGAAAGTGACTCTGTCTATGCAATCTGTGTGTGAATTTATTGTTTGGTCTGGTTCTCTGTTTTGAAAATACAATGGGGGCAGACAGATTGATAGGCATAATGAATGAATTATGTGAAAAATCAGTCCATATGGCCAAATTATATTGGCATAAGAGTAGAGTTTGGTGTTCAAATATAATTCAAATATATAGTTCAAATAAAATTTATTATAATTATTCATAAAGTGCTTTAATATATAAATACATAGCTCAAATGGGTCTTTTGACTTAAATTAATATTTAGGGGCAGATTTATTAAGGGTCGAAGTGAAAATTCGAAGTAAAAAAATTAGAATTTCAAGCTGTTGTTGTTTACTTAGATTATTGAATAGGCCAAAATTCGAGTTGAATTTGAAAAAAATCTGACTATTCGAATATCTAAATTCATGTACTGTCACTTTGCCATCTAAAACCTGCCGAATTGCTGTTTTAGCCTATGGGGAACCTCCTAGAACCTATTTGGAGTCATTTTGTGGACTTTGAAAAATCAAAGTTTTTTGGGGCAAATACTTTGGTTCGAATTCGAATGCACTAAAAGTATGAATTGAACAATTCGAATACAGCCTATTCACCTAAAGTTAATAATTTCAATTTTTTTTTAAAATAAATTTAGATTGGTCTTTTTTTATTAGAATTTCGAAATAATGGGAATTCAGAAAAACTCTCATTACTTTGAAATTCAAACCCTGATAAATCTGCACCTTAGTATGTCATACAAGGATCAAATGAAAAACAGCAAATATGCTATAGAAACTCCTACGGGTAGGGGCACAATGGGCACGAAGTTTCCTCGTGAGGCAACTTCGGAATACGAAGCGCCGCGTGTTCCATGCCGCAGGCGACTTTTCATTATAGCCGGCGCAAGACAGAGGGAAGGCGTTTGGGGAGATTAATCACCGCAAAGATGAGCCGATTAGTTGGCAGGCGACTAAATCTCCCCGAATCGCCCAGTGTGCCCCTACCCTAACAGGGGAGTCAGATCACATGAAAAAGTAAAGAAAATGCAGCTAGATGGACTGCATTGGTTGTAGTTAATAAACACAACATGTTCATGATTGGCGCAGTCCAGCAAAGTGCATTTGTTAAAAGTATCACCTGGTAACCTTAATCATACTAGAGTAAAAATCTCTAAATATAAAAGTCACAGAACCATGACTAGTAAAAGAAGTAATAAATCACCTCAGTGTAAGTTCTCCATGTTAGTACCCCACCAGTAAACCCCCGATTCTCTAAAGAATCGTTAATGAAAGAATGGTAACAACAGTGAGGCAGCAAAATGCGATGGGTGCTGATTCACTCGGCATCCCCAGGCAGCAACTGGCGACGCTAATTTGTGGGGATGTAGAGTGAATCTGTGCCTATTGCTTGTTATTACCTATCTGCTATTAGAATTCTTAAATTTTGAGTTTATTGGTAGTAAAGTGTTACTGAAAAATTTCTTTATAAACAACATTTTTTGTGAAAATGTTCTCCTGTCCTTGAATGAGTTCTCCCTGGTGAGCTGTACTTAAAATCTTGACTTTAACATCAGATGAACGCTGCACTCTTGAAAATGCAACATAAAGTTGACCATGACCAAACACAGGCTCAGATAGGTAAATGCCGACTTTATCCAATGTTTGTCCTTGTGATTTGTTGATTGTCATGGCAAATGCAGCCTTAATGGGGAATTGTCGTCGTTTAAGTTTAAAAGGTAATTCCTGGTCAGAACTGGTAAGGTCAATTCTGGGAATCAAAACAGTATCACCGCTATGGGATCCTGTAAGCACTTCTGCCTTGATAACATTTTGTCTCATGCTCTTCACAACCAACCGTGTACCGTTACATAAACCTTGCTTAGTGTTAGGGTAGGGGCACACGGCGCGATTTCGCCGCGATTCTGCGCTGGGCGAGTTGTCGCTGCGTTTTTTAAGCCGAAATAGCTTTGCTAACTTTGGCGCTGGCGTCAATGCAAATCGCGGCGAAATCGCTGCGCTAATTCACACGCGGCGATTCTTTTTCTACTGTCGCCCGGAAACGCTCAGCGAGGCAACTTCGGACGACAATAGAAAACGAATCGCCGCGTGTGAATTAGCGCAGCGATTTCGCCGCGATTTGCATTGACGCCAGCGCCAAAGTTAGCAAAGCTATTTCGGCTTAAAAAACGCAGCGACAAATCGCTTAGCGCAGAATCGCGGCGAAATCGCGCCGTGTGCCCCTACCCTTAAGGTTTCTTAACAGCATGACTATTGTTCCTACTTTGAGTATAAGATTGTGTTGTGGTAATCCAGCATTGTTGATAGTGTTTAAATATTCTAATGGGAAGTTAAGTTTCTCACTTTCGTCTTCAGAATCAATACAGTCAGTACTCAGAAAGACACAGCTTTGTCCAGGAAGTAATGCAATCACTTGGTTGTTTATCATGTCAACATCAATATTTTTTGGAGATAATATAGCCCGTTTTGCTAAAAATGGCCACCCACGCAGGTACGCAACCGGTTCCCCTCCTAGAGTGACGCTAGCGCCGCCATTAGACAAACTTGCAAAGGAGTAGCAAGATGGCCGACGCTTATACAGACTTTAGTGGGCGGATGACAAACTCGCAGAGGAGTAGCAAGATGGCCGACGCTTATACAGACTTTAGTGGGCGGATTTGGCAGTGGGCGGATGACAAAGTCGCAGAGGAGTAGCAAGATGGCCGACGCTTATACAGACTTTCGTGCAGGTACGCAACCGGTTCCCCTCCTAGAGTGACGCTAGCGCCGCCATTAGACAAACTTGCAAAGGAGTAGCAAGATGGCCGATGCTTATACAGACTTTAGTGGGCGGATGACAAACTCGCAGAGGAGTAGCAAGATGGCCGACGCTTATACAGACTTTAGTGGGCGGATTTGGCAGTGGGCGGATGACAAAGTCGCAGAGGAGTAGCAAGATGGCCGACGCTTATACAGACTTTCGTGCAGGTACGCAACCGGTTCCCCTCCTAGAGTGACGCTAGCGCCGCCATTAGACAAACTTGCAAAGGAGTAGCAAGATGGCCGATGCTTATACAGACTTTAGTGGGCGGATGACAAACTCGCAGAGGAGTAGCAAGATGGCCGACGCTTATACAGACTTTAGTGGGCGGATTTGGCAGTGGGCGGATGACAAAGTCGCAGAGGAGTAGCAAGATGGCCGACGCTTATACAGACTTTCGTGCAGGTACGCAACCGGTTCCCCTAGTGTGACGGTGAGCGCATCTGCCTCCCTAGATCCTAACCTTCCAGCGGTCGCCGCCTGAGTGAGCAGGAAAGAAGAGGCGGCGGGAGGCAGAAGGAGACGGTGAGCGCATCTGCCTCCCTAGATCCTAACCTTCCAGCGCATCTGCCTCCCCGATCCTAACCTGTTCTGATCCTAACCTTCCAGCACATCTGCTAATCGAAGGCCGCATCTATGTCTTTCGGCTGAAGTTGCGCGCGCATCTCATAGATCCTAACCGAAGTTGCGTGCGCATCTGCCTCCCCTCCACTCGGGACATAGATAGGCCTTCGGTTAGTATATAGGATAACAATAGCTCTACTTAGTAAGTATGAGCCCATCTGTTGCTTCAAGTTAAATACATTCAATTACAGATTACTTAACTAAGATTCACTCTCAATGTGCAACACTAATAATGTAAACATTAATTGGCACCATGTATATTTAGCTTTGGAGTCACTTGGTTAATTGAGTGTGTCTGTCATCTGGGGACACTGTTATAAAATATATATCAAGAATTCACATGACTGATACGATTGTGTTTATTTCTATATCATGTAAATACTCTGAGCTTAGTCAAAGCAAACAGGCGTGAGGATCAGTTACTGAATGACAGCTGCTGTACACAGCATTGTGTTTTGATAGTCCAAAATAACCGTTGGTGTTAAAGCAATTTTAATAAAGTAAAATCTACACAAGCATCATAGTGTAGATGCAAATTTGTTCCAGTGCAGTGACTATGAGGTGGCTAGAAATAGGTGTTGCTAGTTTGTTAATAATATGTTTATTTTTCCCCCATTGGAAAAAATTAAACCTATTTTTCTAGACACATAGAAAAACACCCACATATGAGTAGATATTGTTTGCCAATTCAGTTAGCAATTAAACTGGACAGAAAATTTCCATTGGCCAAGGACCTACTTAGTCCATGTGGGTGGTCTGTTTGTTTAGATCGTTATGGCCATGTTAATCATAGGGTCAAAATAGAGCTCACTGCAGTTATTCAGAGGGAAATCTGGTGATCCTTGGCAAACATTCTATTGACTCCTATAGGATTTTAAGAGTGTGTTATCAAGGATTGAACACTTACTTTAATATCTTGATAATAAAAATCTATACCAGTGAATGAATAGCTGTGAAATTTCCCTTTGCCAAATTTTGGGGATCTCTATTTTCCCATTTTGTAAAAATAACCCTTAGACTGAGGTCACCAATAGATATTGTATATATAGTATATTTAAAGCAAAAGCCCAATTAGTTGTTATGAAAGCAAATTTGCATCTTATTAGGAAATGAGCCAAAATTTGTTTTCATTTCCAGGAAAAATATAACATATTTGAAAATGGCATGCACAGAAATGAAAGAATGATATATCTACAAGGCAAAAATACAAAGTGTAGTTGACTAGTAATACTGTACATCATGATACACACACACTTATATACAATCAATGAGGTAACTTTAACCTGATTTATGTAACACTGTTTCATTAATAGATATTATAGTACAAACACATTAATTACAAGTTTCTTAAAAAAATAGTGTTTTTATGAATATTGGGCAATTCTAAATGGCACAAAAAATGTATATGTATGGCAACAGTTTAGCTAATAACTGTTTACCCGCTCTTGAACTGCGTACTGTCAGTAAACCAATGATGGCCAAAGACCAATAAAGCAAAAACGAATTGGCTATTTAAAGTGTATATTCTAGGATAGTTTGTTTTTTTCTTTACTAGTTCAGCTATATTTTCTAATGACATAGACTGATGAACCACTTTTAGAGACTTAGATATTTCACTAAAAAGGCTGGGACTGCTCATCAAATAGACAAAATAAACCATCCCTGTGTCATACCTCCTAACAGTTTAACAGAGTAGTGATAATTTAGATTACAGGTATGGGATCTGTTATCCAGAATGCTCGGGACCTGGGGTTTTCCGGATAATGGATCTTTCCGTAATTTGGGTCTTCATGCCTTAAAGCTACAAGAAATTCATTTAAACATTAAATAAACCCAATAGGCTGCCTCCAATAAGGATTAATTATATCTTAGTTGAGATCAAGTACAAGCTACTGTTCTATTACTACAGAGAAAAATGAAATCATTTTTAAAAATTATTATTATTTGGATACAATGGAGTCTATGGGAGACAGCCATTCCGTAATTCGGAGCTTTCTGGATATCGGGTTTCCGGATAAGGGATCCTATACCTGTAATATCTGTTTTGCATTGGCTATGAGCAGTTACACCAAGCCAGGCTGCTATCCCCTTAATACTCCACCCACTCTCTGTTAAATGCTGACCCTTTGAGGGTCTCTAATTTAGGACTGTACTTCCTAAACGTATTGGGAAGTAGGTGGCACAATTGACTCTAATGAGGTCATTTGCATAGATACAGAATTTTAATAAGAGTTTATAAAAGTATTATGAAGGCTGGTAGATATTTTGATTCATTATCTGAAATTGAATGAGTTTCTTTAGGGCTTTTTCACATGAGTGTTTTCATGCATTCCCCTGCGGTAGCTCTTTCACGCGTTCTACCGCAAAGTAATGCAGCCGGTAAGCAAGGTAACCACGTTTAGCAAGAGAAAAAAAATGAAAACCTATTTTATAAGAGACAGCACTTGGTAGAACCTGCAGTACCTACAAACTTGTAGGTGGTGTCAGCCAACAGCTGAGTATTAAACAATGCTGTCATTGTGTTACTAAATAAATGGGGCATTGATATTGGGATAAAACATTCATTCAAATGACATAAGCACATCTATATATAGTATTCAGTTGTCCAATCCATGACCCTCCAGCTGTTGTGTAATTACAACGCCTAGCATCCTTGATGAAGTCTTAAGAGTTGTATTTCAAATCAGATGAAGGGTGCTGGTTAAAGTGTGGAATAACATGATAACAGGATTGTGCCATGTTAGATACATTCAGAATGACTTAAATGTAAAGAAAGTTTGTGATATCATGTATTAACTCATGCCAAAAATATATTTCAACCCTGAGTTTCCATCCCACTCTTTAAAAGGGGTGGTTCAACTTTAAGTTAACTTTAAGTATTTTATAGAATGGCTAATTCAAAGCAACTTTTCGATTTGCCTTTATTCTTTTTTTTTTTTTTAAATTGTTTGCCTTCTTCTTCTTCTGACTCTTTCCAACGTTCACATAGGAGTCACTGACCCTTTCAAAAAAAACAAATGCTCTGTAAGGCTACATATTTATTGTTATTGCTACTTTTTTGCTCATCTTTCTATTCAGGCCCTCTCCTATTCATATTCAAGTCTTTAAATCAAATCAGTACATAGTTGCTAGGTAACCTGGACCCTAGCAACCAGATTACTGAAATTGCACCCTAGAAAGCTTCTGAATAAAAAGCTAAATAACTCAAAAACTACAAATAATAAAAAATAAAAGCCAATTTCAAATTGTCTCAGTATATCACTCTCTACATCACACTAAAAGTTAATTTAAAGATGAACAAACCCTTTAAAGGGCCGGCTAATGGTCCCTTCTGTATAAGTATCTCAGCTCTGAATATGGTGATCAGAACACGGGTGGGAGTGCTGTGAGGGTTATTGGTGAGAAGCACAGGTGAAAGTGTGTTGTGACAACACACACTGATAAAGCCGCTTCGTGTCCAGGATCACATTTCATCATGTGTCGTTGGGTTAACCACCGTCCATATCATTCTCGGGTTTAACATTTCTTGTGCAAAAAATAGCAACAGCACCAGGTGCAACTTTCCATTTTGATTTTTATTTCAGCTTCAAAGTATCTTAAATGCACTTTTTTTTTCTTTTCCAATGTAAAACACTGTTGACCTCTTTCTTTCTTTCTTGTTCAGAAATAAAATACAAAAGCACATTAGCTGCATTACATAAGTTCAGTGTAAACAAAAGAGTGCGGGGCAGCTATATTTAGAGCAGATCTATATTCAGTGCAAGAATTATGCAAGCTGCTCATCTGAGTCAGTGTCCACATGCACCTTAAATAGACAAGTGCTTCTCGCCTTCCCTGTGCTGAAAGAGGGTAAAAAAACACACAGGACAATTAGAACACAAATCTCTTATATACTAAATGTCACACACTACAACAGAAGAGCAGCACAGCAGAAATTGGGACACTGGGGAAAATAGCTATAAAACAAAACTTTGTCTATAGGATTAATAAAGTCATAGGGCTTCTGAACAAGCCTAATGGAAGAGCAGTAAAATGGCACTAAAAAAACAATTACACAAGTTTTTCCCTGTTTTGTTAGGCACTAGTACATGATAATTGGAGGCCAATATTAGCCCAGTACTTGGTAGTTCTGCCAGTACAGAAGAAGCTGTTTTCTTGCGGCATAAACAGTTGTTTAGCAGAAACTTTGGCAGGGGGTGGATGTCTTTAGGTATCACAGGGCTGCTGTTCCTGCAGATATGTACAGCAGACTTGTGATTAAATCTCTTGACAAATTGATTAATCTGCATGTTATAAAAGTCATGAGAGAAAAAAAGTGATGTTATCCACTTTGGCCTATTTAATGGTTAGTTCACACGAGGAGATTCTGGGAGATTTTGTCGCCTGGTGACTAATCATCTCGTCTTCCAATCGACAATCTCCCCGAACTGCCTCATAGTGTTTTCCCATAGGCTATAATGAAAAGTCGCCTGCGCTAATGCACACGTGGCGATGCGTGGAAAACGCATCGCCGCGTGTGCATTAGCGCAGGAGACTTTTCATTATAGCCTATGGGAAAACACGCTGAGGCAGTTCGGGGAGATTGTCGCCCAGAAGTCTCCCCGAATCTCCTCACTTGAACTAACCCTTAAGGTACTTCATGAAAGATAATCATTACAAACAAGTCATTATGCTGGTTAAAAACCATTGTCCATCAATCTGACCCCAACAATGGGGGTCATTTATCAACATTTGCCCATGGGCAGTAACCCATGGCAACCAATCAAATTGCTGCATTCATTGTTCTACTTGCAGTTGGCTTTAAAAAGCTAATCACCGATTGGTTGCTATAGGTAACTGCCTATGGGCAAATTTGCCCTGTGTTGATAAATGAACCCCAATGTATCTCCCAACTTGCACTGCTCCAGCAGCTATTTAAGGGATTCCTCCAAAAACTGTCTTTTTGTGTAATGAAAAAATTTAATTATTAGCATTAATCCCAAATACATTCATTAAATGGTTTAAGTGGTTTTAAAGTTATTTGTAAATGTATTTGCTTTTGAAATCATCTGTCTGACTGTGTATATTCTTTGCATTCCTGCTTCTGACTCCTGGAATTATACCTGAAGGAGAACTTCTGCTACATATTTTTAAGGGTCAAAAACAGGCGTAAGTGCAGAGAACGGAAAAGGATAAACACATTCGGTTTCAGTTGCAGTACTATTTACAAACAACTATAAAACAATTGAAGGTTTTTAATTAATGTTAATGGAACATTGCTTAGTATTTCATTTGCAATTCCATTGTGCAAAATTACTGTTTTGCAGGATTGGTGAATGTCATCAGTGAAAGCTGCAGGCTGCAACACGTGCAAATCACTGCCCACCAATCACACAAATGCACTGCAACTTCATACCTGGCAATGCATGCAAATACTGAGGGGCAAATTCACTAAGATTTGTAGTTGCGCCAGCATCCGCTTCGCCACACTTCGCCAGGCGTATTTTTGCTAGTGCTACGCAAATACACTAAAATCTGAAGTTGCGCTCAGGGGAAGCGCAAGGTTGCCAAGTTGCGCTAACGTTAATTCGCCAAGCAAAGCAAAGTTACGCTAGCAATGCTTAATTTGCATACGGCGCCAAATTGAAGTTACAATGGAGGTATATGTAGCATCACTACACAAGCCTGGGAAACCTTCAAAACAGCAAATAAAATTTTTATTTTGCCCTACACATGTGCCCACTGTATAGTTAAGGTGCCATGAGTTAGGAAATGCAGGGGGGAAGGAGGGTAGCCGCAAAATTTCGCCAAATTAACGAAAATGCGCTACGCTAGTGAATTAACGCTAGCGTTAGGCGATTCGTCCTTTAGTGAATTTGCCCCTGAGAGCGTTCCCACAATGTCATAGACAAGTGGACGGTTGCAATGCTGATGTAGCTAGCTAGCAAGTGCTAGATGCCGTGAAGGACAACATTGTTGCCTGGTATGACTTGGACTGCTAAAGGGCCACATGCAAGTCACTGCTCTGGCCTCTTTTTAACATCACAATAGAATAATTATAATATTATATATTCCTTGGGCTCAGTATTTGCTTTTGTGGGTAAAATATGATTTTTGCTGAGCTACAATCCTAATTCCAACTATTGTGTGCTTATTTCCATGCTGTTCTGAGTGCAGATGTGGAAGTGTAGTATATTTATGTTTTTTTTGCAATGTGATTAATCACTATATTTTTTTTTTTATATCATTGCAAATTTGTTATACACAAAATCTAGCATGGAGTGCTGCTGTCTGCACAAGTACACACTAAGCAGTAATAGCACACATAAGGTGCAATGTTATTCTTCCCTTCATTGGTGCTAGAACCAAATATAACCATTTATTAATGTAAATGTAAGGCAATATTTCTTCAAACCTGGGTGGGCTCCCAACCGGATTAAAACAAAAACGAGTACCTGATCTGAGGCTCACTTTGTATTTTGGGAGTTGTAGTTCAATAACAACAGGTCTAAGGTTATAGGATCAGCCCATCAGCACACAGAGCGGATTTCAGAGCAATATTGCATTTTGCTCTGAAATCCGCTCTGTGTGTGTACTGATTCTGTGCCTTGTATAAACACGCCAGTGGAGACCTGTGTGCCATTAGCCTAACTGTCCTAAATATAATGTAACATTATAAAGGAGCAGTATTCATTAGAAAGGAGCAGTATTCAATCCCAACCCCACCACCAGGTAGAGGGCTTATGTATTAATAAAGCACTGTCACCCTGTGTACAAGACAGAATCACAATTACTGGTGGAATGCTAACAGAGAAAAGTAGGTCTTGACCCATATTTGTGCATCAGCATTTGCTCAGGGTTCATGATAAATGTTCACACAGTGAAATAACTCAAACATTTATTAATATATCAGTCCTCAGGCCAGGCTGAAGGTGAATACTGCACAGGCTAACAGGGGCTCATCCATACAGAGTGATATAACTATTAATTAATGGATCCCGAAAGCGGAAAAATAACTCTGCGTTTTCAAGACCCCACTGAAACCTCTATACCTTTAGGCCCCCCAAGCAGTTGCCAGCTTTGATCTTATGTCCTAATATGCATATGCATCTTTTTTTTACCATTGTAAGTGAACTGATCTGAATGAGATAACTGACAACATTTAGCTGGAAGAAAAACAACAGAAATAGCTACTAAAATAAATTATAAATCAAAGCAATATTATTTTTTTCAGAACAAAACATTTGCTGCAGTTTTCCAACAAACTGTTATCACTGCTACAGACCAGTGGCCTGCTGTGTGTTAATATGTAACCCTCAGTGAGAATGCTGGGAGTTGATTTCATCAACAGCTGAAGGTCACTTGCTCCACATTCTTATTCAAGTGCACTTGTGAATATACACTGCTTGCAACGAGATACTGTCCTTAAATATCTTAGTGTAATAGTGCACTGTTCCAGCTGAATTTGTAAAGTTGCAGTTATGGAGCTATAGTAAAAAGGAAATGACATGACCCAAACAGCCTTTGACACCACTCACCAGTTTCCTCTGATTACTCAGGCAAAAGGTACAGATGGATCTTGGGGCAGCACTGGCCATAGAAGCTCTGTACTCAAGGCATGGCTGTCCATCCATACAGTCTTCCCCTAGTAGCAGTATATTGGCTAGATGTGATATGTAACTGGAAGCCAATCTCAGGGTTTCTATTTTGGACAGTTTGCGGTCTGCAGGCTCTGTGGGTATAAGTGTCCTGAGTGCTGTAAAGGCTGTGTTCACACTGTGTGTTCGGTCTCTTTCCCTTGCATTGGCAGCTTGTCTCTGTTTGCTGACTCCAGAGAGCCTGCTCTTCCTTTTCCTCTTGCCTCGACTCTCCTCTGCTGGGCTGCAGCATCCACCTTCATCCCCCCCACCCAGAGATTTGTCAGAGCTGTCACTGGCAGTCTCCAGGTCCTCTGCGTCAGACAGCAGGCCATTGTTGCAGTCACTAGGTTGCCCCATGCTAATGCTCACACACTTCATGGTCCTGCAGTCCACTTCAGTTGCCTGTGTCTCTGTCTTCATTAACAGCACCATCCCCCGGGCCCCCATCACTTTTATGCACTGTGGGCAAACAGCACCTGTTAGCATCGAGCAACTCCACTTGATCCACTGACACCTCAGCAAGTCATTTTTTGAATGGTTGCTCCTTTTAGCCTGAGCATGTGGTTGCTCGGTAAGGCAAGGAAGGTGGGGTTGGTGGAGAGAGTTGTAGACACTGGGGCCGCAGCACCATCCTGAGCAGTGCACCTGTTGCCGTTGTCATGTTGTGTGTAACATCTACAGACAGAAGCTTTTCCTTGCCCACAGAAAGAGTGGACAGGCGATGTCTTAGCTAGAGTCACAAGAATGTCACCTTCATGAACTACAGAAATCAAGGTACACGCATTTTATCCCTCATTCAACCCTACCTTTACATAAGTTACTTACCATATAAGCACATATATGCATGTATGTATATTTGGCTACATACTATCGCGTGAGTGAATATTGCTGATCACAGCCACCGTAGATGCAGAAAGGTACAATATAAAGTATATAGCTGAGTGGCAGCATATAGCAACAACGAATACTGCATACCTTGTAATTATTGGGGCATCATGAAAGTTGGGGCTTAGTAATGGTCTGGCATGTCTAACTGAAAACAGTATGTTCTAACCAGGTCATCTACTGAAAGTTTGTAAAGGCACACAGAGCAACATGAAATGCACAACATGAACATAGAGCAAAACAGCATGCCCATAACAATGAAAAACATGCTTGCAATCTTATCTGTTTTATGAGAATTTGCCAATAGTTTTAAAAGCAAAACACACAAATGCTAAAGATGTTAAATCCCTGTTTGGCTTTGCTTGTATGAAACATGAAGTAGTAGGCCAGTACTTTAATGACTGGGTAAGTAAATTTCTAGCTAGTGCCTTTTATCATCAGTAAATACATATCCATTGACAGCACTCCAATTTTCATTAAAACCTTTAATATTTGCAAAAATTTGCATAGCAGTACAGCAACATGGTGCAACGTTTCGAGTATCCTGGTATGCTTGATAAAGAGTGGAGTGCCACTCGAAATGTTGCACCATGTTATGTACTGCTATGCAAATTTTTGCAAATATTAAATGCGGTTTTAATGAAAATTGGAGTGCTGTCAATGGATATGTATTTACATGGTATGAAGAAGCCTTTGTGAACAGGCTTAAGGACTTGCACTCAAAAGAAAATTGGGCCGAGAAAGTAAGTGATTGGAACTGTTTTTTATCATCAGTACCCATAATATCCCGTGTTTCCTGGAGGTCGTTTGAGGTACACAACAGCTCATTTACCATTACCATATGCAAAAAATATGTGCACAACTGTGCTGGTCTATAGTAATACTGTGCACCAGTTTTATGGTTGCACCTGCTTTGGTGCACAAGGAGCAAAGCTCAGCATACTCAGGAACACAGAATAACTTATGGTAGGTATAGTATTCACTTTGCATGTTGCTCCTGTAGGTCACTCAATGTTATGCCAGTTTAATAACATGGACTTGAAGGGCATATAATTGCTTGCCCATGTCCCATCTTCATATAGACTCTTCAGTGGTGCAGGTTTCAGTTTTTTAACCAGCACAATTCCGATAGTTGTGCCTGCTTGCACCAGTGCAATTACACTGTAATTTTGGCACATAACAGGCCAAACAGCTGCTCTCTGAACAAAACACCATGTTATTGCTTGTCCTCTTTGGTAAATTCCCCTCAGTGATATCTGTTCCCCTCCTCTCCACTACCTCTTCAACTTACTGAAAGATAATATATTCAGTAACATACTCCAGAGCTGATCTGCTTTATAATACTGATGTTCATCTAAAGTCTTTTATTTTGTTAAATCTTTATTTAAACTGGCCAGACAGGGGCCAATAAAAGCTGTCAACTCAACCCCTCCAACAAGTTGTTAAGTGCATTGGCGGAAAACTTTTAAATATGAATAACTACATGCAGTTTTGCCCATTATGCTAGCAATTGTGTTCATAATGTAACTGTTTCATTAAATGTAATAACGGCTAATTTACTAAATTAGTTTATGTGCACAAACCAATTGCTATCCTCCCATTTTTACCTCTGCTAGATTGCTGCAACTTTCTTATTCTCCATATACTAGTAAAATCCATGGATATTCTAAGTCCCTGAGGCAATCCATGACCATATAAAGGCATTAGGCCAAAGACTGAGTTATTTTATACAGGTCATACTTTACAAAAGAGGTACAATGTTTTTATAATACACAAGTTTTTAGTGAGTCATGCAAGTTTCTTTTACAACCAGTTATGGTTTACAAAAAATGTTATCTTCCTGACTGTCTAGCAGAGATACACTATCTTCTTCTAACTTAGTAACATAGTAAATTAGGTTGAAAAAAGACACACGTCCATCAAGTTCAACCTTTAAACTTTTTTTTAACCTGCCTAACTACCAGTTGATCCAGAGGAAGGCAAAAAAGACCATCTGAAGCCTCTCCAATTTGCTTTAGAGGGGGAAAAATGTCTTCCTGACTCAAAATGGCAATCAAACTAGTCCCTGGATCAACTTGTACTATGAGCTATCTTCCATAACCCTGTATTTCCTAGACACTTTTAATTATTGCATCTACATTCAGGAAATAATTTCATGATTTAACATTTACTTCCAAGAATGTATATTGTTACATCTTTAAGTTATAAATCTTTTTCCTAACATATGGAACATTCATTTTACAGTGGGCCCGTGTGTAGGGCATTATATTAACTCTTGCCTTTGTTAAGGTTCCCTGGACACGTGTAATATAAACCGGTAACTTAAACCATTTGCAGCAATTTATAATAAAGACCTCCATACAACTTTAAATTTCCTGCCCTTAAGTTTCGCTAGGCACAAAAGAATGCTAGCACATCTTCGCTATAAAATGCTAGCACAGCCGAAGCAACAATATCGAAAAGTCACCAGCGTTTGGCGTCCAGGCCGAAACTCAGCATTTTAGTTTATTGGCGTAGTCTGAGCACATTTGCACCTGGCAAAGTGTTGAGATGGGTGCGAAGCTGACGTTGGTGAAAATTCACCGCTTAGTAAATCTGCCCCCTAGATCTTTGTACACTACTGCTGAATGAGTAATATGCTCACTCCTGATCAGAATTAATTATAACGCACCGCTGTCCTGGTCTCAGTACAGGAGAGATGGATTATGGGATTTTTTCTTATACTCAGCAATAGTTTCATAACTTGATAATTTCTACAGCTAAACAGATAACAATTGTGGAGCTTCTAGAATGCTGCAGAACTGTTTGCAGATATGCCTATTAGATGACTTATAATATCTTATACACTTTCCTTGTCCTTTAAGGTATGGAGATCTGAATTACAGAAAGATCCTTTATCCAGAAAACCCCAGGCCAAGAGCATTCTGTATAACAGGTCCCATATCTGTAATAACTGGACTTATTTTTTGCTTTGACATACTTAGATACCTGGACCATATTTATGTGATAGGTGGGTAATGTATGGCCACTGTTGCGGTCCTGCCCAGCACAAGAAAAGTTCAGTAATTATGTCAGTTTTCTATTTCCTGGTCATTCCATATGGCAGTGTGGCCTTCTAAAGGACATACCACATCAGACCCTGTATTAATGCACCAGAAGTAAAGCCAAAAGAATGCTTGAAGTTTTACACTGCTGCTTAGAGCATTTTCAAACCAGCATATGCCACTGCAAAAGCACCAGTTTTGTAGTGTCAAGACCTTCTACTTTTGCCACTATGTGAGTTTGTGTGTTGCCATGTTGGAAAGATTTTACAGAAACATAGAACCATACAATCTACAGAAATTCATAAGTCAGTGACAGGTTTCAAATTTGTGTAACATGTAAAAGGTTAATACAGTTCTACAGTGGGCAGGTAGACTGAAAAAACAATTCCTGAGGGTAAATATGCTAATAAGTAGCGCTGGTGCAGAAAACTCCTTAGATGCCTGGCAGGGAATCAACCAGGTGTACAAGACATGAGTTTTTCTGTCACTATTTGTAGCAAATACATTTGTTAAGCACCCTATTCTCTTTACTGGCGTGTGCAGCTGCTGTGTTATATTTTTTCTGCATGATGGGCTGATGCCCACACTTAAGAAATCCTCTAGTGGTAATAAAATTTAGGCTCTGGAAGCCCAGGATGATGCTGAAGCATTTGCATGATATGCTTTAACTAACAGGCACTGTGCTTACTTCATTTAATTTCATGTTGCATTGACTAATCCATTTTACTACAATCAGTTTTGACTGAATGAAATGGCTCTATGACTTCCAAATACTCTGGACTCCACTAAGCTCTTCACATATCTGATGACTTGCAGTCTGCTTAACATCTCTTTTTGTTTATCCCAAACCTTCAGATTGAAGAAAAGCAAATGATTGTGCTCACGTTTTTTAGGTAAAACATATATGTTCGAGTGTAACGCTACTTTTTTCCAGGTAGAAGATTGCTTGATCCTGTGAACTCCAAGTCAACAAACAGCACACACCACTCACACACAGCAGATGTAAATGCTAGAAGGAATGTTGTTTTAAGAATAACATCAGCTCCAAAAGTACTCTCAGTAAAGCATCCAAAGATAGAGAAAGATTTCAAGGAGGAACAGTTCATTTGCTTGGAGGTATGGTGTGATGGATTTTGAAAGTAATAAAGGCAAGATTTTTGTCAATAACTTTTTGTAAAACATCAAGAACATTTTCAATAGATGTATCTGCCCCTAAAAACTGCCCTTTTCCTGACTGCCAGGAGGGTATATGAGATATTCTAGCACTGACTATTCTGCTGTTGTATAACTATGTTATTAAGGTTCACATTGATTTGTTTTCTTTCTGCTTTTAAAGGGGTGGTTCACCTAAGTTAACATTTAGTATATTATAGGCTGGCCAATTCAAAGCAACTTCAATTGGTCCTCTTTTTTTTCTTTTTAATAGTTTTTGCATTATTTGCCTTCTTTTGGATAACTTTCACACTCTATTTGAATGCTTAAAACAAACTCAAAACTGATTTAAATAGTTTTACCATGAAGTTATTATTATATAGTGTCCTATTACTGGTATATTTTCAACTGGTTTCCACTTGTTTCTTTTGTTTTTTTTTAATTAATTACAGCTTTTTCTTTATCTTTTAGCAGCCAAAAAATTATTGATTTTCGAGGCTCCAGTGTAATTATTACTTTTTATTACTTAACAAGATGTGTCTCCTAATTATCTTCCAGTTTCTCACAAAAGCCCTCTGCCAGGTTGCTATGGAATTTGGGCTCTCGCAACCAAGGAGCTGCTAAAATTCCAAACAGGAGAGCTGCTGGACAAAGATCTAAATGCTTGCAAATTGCATTATACTAAAAGTTGATGTAAAGGTGAACTACCTCTTTAAGGCGGTTATTTATTAAGGTTCGAGTTGCGCTTTGAAATTCCTTGATAATCCCATTATAAGTAAAAAAAAATTAATATATTTTACCCCAAGATATTTTTGAGGCCTGCTTAGCTTCCAAGTCTTGTTCTCTTCATTTTATGAATGTATTGTTCGAGTGAGTTTCTGCCATATCCAAGGAGTAAACTGTTGTCACTAAAACTCAAAAATGAGATCATCAATTTGATCTAATTTTGAACTTATGTAGTTATACTCCCAAACTCAAACATGGGCACTCCCTCCTTTATGCTCCCATTCACTAAGAAGAGCAGCAGTAGGACATGAGAAGGAAGAACTATACAGCAGACCCTGCAAACTTTCAGGCCCCTGTAGAGTATGCTGTATAGTAGTTATGCCGCTGATTCAACAACTATAGTATGGTTGCACTAGCCAGACAAGAATTGGTCACAGCCTGTTTAGTTTGTGCCCAGTCGAGGTTTACAAAAATGTTGTCTTCCTAACTGTCTAGCAGAGACACACCATCGTCTTCTATTAGAGTAGTTTTTCTAGACATTAATTGTTGCATCTACATTTAGGAAATAATTCCATGTCTTAACATTTACTTCCAAGAATGGATATTGTGACATCATTAAGTTATAAATCATTTGTTTTCATGTACTGGTAATGCATTTTTTTTCTTTATCAAAATGTATGGCTCTAGCAAATCCAGATTAAACTCAGATGATTCTTTGGAAATGTAATTCTATGGAATTGTCTTCTCAAAGGGTTCTCCTGATTCTATTCTGACATCTGTGACGCTAGCTCCTCCACTTCATCAGGGCTGAAAGTGGTCTACTTTCTTTGAGTTGTAGCCAATGTAGAGGTTAAATGAACATTTCTTGAAACTTTAGCAGCGCTAGAAATATTTAAATGAACCCTTCATTCATTGCATGAATTATTCAGATCTGCCTGAGGAGGCTGAAGCTAATGCAACTTCTTCTTACAAAGTTTTGTCATCACATGAAATACATCTGTGTGATTTTTGCATCGTCTGTTTCCTCCATCCTCTTTAGCGGGTTGTCTAGTGCAGCAGGGCAGATGTTGCAGTAACCTACAGGTAATGTCTGAGCTCAGTGTTATGCTGGGTTTCAAATTGGGCAAGAAAAGCTGAGACCCTGTTTGGAAATGGCAGGGTGAGCAAAAAGTATACATTTGTCCAGTCCCAGCGCTCCTGACAACATTATCACAAAGATCCAGCATTCAAAGGACTGTACCAGGTTACCATTTCCTTTTCCAGGTGAAGCAGATCAACATTTCCCAGAATTCCCCCATCAGAAAGGACAGAGAAAGAATGCCAGGGGGTATCATTTTTCCACATATGGGGCACTAAAGTTTCCTTGACCCAAATCAGTTCTCTTTTAAACGATAAGTAAAATAAAATTCATGTTAGGTGCCATTTTGTCTATTGGGAAACCTGTAACCATGGATCTGCACTTCTCTACTTCAAAAAAGGTACTGCTTTCCCTTCTTCATTGTCTCCAGGTATCCTGTGGGATTTTACCTTTACTTATTTTTCTTGTTTTGAGGAGAAGCAGCAATCTACTATTCACTAGATGAGTACCACAAATTGATGCATGCTACATTCTTTTAAAATTGTAAGCTCTTTTGGGCAGGGCGCTCTTCACCTCTTGTATCAGTTATTCGTTGTTTTGTATGTAATTATGTATGTTTAATGTATACACCCATTTAATGTACAGCACATTTAGAATATATTGTCACTTTATAAATACATGTATTGAATATACTGAATTAAATTCTATTCTATCAGTGCCAATCAGGAGTAAATGTGCAAACTATACTGACTATAAGTGGACCGGGGCCTATTAGGAATACTGCTTCTTGCCTTCCAATGTATACAATGTATATTTGGGGGTTGAAAGGGGGGCTTTGCATACTGGGGGGGCTTGGTCAAGTAAGTTTATGCATCTGTATCTGTTTACCTTGAATAGCACTTAATAATAGTTTTGCATTGCAAACTGAGTGAGTGTAACCTCAGGAGAAAGGTCTGGATGAATATTGCCTTTGTTTTCAATACTGAGTTTGATAGCACTGATAGATAACAGCATGGTATTCCCTGGTGCTGTAAAGCTATACATAAACCAACTCCAGAAATCCATTTTAACATTCAGTGTGAATTCTTATGCCTGGCTTCAACACAGCTGATGCACATACATGGTATCTTGGCTGCTAGTTCAAGACGTCCAGCTGTTGGAATGACCTTGCACCTGTAAATGACCAATGAACCAAAAATAAAGCACCCAGAGGCATACAGATTAAAACATAACAGTCTTGAAAAACTATAGACCTTTCTCCTTTTTATTTTTTTCACAAACAGACCAACTGGAATTCTACAGGTTTATTTATATAGCAGCTATTCTATAGTTCTAATAGCATATTCAGTGCAGCTAGCAGTCAGCTATACTGGTGCAACAATTTCCACTCCAAGATACAGGGAAATGTTGCTTTCAACTGTTTACTTTAAAGATTATCCCAGCACTGGTGCTATTTATGAGTACATTAAAGTGGGAACAATAATTACACAAAAGTTTAAGGGAAGGTAAAGGATAGCAGAGAGCCAATCAGGTAGCTTGCTAATTTTTAAGTGGGACAGACTGGGGTCTTCCACCCAAAATCTGATTTGAGGGTTTTTTAATGGGAGAGAATTTTATCTTAAGCAACTTTAATATAAACTTTAAACAACATTTTAAATAGTTTATAATGTAGTATCTAAAAGTAATACAGTTAAAAACAGAGTTTGTTCATCCTTCTTTGTTCTCTGGATCTGACTTTTTAAACAAGGCAGCGAAGCAGTCGGCCGGGTTGCTTAGGGCGCCTGGCTGGCTCAGCCTGGGCCTGTTGTATAGATAGGTTGGCATAAGTATGTGTATGTATGTGCACAGTAACGTAACTGGAGGGGGGCAGGCCCTGGTGTGGGATGTGCAGCCGGGCCCCCACCCCCCTCTGTACCAGATTATTTGCCCCGAAATCGGCCGATGCGGCCGGAAATCGACAGTACGCGAGCTGCCGGGGGGCCCTGAGGGGGTGTTGGCCCTGGCCCAATTGCACCCCCTGGTAGTTCCGCCACTGTATGTGCAATGGGGTTTGTTTGGAGCGGTTGAACTTGATAGACCTTTGCCTTTTCTGAACCCAGCTTAACTAAGTAGCAGGAGGCAGACGTCCTCTAGATCTTTTAAGGGCTAGTCCACACGGGGAGATAGCGACGCGTTTGCGGTCGCGGCGACAAAGCGCCGCGACAGTCGCCGCGACCGGCGCAGGCGACAGTTTTGTATGGGCGCCTATGTAAAAACGCCTGTGCTAACCACACGAGGCGATGCGCTTTTCAACAGTCGCCTGAAAATGCCTCGCCAGGCTTTTTCAGGCGACTGTTGAAAAGCGCATCGCCTCGTGTGGTTAGCACAGGCGTTTTTACATAGGCGCCCATACAAAACTGTCGCCTGCGCCGGTCGCGGCGACTGTCGCGGCGCTTTGTCGCCGCGACCGCAAACGCGTCGCTATCTCCCCGTGTGGACTAGCCCTAAAAAGCATTAATCAGCTGGCTTGCAACATTGTTTCAGGAGTAGGAGTCAGGAATAAAATAAATGTATTGCAAGTGAAACTGTTCTGGGTTTTTTTGGACATTGCACTTCTATCTTCTTATCTATTCGTGTATACAAATTCTAAATACGTCTTAGTATACTATACTATGCTGCACAAAGAATTCCTATGTACTGTAATACAAATGGTAATACAGTTCTACTTGTTTTGTCTTGATTATTTTTCATTATGGGGGTATTATTACAGACTGTGCCGCTCTACAAGACTGTGGTGGTCACACAGGACTTTCAGACTTTCACAATAATGTTTTCCTGTGGTGGCTGTTGTATCCCTTCCATGCAAGGCAATTCATTATCTAAACCCATTCTTCACTATCTGTCTGTACTCACTGTGCCACATGAAGTTGTGTTCCACCTGCATTTGGTGTTTCTGTACAGTGCAGTAAGTAACATAGTAACAAGAAAGTCTAGTTATTCTGCCTTAAAGTGTCTGTCATTATGTTGAATAAAGAAAGGAGGTTGCTAGAGTTTTCAGTTTATTGTAAGATGCATCACAATGCTGTCGACCTGTGTATCAGACCAAAAGAAAGGGGGGCGGGTGAGTGTCCTGGCCCTGTTGGAGTGGGGGACAGACATGACAATTCAATTTACAAACCTTAAAATGTGAGGGGGGTTTTGGTGGATCAAAGGTAGAACTGGGTATGTCTGCAGGTGAGGAGTGTGGTCAAGCATGTTCTATTGTTTATTGTTTTATTTTTTGCCTGGTGAAATAAAATGTCATTCTAAGCACCTGTGCAATATACATTAATCATAAATTGCCCTCCCCTCAAGGGGCCCAAGTCATTAGCCCACTGCTTGCCAAGGCCTCTAGGGAGAGGCCCACTTTAAAGCAGATTTCCACCCAAATACTGTGTTTTGCTTAAAGGCAAAGGAAAGTCTCAGTCATCCTACAATGATTCAGGAGTCCGAACCAGTGCAGAGAATATAGATGTCAGAAGGATTCCAGTCTGTAGCTGGTGTCTGATCTGCATTTGTTCTAACTTAAACCTATCTGGTCAGCTCAACATAAGCCTATAGGAGTTCCATGCAAATTTAAAAGCAGAATGTGACTTCATTTCCCATACTAAATGCTTGTTGATCAGGAGTCTGAATGGAATGCACACACTTTGAATTTAAATCATTTTCATGCATTCATCAGTGTGAGAAATAATAGAAAAAAACATATAGAATTAATAAATTCATGAAATGGGCAAATGAGACACTGTACATTCTTTTTTGTAAAGCATCAAAAAGAACCTGAAATAGGCAGGGAGGGATGTTTACTTTACTTTGTGGAACCAAATGAAACCAATAATTGCCACTAGAGGTCACCATACACTGATAAAAGATTGGAGCGTGGATTCAAGGTAAAATTTGTGCATCATGTATAACAATGTACTGTAAGCAGCAAGGCCACCCAGTAAAGTTTATTGTAACCTTCATGTGTAAAATACAGTATACTTGTAGAAATTCTATAGAACTTCTGAAATTCTATATTTAAAAACCAAACGGATGTGTTTGAAATCATAAAACTGGCGATTATCAAGGTGTTCCTGGTAAGTAAGGAGTTAAAACTGAGCCATCTGCCATGGGCATGTTTGGCAATCCCTGGGGTAGGAGTGAGGGCAACATAAGTGTATGTTTCTGTGAAACTTGTATTTTATTCACTGCATTTAAAATGTTAAATTCAGGATTGTGCTGGTGCTGCATACAAATCAAACAAAACAAAAAATTCAGAACATATACCCTGATCCCCGATTCTGATATATGGTGATTGAACTCAGCCTGAAACAGGTGATATAGAACAGAACCCCCCATCACCTTGTCACCACCCCATCACCATGATCTCCACACCAAAAAAGGAAACTAAAAATAAGTTGTTTGTCTTCTGTGAATATTATTTTTTTATTGAATAGACTCATGCATATCTTGCCCTGGGTCCTCCAACTGATTTGGAGTTGGTATACATTGCCTACGGCCACCCACAAATCACTTTTTGCATTAGGATGTGCTTCTGACTTTCAGAGTAACTAAAGCACATGCTGCCCTATATTGTTACATTACTGCTGCACACCTCAATCCTTGTCAATAACACAGGAGATGATTGTATCTCATGTGTGTTATACTTTGAATTATTGAAGCTTACAGTAAGTTGCTTCAACACATTTGACTGATTTTACATAAAATTGGGGTTCTACTGTATCTGCAAATCTTTAAGCTGCCAAAGTCTTGAAACTTTAATAATCCTTCATACCATCTATATACCATAACAGAACCCCCATCCTTCATTTATATAAAAACATTATACTATGCAGAGCTTTACCGAGATTGTTTACAGAGCATGTTTTAGGGTATGGGAGGAAACACAAATAACCAAATAGACATAGGTAAAACATACAAACACTAATGCAGGTGTCCCAATTTTTTTTTACCCATAAGCCACACCAGTAAGGGCTTTAATTGGTTATTTGGTAGAACCTATGTGAACTAACACTACATGAGACTCTGTTTGGCAGTACACATGGTCTTTATACCTCAAAAGCTCGCTTCCAAATTGCTTTAAAGTGTTGGGAACCAGGAAGGAAGGGTTTTTACCAGCAAAGTAGTTTCCACTTTAGTACTGTGTGTTGGTAATATGAGATATGGGGAGTAAGAAACCTATGGTGCTATCTGAAGACTTGCTATCTTGTCTAAGTGCATTCTTCTTTGGCATATCAGTTTTGTTGTTAATGTTTACATGGCTACAAACTAGGCTCGGTTTCACCTCAGGAAATATATATATTCAATGTTGCTTGCAACAGTAATTGATCTCACTTTCCCCCCTACTCTGTGTGCAGTGGGCTACTGCAGTGACTTTCCCCCCAAATGTGTATCAAATCAGCAGAATGTGGGCTGTAGGGAAAGGCAGCCTCTGGAATCTCAAAACTGACATCCTACGTAGGCTCCGTGTTACTGGCCGCTTGTAAACTGAGACAGATGCTGTGACTCAGCGCCTATATTACTCAGTGTTTTATGCAGCTTGTCTTTGTTTCTTGTAATTCTCATCAGAAAATGAAATAAAGGATACATTTCACAGAAATAAAATCATAGCTTTTATAAAACCAAGCCTGAAAAATATTGAGCAAAACAACTTCAGTGTTCAAAAAGGTCATCCTTTTATACAGGATGAAACCAGGGTTAGATTGGACCTGCAGGACATAGGTAGAAAACCAAAAGTGCCCTGTCCCTCATAGGACCCATCACCCCAGGCCCGGTGCCTGCCCAGGATCTGCGGAGGGATGGGAATTTCTACTGGCAAGGAAAAAGAAGATGTGTAGTGGGTGAGGGTGATGGTTGTGAGTGGGGGCCCTTCTTGACTGGGGTGGTGGGCCCTTGAGGTGTCAGCCCTTAGTGGGACCCAGACACCCCACTCTGGCACTGAATGACAGAAAGTGACAGACATTGTAAAGCCTAGGTAAAGAGGAACTACACCATCTATTTATCTGGAACTAAGGTTTACAGTACAGTTGACATGATGTGCATGTGTGGAGGTAAGTGCATAGGGCAGTTTGCTCTTGTTAGTAGCATAACAATAGAGGAAGTAGACCCCGTGTTAGCAGAGGGGCCCGGACCATGGGGTCTGTTTTCTCTAAAGTTAAGTAGAACACTCCCCTCCTCAGCCCCACCTTTTTATCTTAAGGGGATTGGACGGGAATGAGGTGCGTGTGTTGCAGACATGTGGGCCAGACATGTGGGCAGGTTGGAAAGTGCAGTGCCACCTGAAAATTTTTTTGTATGGGAGCCTGGCACACTGTAGTTATATCACTGGCTCTAGTATTGTCATTATCAAGAGAACTGGGTTGAAAATACACTGAATTCCCAAGCCAGAAATACCAATATGTGAATGTTAACACGTGGAGGAAATTAGGCCTGACCCCATTTTGGCTATAAAACCACTTCATCATCAGGGCACTTGAGACTTAAAAGAACATTTTTTACATTTTGTAAATTCTGTAAAAAGACCCTTTCTCAAAAGCACAATTTCCCTCTCTGACAATGATGCACAGTGTTGGACTGGGCTGGTGGGACACCGGGAAAAAAACCTTGTGAGCTCCAGCCTTTGTGGGCCAAACTGACACAGGCCTGCCCTCCACTGGACCAGCACCCACAAGTTTTTAATAGAAGGAGGAACAAACAGGCAAGTAGATGGCACACTGGTGAGTGGATGGGTAGTGCACTGGAGGCGGGGTTGGCAAAACATTGGATTCAGTGCATTGGGTAGTTGGGCAGACATGTGTAGGGGAGTTTGCCATGGAGGTAGGAAAAATGGGGCCCTGGTCTCTCCCGAGCCTGACGACACACATTACACAGATGTGCTTCTCTGATTAGGTATAGCATTATTCAATATGATCTTGTGCTTTTCAAATAAGATGCATTATTTTGTGCTAATTTTACATTATAGAAATGTGTTTTATTCCACACGTAATAAAATGTAAGATATTATCACCAGAGAGCAATAGCAATGCATTCTGTCTTGCATTGTTTCATAAAACGTCATTTCACACCTCTTTCAGTTGCAGTATACAACAGTGAAAATAAGTATTGAACATGTCAATGTTTTTCTCAGTAAATATATTTTTAATGTGGCTATTGACAATAAATTTATACCAGATGTCGGTAACAACCCAAGTAATCCACACATACGAAGAAATCAAAACAAATAAATCCATAAATTAAGTTATGTGTAATAAAGTGGAATGACACAGGGAATAAGTTTTGAACTCATGAAGAAAAGGAGGTGCAAAAAGGCATGGAAAGTTAAGAAACCTGCTGAAATCTGTCAGTATTTAGGAACCAATCCTTCCCCCTATCAGTGCAAATTAATATCAGCTGGTTTCGTCCTAATTGATGGTCTATAAAAATGTTTCTCATTACCAATGTATCACACAAGAATCACTTCATGATGGGTAAAAGCAAACAGCTCTCTCAAGACCTTTACAATCTTATTGTTGCAAAACATACTGCTGGCATTGGTTACAGTTGTATTTCTAAGCTTCTGAATGTTCCATCATAATCCAGAAGTGGAAAGAACATAATTTCACCCTAAACCGGACCAGGAGTTTCTTGCAGGATTTCTGACAGAGGAGTCAAAATAATAATCAGAAGAGTTGTCCAAGAGCCAAGGATCACTCGTGAAGAGCTTCAGAAACACCTTGAATTAGCAGGTGCAGTTGTTTCAAATAAAACAATAAGTAATGCACTGAAACAACATGGCCTCTATGCATGCTCACCATGCAAGACTCCACTGCTGAAAAAAAGCATGTTGAAGCTCATTTAAAGTTTGCTGCACAACATTTGGACAAGCCAGTGAAATTCTGGGAGAATTTAGTCTGGTCAGATGAGACCAAAATTAAACTCTTTGGATGTCATTGGATGTCATTGCACACACAATCTTTGGAGGAGAAATTGCACTGCACTTCACCCCAAAAACACCATACCAACATTGAAGTTTGGAGGTGGGAACATTATGGTGTGGGGCTGTTTTTCAGCATATGGTACATGCAGACTTCATATAATTGAAGGAAGGACGAATGGAGAAATGTACCGGTACTTGATAAGAATCTGCTGCCATCTATCAGGATGCTGACGATGAAATGAGGGTGGACATTTCAGAAAGACAATGATCCCAAAAACACAGCCGAGGAAAATCTCAATTGTCAATCACCCGACTTGAATCCAGTTAAAAATTTATGGAAAGAACCGAAGACCAGAGTTCATAGAAGAGGCCCCATAACCATCAAGATATGTGCAGAACAATGGGCCAAAATCACACCTGAGCAATATATGTGACTAATTTCTCCATACAGGAGGAGTCTTGAAGCTGTCAAAGTTCATGTGCCCTATTTTGGCACCTCCTCTCCATTCTGGGGTACTCCTACTCTTACCCATACCCACGTAATGCTCTTCTAATTCTTGGTTAAAGGAGCTTTGTGTTGCTTCTTCTATTTTACAGTCCGCATGCCAACTTGGACACTCACCCAGCCTTGTTCTTGGGAAACTACATATTACAGCATCATGCAGGGGGTACCTGATTTTATTTTTAATACCAACTCAATAGTCTTTTTTGTGTGAGATACTTTCCTTGGGCCTTTAATTAGCACCCATTCCCTTGTTTGCTCATTGTCAGATGAGAGAACCACATCTGCTTCATTCAGGGGTCTTTTGGACATTCTACTCTTCAGCCATTGCACTGTAGCCTCCCCATGCACTCCTTTTTACCTCTTTTATCACTTGTCTGAGACTTTATTGTTTCCTTAGGTCACACTTTTCAGCTCAACAACCTCCCTCCTTTACACAGACTTTTTGACCGGAACTGCAAGTGCAAAATCTCATTTATTGTATCTCATAATTGTCGGGTTTTTTTTGCAATGATTTAATGAGGATTAGGCTTTACCTCTCCCACATAAATACTTTTCCCACTGCTCACTTTGTAAGGCCACTTGAGAAAGATGGATTTGAGCTCTCAATCAAAGTTATTATACAGTATACATTGCTACGTTGTCGAGAATGCTTTTCAGAATGACCGTAATATGCTAACAACCTACAGGCTTCTTTTAATGAACGAGTTCCACTCTATTGGCTCTGATCAGCAAACAACCAACACAGATCCTCTAGATCCTTTTTCATTAAACCAAGTTGTGCTTACCTTTCCAATGGGCCAAGTGACTGCTACCCTGTAGTGAGCATTGTAAAGTGTTTGCACAAAATGTCCAGTATCTTAAAACCCCTCATAAGTATTTGTCCAGGCACTCTTTTCCACTTTCCAGTCTAGTGGGAACTTACTCTTTCATTAGTTGGGCATCAAGCTCTTTGTGCTGCATGGTATTTCTTTTCCAGGATGCAATGCTGGGCCGATAGGTAAGGACACTCCACTCCCCACTCAACCCACTCATCACCTAACCAATGATAACTTCCACCCAACCTCACTCAGCAACAAATCCCTCCCCCACTCACTGCAAGTTACAGACAGGCTGCAATTACGGGTAGGAAGGTAGAGGAGGTTTGTTCCTACAGTCCCCTGACAGTTGCTCCCTGGCATGTGCATTTCCGCCTACCCACTAGTTCTGGCCCTTTCAGGATGCCTCCTAGGACTTCCCTAATATAGGAACCTTCATGTCAACCTTGGCTATTCAGTTTGCAGTAGGTATCTCAAAATCTTTGATGTATGAAAAAAAAATGAAAGGTGATTACAGTTGCAGATCTATTTTATATCCTATTGAGCTTGGGCCATGTGGTCCTTAGGAATTTAAAATACACTCCTGCATTTGAGCAATGTATTCTTCTAGGGGCTAGACTAGGCAACATCCAACAGGTATAAATCACACAGTAACTTGAATGGTGAGAATCCAGTAGAGGCTTGTAGAGGTTTCCCTAATCAGTAAAAAGTCACAGTTTACCATTTTTATCTCCTACCATTCAACATTGCTTTTGAGGTTTTATTAAACCTTTCCATCAAGCCATAGCTTGAGAGTGGTAAAACCAAAGTACAAACATATTTGATACCTAGGAAGTGATTATGGAAGAAGACCTTTGCCACCCTCTTCCAATTCATCACCAGTCCAACCAACCAAAAGGGTCACCCCTACAATATTAATATTATCATTTATAACAAACAAGGGAAACTTGTGCTCACTTCTAATTTTTAAAACCATTAGGTGGGGGTGCAATGAGGCTGTGACCACAAAATACATAAAGACAAATACAAGAGTCCTCTGCACTCAACCCATTATCAATATATTTAATATGTTGAGACATTTTGTGCATACAGCTACTAAAAAATGAATAAAGGGTTCTAGAGATTCTGTGTATAATACATTCAGTAAGGACCCCTTTTCAGGTACTTTCACCCCACTCCACATTTGTAAAAATAAGGGGCATGGCACTGCAAAGAAATACTCCTGATTACATAAATGTTTGTCCCTGCTTTCAGCCGCTACAATAACTAGTAATAAGATACTCAGTGAAGTGATGACATAACAATGAATCCATCCCAACAGGTTTTTTTGCCTATGAGCAAACACATTCATTATTGAAGAAGCATTACTAAACATAAGATCCAACACACAACTTACTTCAGATGCCCCATAATGTACCGTTACACAAAAACAAAGTGCATTACCAAGTATATTGTTTCATCAAGAGCGCAGAATCCAAACCATGTCCCCAAAATAAGAGAACCCATGTAAAAATAGTATGCACAAAATGAAATGTTCATCAACTAACAATAAAACATGATATGGCTGAATAGAAAGCTGCAGCACTAGGTGCAAATATCAGCATAGATTTGTGCCAGTCAGAATGCAAAATAAAAAAGTATACAAAGAAGAGGGAAATAATGTGCATTCCCTGCCCCCCTGTTACTTTTGTAATTAAGTATCTGTACAAGTACATACATTTAAAAAAACAAAACAAAAACAAACAGGTATTATTAGCAATGATCATTATGTAGTACAACTTGTATGATCTTGGGTTACATTGCCCATATGCCTGACGGAGTGCCTGTGCAACTGTGTGGACATCCGTAAAATCTACTGGTTGGGTGTATATGAATAAATTGGAAGTAATGTCTTCTCTAATGAGTATGTATTAGATTTCTATATGTATTAGGGTCTGCCCTATCTGGTTGTCAGGGTCACTTACTTCAACCAACAAACAAATCAACTAGCAAGATTCAACTGTATTGTTCTCCTATTTTATTTGTGTATTTTACTTTTCAGGTCCTCTCTTATTCATATTCCATTTTGATTTCCAGACTGCTGAATGGTTGTTATCATAACGAGCAACCAGATAGCAATACAAACTAAAAGCGTCTTTTAAGATAACTTACCCCTTTAAAGGGAATGTAAACACTAAAATAAAAGTTTGACTAAAGAAGGAACAATTCTAAGCAACTTTCCAGTATATCTTTATTACTAATTTTTTATGGTCTTAAAGTCGTATGTAAATGAAATTGCTATTGAAACCAAGAGATGTTGCTTCCTATTCTCAGCACTGCTGATTCCCACTACTGAAATAATGTTAAAAAAAATGCTTGCTGATTAAGCGACCTTTGAAGAAGTATGCAAGTCACCGCGGAATATGGAAGCTTGGTTGGAGGAGAGCTGGCTCCTGCTACATTGTTTCAGGAGTTAGAACCAACCGTGTAGAAAAGGACAGACAAATACAATACAATACAATTACATTTTCAAATAACCTTAAACCACTGAAACATTTTCATTTTTACAAAGGAAACATTTGGCTATTTTGTTCTGATATCAAACGGGCTGATTCAGTTAGCTGATAAAAAAAAAGTCTCCTTTTCTTGATTAATTGTAAGGATGTCAGTCACCCAGCAAGCCAGCTTGAACTCAAACTCTCAGTTTCTTCTGAAAGCTGCTCAAATTGTTTGGTATAGTTGATAGACCGCAACTCCCTGACAAATATATCATATACAGGATTCTGTTTTACCTAAATTGTGTTATGTATTTATATGTATTTTGAACTAAGGACAAATAACTGCCACCCTATCACTTTATGCTGTAGCCACATAAAGGTAACTGTTGTGCATCTGTTTACGCAAGTAAAATACATAGCTCACAAATGGGAGTAGTATACTTTCACCTGAAGCTGAAGTACACACAGATACAAAATAACACACACACTGTTACAGTTACACACTGACACACCCAAGGTAATAAGTGGTAAACTGAGCTGATGAAAAGAGACCTCTGGGAAACAATGATGCCCAGCTATACAAGAGGAGGAGCAGGCAGTGCACTTGGTGACATTCCCTTGTTATTCCTGCACCGATACATGCACACACCCTCTTGTCACTGCAGCCGGGCACATGAAGAAAGACACAGAACACATGTACTGAATTGTATGATCTCCAGGGCAGAGAGAAGAGCAGGCTGCTTTTCATAGCTTTGGGGGTAGCTGTGTTGGGGGTGACGTGTGAGAGTGAGGGACAATTTGCTGCCAGGGTAATTTCACAGTCACATCTGTCAGGATGCAGACTGCCCCTAGCCCTGCTTCTGCGCTGGATTCTACAGGTAACTGAATGTCCTTCTTTCTATCTTACTCCATCCTTATTAGGAACTTTTTTATTTTCATATGTCCTTCTTCACATCCTTTTCTTATCTATTACTCCTAGGGATGCACCGAATCCACATAAACTATTTTGGATGCGACCGAACCCCCGAATCCTTCACGAAAGATTCAGCCAAATACCGAACCAAATCCAAATTCTAATTTGCATTTGCCAATTAGGGATGGGAAGGGGAAAACATTTTTTACTTCCTTGTTTTGTGACAAAAAGTCACACGATTTTCCTCACCACCTCTAATTTGCATATGCAAATTAGGTTCGGATTCAGTTCGGCCGGGCAGAAGATTCGGTGCATCCCTAATAACTCCTCTCTCTGACCATCAATTTCCTCTTTCTCTATACACCCACTGCCTCCCACCTGTCTTCTTTTTATTGTTATGGGGCTTTTTCAAGGGGTTTATTTATTTAAGGGTGAGTTGTCTTTTCTTGAAAAATGTTAGTTTTTCAAGGTTAGTTTCATAAAAAAAATTGAATTTTTCCAGGGTAAAAACAATTACATCTTTCGAGATTTATTATGCCCTGAAGCTGCCAAAAGTCCGAATCCAAAAATACTCCAGCTGCAACCTGTCGAATTAATGTAAAAGTCAATGGCAGATATCCATTTAACCATTTGAAGATGTTTTTTTGCCTTCATGATTTTCGGGTGTTTTACACTGGTTTTCTCTCAAAAACTCAATACATTCGAGGTGTTCAAGGTTTTTTTTGCCTATGAACTTGATAAATTCAAGGTATTCAATTTTTTTCCCCGATTACATTCAATCGAATTTTTTACATTCAGATTTTTTCATAAATAAGCAAACATTCAAGTTTGTTTGAATTGTAAGTTCGAGGTAGACAAAAACCTCACAAAGCTCACAAACTCGACCTTTAATAATAAATGACTCCCATAATTCTCATTTCATATTTATTTGTTGATTAAGTAATATTCATTTAAATACATTTTCAATAATGTATGCCAGAGCTTATACTGTAATGTGTGGAATTCTCATGCTAGTACAGGTATGGGATCCATCATCCGCAAACCCGTTAGCCAGAAAGTTCCGAATTACGGAAAGGCTGTCTCCCATAGACTCCATTGTAATCAAATAATCCAAATTTTTAAAAATGAGTTCCTTTTTCTCTGCAATAATAAAACAGTAGCTTGTACATGATCCAAAATAAGATATAATTAATCCTCATTGGAAGCAAAAACAGCCTATTGGGTTTATTTAATGTTTACATGATTTTCTTGTAGACGTAAGGTGTGAAGATCCAAATTACAGAAAGACCCGTTATCCGGAAAGCCACAGGTCCCGAGCATTCTGGATAACAGGTCACATACCTGTAATTTGTATATGAGGGGGGAATTAGTTGCATGGATTCACCAAAGCTTCTACAAAGACTCACAAGCCAATAAACAATCACACACAACACACTCTCACACACTTGCCTACAGTTATTTCAATAGCTCCGGCTCTCTGGCCAACCGGGAGGTACAAGGGCACTCTGGTACATACCTATTGCTCTTTAGAAAGTGTAGACCAACATTTAAATGTAAATTTAATGTAGTTTAAATGTAAACAAGGCTTTGTCATCAGTGGTGTGACTTTGTTATTGTTAGACCTGCCATTCATATATGTTTTGTAGTCAAAAACGTAGTTTGGAGATCGCTATTCTACCATGAAATTTGTAGTTTGCCTATTATCTTTTTTCTGTGATGGGTGTTTTTTGTTCAGCTGCCTCTGAATCATATGTATTAGAATAAAGTTAGTTTGATATATTGGTGTTCAGATGTTCTCATTGGGTCTTCTTGGTCTTGTTTTTCTGCAAATCTGTTGGTTTATGAAAACATAAATAGTCAATGAGCTCCTAGAAAATTGAAAAATATGTTTCTATGATCTAGCAACAGAGACAATTCAAATGACACAATAACAGAAACACACAACCCTGCTTTGCTTTTCTGCCTTTTCTGCTTGTATTGCGGATGGTGTGTTTATGTGTGTGTGTGTGTGTGTGTGTTTATGTGTGTGTGTGGGGAGGGGGGGGGTGACTGGCCTGTGTGGAGAACCAGCTGCTAAAATATGCCTCCTGGTTTCCATAATTCAATTATATGAGAGGATTTATATACTTCTATCTTTGCTCTGTTTCCTAGAAAATAAATTTGGCTACTAGAATACACTGCCTTACTCTCTAACATGTTGTTAGTTTATCCAATAATGCTATGGATACCTGCCATTTGAAAGAATGTTTAGGAAAAGCTTATGAATTCAGGTACGGTTTAGAGAAAAGGTTACTGATGAAACCAGCAAACTGATAGTGAATAAATTATTTATTGGTGAAACTATGGTAGCACAGCAGATGCTATTAGGTTACCCGACAGTATCGGTTACAATCTGTGACACTTTACTAATACACGTTTCACAAGTGTGTACATTACGAGTTAAACTGGATTACACTCTTACAAAATACCTAATTAGCTGTTTAAGATAGCTTGATTATACAATGGTTATAGCTTTTTCTATGTTACGTGTGTATGCAGCACCAGACTTGTCCATGTTTTACCTTATTATTCACTAACAATAAATAATTGTTTTTTGTACATTCGCTTAGCTTTTTTATTTTTTGAGGACAATAGATTCTCTTGAAAAACTTTCACACACATAAACCTAATAGTTAATCCCTAATAGTTTATTATTAAATGTAACACCATTATACACATGCAATAATCACAGTGCTATCTTAGCTGCACACTCTTCCAAGCCCTGGCTCTAAACATCCATCATCATAGACCACTGGGTATGGATACTATTTCTTCACCTCAGCAAGAGAGGTCAATGAATGTACACACTTCTCTATCTGCTAGGCACTGGGATATCATATATATATATATATATATATATATATATATATATATATATATATATATATATATATATATATATATATATATATATATATATATGTGTGTGTGTAACACGATGGATCAGCACACACTGTTATTTTGTGAAGCAATAGTGTTTATTTCAAGCAAAACACATTTTTATCCAGCACCACTGGATAAATCTGTTTGAGTGCTGGTATCATTTGTTACATATATAACGAAAAAGTAGCAAATCAATCTGCGAATACTTAAATAAGAAACAGTATACAATTTAAACTAGATGAAGGTATCAAAATCCACAGACTATATCAAACACTGTTTGATATAGTCTGTGGATTTTGATACCTTCATCTTATTTAAGTATTTGCAGATTGATTTGCTACTTTTTCGTTATATATGTAACAAATGATCACCTGGAAAGGACTATTGAAACATTTTTGGAAACATTTTTTGCTACTTTTTCGTTATATATGTAACAAATGGACTATCACCTGGAAAGGACTATTGAAACATTTTTGGAAACATTTTTTTCTAACCTATTGGACACACATGGGACGTTTTTTCCGTTTTTTCCAATGAGGGGGTGGGTTTACTCACCTATTTAATCTGTATGCACGTATGGTCTGTATCACCTGACGAAGGGGGAACGCCCTCCGAAACGTTGTTGATGCAATAAACACACCAGGGGTAGGACCCCGGTTTAACTTGCTCCGTGTGCCAGGCCTCTTTTTCTTACAGGGGCGGCGTTGAGTCCCTGTTGCGGTTCCACGAATACCTGCAAAAGGTACATCCTCCATTTCTTTTCCACTGATATTTGATGAGAAGGTGCAGTTTTTGGATGTACTTGTATACAAAAGTTTACAAGGTGGTGTGGATACATCAGTATACACAAAACCGACTGACCACAATCAGATATTACACTTTCGTAGTAATTATCCACCTCACACTAAGAAGTCAATACATATTAAGCTCCCCATAGACGCGACGATTCTTCTTGCTGAACGACCGATTTTAGGGAAGTCTGACTAATCCTTTGAAATTATTGTGCGGTTAGTGGGATTTCGAACGATCGTACATCTTACGATTTTTCGGCCGACATCTGTCAGGAAATTGATCGGCCAGGTCAAAAAATCTTTGTCGGTCCCAGTGCAATCTATCTATGTTTGCAGGGCCAAGCAGGCAGTTCCCCTTTGTTTTCCTGGCAAATTGGTATTTTTAGTTGATGGTCAATTTGTACAATTGTTCCGAGAAAATCGTGGTCTCACGATGAGGATCGGATCTTTTAAAAATCTCAACATCTATGGCCAGCTTTAGTCAGCTAGTAAGGGTTGACAGAATAGTGAGTAAGAAAGAAGAAAGGGAGAAACAACAAGAATTGATGCACAGAAAATTTCAGGAGAGGGGATAGCCAGAAAATGTGTTACAGCAAGCAAGAAGGAAAGTCAATGTAAAAAAAGCAAGAAAAGAAATAAAACAAGAGAGTACACGTATTCCCTTTGTGTCTGAATATAGCAGCTCCAGTAAGAACATTTGGGCGGTTTTGCGCCACCATTGGCATATCTTACAGGGAGCTTATCCCCAGGTTGGAGAGTTTATAGCACCGCCCGTGATGTCATACCGCAGAGGCAATACAATTGGCCGTATGGTCATTTCGACTAAAATTAAGAAAAAAATCGAGACAGATTGATACATTTCTGGGATTGAGAACCATGGGTATGTATCCATGTATTGGCTGTACACAATGTCCCAATGTTATTAGGGGTAGAGACTTTATACACCCAGGAACAGGACATTTTACTTGTACATCCAAATATGTAATTTATGCTCTAACTTGTCCATGTGGCTACATTTATATAGGAGAGACAACCCAGATGGTCAAGTCTCGTATTTCACAACATAAATCTTCAATTAATTTGGGGAATGACAGATTGCTGGTTTCGAAACACTTTAATGATATGGGTCACAATGCAGACCAATTTAAATTTATTGTATTGGAAGGGATTCCACCACTCAAGTATGGAGGTGATAGAGAGCAGAAGTTAAAGCAGAGAGAGGAGTGGTGAATATACAAACTAAATACATTAGCACCCAATGGTCTGAACAGAGACTATGACATAGCTTTTTCTATAAATTAAAGGTTCACCCCTGATAGAGATTTGACTCAAGCTAAGGGAGACACAGAAAGGGTTAAAAACACTGCTGCATCCGTTACTGAGTAACCCCAATGTCATGTCCTGTTTGAGTGTTTTAAATGTTTGGCTTATACCTGTGATATGTGACCACTTGTTAAGATTGAGAAAGGGCACAATGCATGCCAAAGCATTGCTGATGGAAACATTGTTACAAACAGGTGACTTATGTTGCAACTTTTATCATTTTTAATACACAATTTTTTCACTTTTTGACTAATTGAGTGCTGCCTTTTTCTTGTTTGGACTTATATATAACATATATAATATCCCTCTATAAATCTATATCTATCATTCTCATGTGTTGTTCTCAGCATTATGCCAGTATTACAGATCAGCCCCTATTCCTGCTCATTCTTACCTTCTTTGTCACAATCCCCAAGAATCCACCCCATTGTCCACCCATTGATGTAACTGATGTAACTGATGTAACTAGGAGAGGGCCTAAATAGAAAGATTAGTAATAAAAAGTAGCAATAATAATACTATAATGTAATACTATAATAATAATGTGTAGCCCTACAGAGCATTTGTTTTTAGATGGTGTCAGTGACCCCCATTTGAAAACTGAAAAGAATTAGAAAGAGAAAGCAAATAGTTTAAAAACTATAAAAAATAAAAAAACGAAGGCCAATTGAATACAATTATTAAATTAAATTGAATTTGTATGTAAGTTCAAACATATACATTTACTTAATAAATACAACTTAGGCAAATGTCTTTCTTAACATAGTATTTATTTTTACCTTTCTGTGCATATGTAGTTTTACATTTCTGTGCTCTGCTGTAGACAACACACACCAGAGGGGATTACGGCAGGTGGTTTATTAAAGCTCAATGCTAATAAAGGCCAAGCAAACCACAGTACATTACTACAATAGCCTCTGTTTGTAAGTGTGAGTTGTCTGTAAGTCAGGTGTATGTAACTCAAGGACTCCCTGTAGTTGCTTAGAATTAGCCACTCCAGGGCCGGGCCAGGCCGGTCAGGCGCCCCAGGCAACCCAGCCAGCCGTGGCGCCCCTCCACCGCGCGTGCAGGAAGTACACGTGCATGAGAGATGACCGGCCCGTCACCCCCTTCCGGTATGCTCTCCTCCTCCCCTCCTGTACGCGCACGCATGTGTATGCACACAAACAGTACGCAGGACTCAAGAGGAGAGGAGCGCACTCAGCCGGACTAGGGGTAGGAAGCGGAGAAAGGTACGTGCCTGGCACCCTCCAAGCTTTGTGCCCTAGGCACGTGCCTACTCTGCCTACCCCTAGTTCCGGCCCTGAGCCACTCTATAACATACTGAAAGTGAACTTAAAGGGGAACTACCCCTTTAACTGATGCTATTTTTCACCTGTTTATTATGCAGTAGTTCTAACAATTTTTCTTTATTATATGTGTGCCTTGTTTTTATTCATAGGACTGTTTGCTAAAAGGAAAAGGACATCCCTTTGGTTTGCAATCTCCCTTCTTGTCTTGTCACTTTTTATACTCACAACTGGCCTAGTGGCAACTACAAGGACAGAGAATATAAGTGTGGGAGGTTACTATCCTGGCATTATTGTAAGTATGCTTCATTTGGATATTTACCAACTATTTTAAGGGGCATAGTATAGAAAATATATTTAAGGACTAATTTGTTTTTTAGATGGTGTCAGTGACCCCCATTTGAAAACTGAAAAGAATTAGAAAGAGAAAGCAAATAGTTTAAAAACTATAAAAAAGAAAAAAATGAAGGCCAATTGAATACAATTATTAAATTAAATTGGATTTGTATGTAAGTTGAAACATATAAATTTACTTAATAAATACAACAAAGGCAAATGTCTTTCTTCACATAGTATTTATTTTTACTTTTCTGTGCATATGTAGTTTTACATTCCTGTGCTCTGCAGTAGACAACAGACACCAGAGGGGATTACGGCAGGTAGTTTGCAAGTGCACATGCTAGGAGCCAAATGATGTACAATATTATAGGACTGTTCACAAAGGTAGCCTTCTGAGGAACATGAGCCTAGAATCAACCTGCCAGTTCAGTCTGCTTTGATGAATTGCACAAAGGTGCAAATTCGGAAGATTTTCCTACATGCTGTAAAGCCCTAAAAGAAATATCACATTTCAGCTTTATGAGAACACTATCATTAAATTGAACACGCTTGTAAAATATATTTTTAGAAAACAATGAATATGGTTTAACCCTTATCCAGCGTATCACAAGCTGATCCTGCATTGCACTTACAAGGAACCAAAAATGTAGAATACATAGCGCTGGCTAGATGCTACAATTATAATAGATTGTAGTAGCTCAATAACTGATATGTGCTGGCAACAGTGAGGTAAGCCAAATCTCTGCCTCTACACATTGAAAAATGAAATAGGTAATTACAGAAAAGACACTATTTGTTGCTTTTCAAAGTTTCTTTTAGACTTTCTTCAAGTAACAATTATAATCAGAGTGTTTTCTGTTCTTCCTTTCCCCCTGCAGTGAAATTATTGCTAAGGCAATGGTGAGCACATTTGTCTTCTTTCCCAGTTCATATGTCTATGAGAGTAAGTGCAGACTGCTTTTCATTAGATGCAGGGAAAAGTCATCCAGAATATGCCAATGTGTCCCAGTTGAATGCTGGGGTATTGCAATCGTAGGGCAATAGTTTGCCAATGTGACATTCATTTAAAGTGGCAGTACACCCCATGCGTTCAATTAATATGGCTTGTGCTCAATATACTTTTTGCCTATTGTTTTAGTCATGTAGCCATATTGGCTCTGGGATTAAACTGCTAAAGGCTCCAGCAGAAGCCTCCCTTTATAAACTGTGACCAGTACCCACATATATTCTTGCTGTGCTTGGCCATGATGGAATGAAGTAGCTTCCCCCAGCTCCCCTGTTTTTGTTATGCCTGAAAGTCCCCCTGCATTGTTTGGTCAGGTCATGATGCTAATTCAATATTAACCCAATACTCTCAGCATGATACATGAGGGAACAGTCAATGTCAGATTTATGAAAAGACCCCATAATGAGGAACAGGCAGACTTAATAGAGAGCTGGGTTGGCAAAATTACTCTATCCATCAGCAACCATAATTGTGGGCTGCCAACCAGGTCTTCACCAATTTGTTGCTATTTGCACTTGCATCTTGAAAACAGCTTAACATGAAAGTGTGTGTGTGTGTTACAAAATAACATGGAAGTACAATTACTTGTTAGAGACAGGCCTCCAGACACCTGTAATCACGTCACCTGAACTTCATCTGCCTTGTAAACTATTACCTTCAAATGTCATGGACTCTGAATCAATTCATTTGGTTAACTATTGTGTTTTGATGTTTCAGCTTGGGTTTGGATCTTTCCTTGGTATTATTGGAATCCATCTTGTAGAAAATAGAAAACAAATGGTATGTAATTGAGGGTATTTGTGTCTTCTATGTCAAGTAGCACAGAATATACAATGCACATCTTTTATGCACTTGAGATTTTTGGGGGGTGGGGAACAGATTTTCTACATTTAATTTCTCAAGAGGAAGAAATAGTACTTTTTCTTTAATATAAATGTGATTTTTGAAGTTGGAGATGAAAGTATGCTATCAAGTGAGGAATCACAAAGGCACAGAGGAGGCATGAAATGTACCAACAGAGCATGAAATGGATCACAAATTTAATTGCACAGACGTATTTAATGTCATCTTTCTCCTCTGGGAATAATATTTAACTATTTTAGAAAACAGAATGGAATAATGTTGTTTATGAGGATTCTGCCTATCCATTTTCACTATCAAGGGAGATGTAAATACAAGTGACAGTGTTTATGACCATGCCTAATGCCTAATGACCTGAAACATGATCCCAAATTGTTTTCATGACAATCCTGAACCAGGAATTGTTGATTCTGTTAACATTTTGGATGCAGTTAGAATTATAGTGGACACTGACTGCAAAATGGAAACTATACCCACAGTTATACAGAGTGCCCTCTAAAAAAATTTTGGCTGCGCAAAAATTGCATAAACTTTTTAAAAACATGTGTGTGCACTTTTTAAAAGCATGTGTACAGAGAAGTGGTAAAATCAAGTTTGTGTTAGCACGTTAATGAGAATTATGGCTGTAAAACATAGGTCTAAATTGCTTATTAATGGCCAGACTTAGAAATACTAATAAAGCAACACTATTGGTTGTTGTTATAAAATAAAATGGCTGTTTGGAAGAAATATGCTTTGTAGTTTTTTGGAAAGGATGCATTAATTCCCTAGCTTTCATTTTTTCATTTTTTTCTTATTAATTATTTGTCTTCTTCTTCTTAGCTTGAAATAGGGTTCACTGACCTCATCTAAAAGACAAAAGGTTTTGTTGGGCCACAAAATTATTGTTATTGCTACTATTACTCATCTTTCTAATCAGTCCCTCTCCTATTCATATTCCAGTCTCGCATGCAAATCAATGCATGGTTGCTAGGGTAATTTGGACCCTAGCAACTACTGAAATTGTAGTCTGGAGCGCTGCTGAATAAAAAGCTAAATAACTCAAAAACCAGAAATAATAAAAAGTGAAAACCAATTGTAAATTGCCTCAGAATTTCTTCTCTACGTTATACTAAAAGTTAATTTAAAGGTGAACAACCCCTTTAAATATCAATAATGAACCCACCCAATTCAATGACAATACAATTAACTTTGCCCATTGCATTATTGAGTTTCAATTGTCTTGAAACTTTATGAATGGTTAATCCTAAATATTCCTTAATATATCAATAAATATTAATATGTCTTAATGCTTATTTCAAACTCTACACATACAGTAAACATAATGATGTCCAAAACATTGAACTCAACACTGGTATTTCATATGTACACGCATTTATATAACTATGTTCAGTAAACATCTGCATGCATCATGAAGCAGTTGCAGTGTCCCTTCCATTTAGGTGGCATGACTGTACCTGTACTGAACTAACGCAACTGCCCTCATTTACCTGAAGTTTCCTATTTTCTTTTAGATGTATAATTAACCAACCACTTCATTATTAAGAGACAGGAAAGTAATTATATGGGTAAAAGTTTTTCAAGCGAGAAGAGGCCAGTATTCCTCAATATAGCTGGATAAGGGTACATTTTAGGGTATAGGACGTGTTCCATTAGAACAGCGGTCTTCAAGCATTTTCAGTTCAAGCCCCCTTGGAGTTCCAACTTTTGGCAAGGATTTGCAGATATATCTTGACTATTTGTCCAGATTGCAGATATATGAGAATATCAGTGAATCAGTCATTCAGGCTCAGCCATTGTTACAAGAATATCTAGAACAGCAAATGAGTTCTCACCAATATCTCACCAGAAATGACTGTCAAGCTGAACCTCCAGGTGTATCTAGAAGAGCAATAGGCAGGGCTGGGCCAAGGTATTTGGGACCCTAGGCAAGGGCTTCAAGCAGTGCCCCTCACCCAGTCCTGCATTACCATTTCCCACCTTACCATTCATGTTGTCCCCTGTACCTGTGCCAGCAGCCATCATGCTGCCCCATGTACCTGTACCAGCACCTATCCTTTTGCCCCATTTGTTCCTGTGCCAGCATAAGCCAAAACATCCATCATATTGCTACCCGCAATCTGAACCTATACCAGCAGCAGCCAAAAAAATCCATCATATTGCCCCTAATTTGTAGCTGAACAGGAGCCAAAAATCCATCATATTGTCCCAAACATCTGTGTACTTCAGCCAGCAGCAGCCAATTTCTTATATTGCCCCCATCTGTACCTGTGCCAGCAGCAGCCAAAAAATCCACAATATTACCCCCAAATTTGTACTTGTGCCAGCAGAAGCCAAAATCCATCGTATTGCCCCATATCATCTGTTTACCTGTGCTAGCAGCTGCCAAGAGGGCGGTGTGGAGTGTAAAAGGGGATTGAAACAAGCAGTTTATAAAATTCAAAACTATTAAAGGTCTTGCAAACCAGGGTTTAAAAAATAAAATAAAAAATACCCTTAAAAGTGCACCCCCCCCATGATTACACCCTAGGCAGCCGCCTACTCTGCCTACCCCAAGTTTCAGCCCTGGCAATAGACATGCTCTCCAAATCTCAACATTACTGGCCGTCAGGCTGAGACCTCTCCACTGATTCAAGCCTCCCCATCATTTTTGAGGGCCAGTCCTACAGTTTTGGAACCACTGAATGAGAACGTGAAAGGTTTGACGGCGCGTTTAATCTATGGTTGTAGTAAAGATTTAGGAGTTTTCCTGTACACTCTATACTTCCTTATAGTGCTGTTTCCCCTTGTTTTCACTAGAAATATTTACACCTCCAACATCACAATTGTTTCTAATGTTTGGATCTATGACAGTTCTCATAATAAAACATTTTTGCAGAACAGCGATTCACTTAGCATGTCATGTCTTGGTAGCTGCAAATCTGTGCTAAACAAGATGCAGTTGGCCTAGAGGTTGAGTAATCAGCCTTTGATGTGGGATCTTATGATAGAGACCCTGATTCAATTCCTTGTGGCAACTCCTTGCAACACCGGACAGTTATTTACTAAAATCCAAATTTGTCTCATATTTTATAAAAAAAAAAAAACATGATCAAACACCCATGCTGCATTTGAAATTATTTATTAATAAAATAATCTGACAATCAGATAGTGGGAAAACTCAATAAAATTGAGTGCAACCTAAATCACTGAAATTTTTCAGGCTTTTTTCCCGAATTGCTTGATTTGTTTGAGTTTTTGCCACAAACCCCCGAAAAAGTCGGATTTTCAGGCTACACCCTGCGAAAACCACGATAACTTCTGCGAAAACCACGATAACTTCAGTTCGGGATAGGTGCCTCTCATTGTCCCATACAGCACCTTGACATGTCTGAGATGGCGGATTTTTGGATTCTGGCTTTTTGCAGCATCGGGGTATAATAAATATCTAAAAATTATATATTTTTTTGTCTGCAAAAAACCCTACCACAAAAATTCAAGGTTTAATAAATAACCCCCTTAATTTCCTGGCGTCCCATCGTACTTAGGGGTGTAATTATTAACATTGGAGGCAAACATCACAGATGCTGTTGCCGATAGAAACCAATCAGCAATTAGATTTGAACAGTCACCTACAAGTAAACAAGAAAACAAAAGCAACAATCTTATGTTTCTCTACAGTGTTAATAAATATGCTGCTTAGCATGCCTATAATGGCTGCCTTGCTTGCTGTAAAGTGCAGCTACTAATCTCCTTACCTACTTTTCCTCCTTTGCCTCTAAATTGTCATTACCATATTAGATTTAAGATATGTTTAATTTTTCTTTAAAGTTGTTTACCTCATATAAGTAAACCCTTCTTGCAGAAGACATGATGGACTTTTCACTGCTTCCATTAATACCTGTTCATATGTCCATACTGCTCTGCTTCCCTGGAATTCCCTGATACATTGCATCAGTCCTTTTATAATTCAGCTTCAAAACACATGCCTTTTGAAAACCCTGGTTCTTGCAATTTCTTTTTTAATAATGAGAAATACTTCTCTAAACCTCCACCTGCAAGTGTCAGAACTAAGGATTGGGATACAGTTCTATTAAAAAGTCGTGCCCCTTTTCTAAACTTGCACATCTCCTACTTGCCTTGGGAATCTTCAAGTTGCCATGTTACTAAGACATGCACCCAGTATTTGTGAAATATTTTACCAAAAAAATATTGCAATAATCAAATCAAAGGGGTGGGTGGATCAGCCATGTTTAGTAATATGATAGCAGTCAGTAAATATGAGCCTTTAGAGGCCAAACTTCTGTGATACTGGAAACCAGGGAGTGGCGCCTGCATTCTTAATGAGAAATGATAGATTGAAAGTGATCCCAAGGGCTCTGGTCATCATCTCCTTTAATAATTTGTACCGAAGCCTTTACATAAAAAAGTAACCTAGAGTGATGTGACTGCTTAATTAATAACATTATTATCATTGCAGAGCATTAGGAGTCTGTGCAAGCTCATTATTGATCTGCACATGCAATATCTCCTTGGAACATACAAGCATGCTGTAGTAGATCAAAAAATCAATGACGTCCTCATATATTTCAGCTATACCATAGGATAATGCAGCTTACATATTATAGCAGCCGTGGCAATCAAAGCTAGAACACAGCTGGCAGACAGCTTTTGCAGACAAGTTAATAAATACTAAAATGTAGAACTGATGTTTGACAAAGGGGTCCGCCCCGAAACGTTGCACTTGAAGTGTTTCAGCATTTTTTTGCATTGGATCACTGTTGGGAGGTGGCTGAGCCTCCATCTGTGTGCACCAGACATCTTTGTACCGCCTACAGGCAGGGTGTGCGAGGTCCTACAGCAATTGTATTTAGTACATTTATTACCCATACTACCTCTACCCAAACTGCTGCTGGAAGCCCTGTAACTGCATTAAAGCAGGCCTTTCCTTTGCTTGAAGCATTGGCATTTTTAAGAATTCTGCATAATCGGATTTTCCCATAATAAATCGCATTTGTGTACCCCATCTCAGACCAATCCATATAATATTAAAACGGAACCTTGTACTTGATACAAATTAAGATAGAATGAATCCTTATTTGAGGTAAAACAAGCCTATTGGGTTTATTTAGGGGGGTATTTACTAAAAGGTGACCTACAGTAACTCTGATACATGAATTGAACTCATTTATCAAATAATGAGCTAGAAAAAAGTTGGTGCAGGAAAAGTCTTGATAAAATTGTGCGACATTTCTAATCCTATACATTTTTTGAATTTGACATCCAAATCTCAAATTTTTTTGAGTTGTCATCCGAAACCCCTGACTTTTTTGGATTATCCAGCACAGATCACAATCTTAAAAAAGATAGACATATATGTTATTGTACAACAAGATGTTTTGCTTGTGATAGTATTGCTCCTTAACAAGAACAATATGTCTCTTTATTCCTAGCTGGTAGCATCTATCGTGTTTATAAGCTTTGGGGTTGTAGCAGCTTTCTCCTGTGCTATTGTTGATGGTGTTTTTGCAGCTCGACATATTGTAAGTATTTTATAATTCACTTTTCTATTAAATTCTGTTAAATTTTATTTAATGATTCATGAGTTAACTTGCTTGCCAGTGTTATCTTGGCTGAGACTTCTATGGGTTTGCATATAAGCAGATATTCTATCATGTTCCATTTTATCAGGAACCAATTAACTTTCATGTATGTTTTTGTAGTGTGGGAGCACAAAGACACAACATACAAACAAACTCCATGCAGTGGCTGGAGGCAAAGCAAGGCAGCAGTACTAAACATTGTACCAATGTGCTGTATGTAAAAAAATTATTAATAGTATTTTTTAACAGAATTACACATTAATGTAATTTTTCACACAGTTTCGACTACAGCCCATTTTATTGTAATGGTATTGTTTGATCGATTACAGGGACAAACTATTCACTGTATCTCATTAGCAACAATAAATAGGTAATTGGATAGTAATAGTAATTGGATTTCCTGCATCATATTCCAGATCAGGGATGGAACTTTCCAGTTTGTTACCAGAACAGGGCCACTGAGGCTTAGAAGCTGTTAGGGGGCCAGGGCTGCTATACGTTAGGGCCAGATGGGGCAGAAATCCGCCTTAGCGGATTTCTGCTCGAAATGCAAAGTCTCGCATTTCTTTTCAAATCTGCCTAGTGTGTTCTCCAGAGCTGACAGGGACACTGGGAAAAAAACCTGGTGGGCTCTGGCCCTTGTTAGCCCCGCCGGCTCAGACCTGTTCCCTGCATGAAACTATTGCCAATGCCCCTGATTTCTCTCTCTGGCCCTGGTCGCGACCCAGAGAAGAAAAAATGTACAAACGGGGCGAGGGGGAGTATTAGGAGGGGGTTTCAGATGGAATAAGGGCCAGAGGAGGCAACAGCCCTGGTGGGCCCCTGGTCCCCCCTGGTCCCCCCAGTCCAACACTGCACACATTTGTATTAGGGCTATCTGTTAGAATATATATAGAATAGAATATATATAGAATACTTAACCTGCCTAAATGGAACATCCACAGTTCCTTTCCGTATACTTAATAGCATTTATATTTTTTTTAATAACAGAACCTCAACCACCAGTGCTCTTTAAGTTCACTAGACCAAGGGAACTGCTATTTCTGGGGAATTGCAAATTAAATGTTTGATGATGAGCCCTACAAAATCAGGAGTCATCTGTGAGCCGCAGGTCACCCGTAAGTTTGTGTGCCTGCTGCTCATCTGTGAAGCTTCCCCTCCCAGGCCCCTGTATAGAGGAAGCAGACCACCACCGCTTCATATCCTGCAATCCTGGTCACTGGAATGACAATAATACAGGTTTGAGACCTGTAATCCAGAATGCATGGGGCCTGGGGTTTTCCAGATAATGGATCTTACTGTAATTTGGATCTTTATACCTACCTAAAAATAACTGAAACATTAAATAAACCCAATCTGGTTGCTTTAACTCCAGTAAGGATTACTTATATCTTGGTTAGGATCAAGAACAAGGTAATGTCTTATTATAACAGAGAATTAAATTAGAATTATTTGATTATAATGGAATCTATGGCAGATGATTGGAGCTTTCTGGATAATGGGTAACATAATTGCTTAAAGGGGTCATTGATTTTTTTTGTATTTTAAAAAGTCAGCATTTAACATAACATAAAGTATATACCATACCATCATCTGCCCAACATAAAACTCCTGCTGTTCTATACCCTTAATAATCACATTCTGGCTAGCTATATATTTTATTGTTTGAGTTCACCAGCTGAAAGGCTATTAACCTCTATTGATGAAAGACAATTCAGTAATGTAGTATCCATTCTGTGAAGTGTGTCATCTTATTCTCCTGTGTTTCAGTTAAATACATTTCCCTGCTACCTTTCTTGTAATCCTATTGAGTTTCATTACTTAAGGACAGCAAAGGTCAGAGCTATACAGAACTATTAGTCCAGGTCTTTGCCTAAATGCAAAATGAATTTACAACACGGGGAGGCACATTTATCAAGGGTCGAATTTCGAATTCATGTCAGTTTTTTTTAAAGTCCCATAAATTTGAAATGTATTAATAAAATCAAATTAGTAAAATCTGGTGAATTTAAACAACCTGAAAACGCAAAACGTATTTGATTCGATCTAACTTTTCTCAGGAAAATACACTAATGTCAGGAAGGCTGCAAACATCGCCAAAATGATCCCTTGACCTCTCCCATTGACTTAAACAGCAATTCATCAGGTTTTAGGTGGTGATAGTGGAATTCGAATTCTTAAAAAACTCAAATCGAGTTTGGATAACGCCCTAGTCAAATATGACACTTTTGACCAGTAAAAAAGTTAAAATTGAATTGAATACGAATTTTCAATTTGACCCTCAATAAATCTGGCCCTAAAACTAATAGCCTGGTCAGTGATCTTGTCCCATTATGATCTACATCCATAATATCACTGTTAGCATTCTGTTCCATGGAAAATATAACTTAAATAAATTGATTTATAAAAGAATTTATATTACTATATTTAAAAAACAACTATTTCTTATGTAACCTTAACAGCATAAATATCTGAATGAAAAGAAGGGTACTTTAGTCAAGCTGTTTTTTGACAGTTCCTTGAGATCTACTGATCACCAACTAAAGGTCTACTGGTAGATCCCAACCTACCTTTTGGACACCCCTGCTTTAGACTATCTGTAACCTTTAAGGTTAACATTGTTTCCTCTATTCCACATAAAGGTGGCCATAGATGCACCAATAATATTGTGAGAAACAAATTTTCGTATAATATTCAGTGCGTGTATGGTAGGAGACAAACCAGCCAATATCGGCAGAAGACTTGTCAATCGGGCTGGCTGGAAAATTTTTGATCAGGCACCTTTGAAGGCAACCGAACATCGCCCATTGTTAGGACTGAATTGTCAGATACAGGTTGAATTTTATTGTTTCTACCTGTATATCTGACAATTCAGCTCTGCACGTGTGTATTGAAACAAATGATCTTTCCTGGAAAGATCTTTTCCATGAAAGATCGTAATTGTAATGCCTATGGCCGAGACACGCTGCTATTTCGGGAGATTAGTCGGCCAGCGACAAATTGATTCTTCTTTGTGCGACTAATCTCCTCGAACTGCCTTCCCACCGGCTAGAATGTACTGTAAATCTCTGGCGGGATGGCACTCAGATCGCTTTCCGAAGTCTCCCAAAGTTTCCTTGTAAGGCAACCTCGGTCGACTTCGGAAAACGAAGCATTCTGAGTGCCATCCTGCCGGCGATTTACATTCTAGTCGGCGGGAAGGAAGTTCAGGGAGATTAGTCGCCCATAGAAGTAGCGATTAATCACCCGAAATAGCAGCGTGTGTCTCTGCCCTAAAGGAGAATTCAACCCCCCCCTAATAAAAACCCCTACCCAACATAGTCCTCCCTCCCCATACAGGTGATAACAGATGTAAATGCCCCATATCATTTAAATTGTAAGTAAAGATGAACTGCAGCTCACCGTTTATATGCTTGATTGGTTATCCTGCGGGGTATCCTGTGTTGATGCCCCAATCGAGTCAATCAGTGAAAATCCAAATGCAGGACAAATCCACAGCAGTATTCTTAGACTGCAAAATCTTTTATTGGGAATGTAACCAGACACAACATGTTTCGGGCTAGGCCCTTTATCAATATCATTTATCCATATCATTTAAATACCTCTCTTTGCAGAGTCAGCACACTGGAGCTCCCGGGCGTTTCGGTATTCTTTGGGTCCTCTTTCTTCCCTTCTTTAATTTCCGTAACTTTCGGGGCATGCGCATTTGTCACTAAACGAAATACTGCTCCAACTGTGCATGTGCCAATACAGTCTGACACTTGACATTGTTCCAGCCACTCATGTGTATACCAAATAGTACCTCCCAACTGTCCCACTATATCATGAAATGTGGGGCCATAGTATGTCTGATTAAACTGCTGCTGCACCAAGTGCTTCTTACTCCTGGTGCTGCTGTTTCAGCTGTATAAAAAAGGGGTGATCTTGGTTAATTAGGTGTGGTATTTTAGGGGGGCTACAAAATGGACATGGTCAAACATTTTGCCCTGTGCTATAAAGTTGACCGTGTGCCTCTTTCCATTTTTCAAATATTGGAAGGTATAATATTGGCTGTAGGAATTTTACCCTTAAAGGGAGATGTAAAGTAAATACTGAAGGTGCCAATTTGTTAAACATCTCACATTGAATAAAGTTGCTAAATTATTACCCCAGGATAGTGCATTATTAGTTAAACTAGAGAGGTACATTTCCTGAAGAAAATGTGAGTGGTGCTTGCCGTGGCAAAACTCAGGCCCAAATCTGATTGGCTGTTGTTGCCCCGCCCCTTTTTTTCCTAATTGTGAACCACAGTCACTCAGTGACATACCAAAGTTTGGGAATGCTGTCATTTAATGTGTAAAAATGGCAGCATTTCTATTTTTTTCTATTGAAAATCAATGAATGAAATTTGATTGGTTGTTGGTGGCTCCGCCCACTTTTTCTAAACTTGAAGTGGAAACCCCCAGCGACCACATTTGTGATATTCAAGGTCCCTGACATCAATACTGAGAGAATGGCAGCCTTCTTAATTTTTCCCATTAAAACCAATCAAAGAAATCTGATTGGTTGGTTTTGGCTCCACCCACTTTTCTTAATTTTAATCCCAGTCCCCCAGTGACCAACTGTGCCAATTTTGAGGACCCTGCCATTAACCGTCTAAGAGCGGCAGCAGTTTAAAATTTTCCTATTTAATTGAATGGCTGAAATTTGATTGGCTGTTGTAGACTCCGCCCACTTTTTGTAAATTTTGGCTGCAGTCACCCAGTGACCCACGGTGCCAAGTTTGGGAGCTCTGGCTTTATTACTGTGAGAATTACAGCTGTTTACATTTTCTCATTGAAGTCAATAGGGAAAATCTGATTGGTTGTTTGCGGCTCCGCTCACTTTTTGGGTCCCCAAAATAGGACAGAAAAGTCACAACACCCCATTCCCGAATAAGCTGAACGGTTTGACACCTCATTCATGGGTCTGCGACAAACTAATTATTCGATAAATTCCCCATTATAAGTCAATGGGGCAAATTTGGGGACCTCTCCTGCCCCGGGGGTAAAACTTATACCCTCGTGTGGGGTATCATCTGACACAGGTCGCAAACCTCTTCAAATGTGGTAAATTTAACGTTTCTACAAGATTCCCTCTCTGCGCTAGAATCCGTCAAAAGTTGGCCTCAATGTTAATCTATGGGACTTTTCGGGGTGGTTAATTGACCCTGCAAGGGGCAATTAACCACCCACCCCTTAGAAAAGTCATACCACCCCATTCCCGATTAAGCCGCACGATTTGACACCTCATTCATGGGTCTAGGACAAACGGTGCGGGACTAGTTACGCGCCAAACTTTCATACGGAAGAAGAATAAAAATAAGTTTGCAAGATAACAGTAGTGATGCTTTGCTTCGCAAGCACCACTAATAATTAACTGGAACCGGATACTTTTCTGCAATGCACAGCGGCACCATCTTGGTGTCAGTTTATTCTATATATGAATGCAGCAACCTAATGTAGCAGGACAGTCCTTTGGTTGTTTAGGAAAAGCAAGGAAGGTTTTATTACCAACCTTTAGGGCTGGGACACACTAGGCAATTTGGGTAGATTTAGTCGCCTCGCGACTAATTGCCATGACTTTCCACGACCAATCGTCCCCGAATGCCTTCCCTCGCTCTGCGCCTGGCTAAAATGAAAAATCGGCTGCACTAATCACACACGGCGATTCGTTTTCCGAAGTTGCCTTATTTCCTCGTGAGGCAACTTCGGGCGACTTCGGAAAACAAATCGCTGTGTGTGATTAGCGCCGGCGACTTTTCATTTTATCCAGGCGCAGAGCGAGGGGAGGCATTCGAAATGTGGCTCCAGGCAACTAAATCTCCCCAAATCTCTCAGTGTGTCCCAGCCCTTATAGAACATAAATCCTTAGATATGATCTTATACTACTTAGATGTTATTTTTTTACTACTATTGACTATAATACTCCTGTTGAACAGAGAAAACCATCCCAGAAGATTTATCTTCCAACCTATTCTTTTATTTTGCATATCTGCGTTGCATTCATATTAACAATTTATGTAAACACTATAGACAATCATCCTCAGGGGTTTTTTTACTAAACCCCTTAACTAACATTTAATACCCTAACCTGCCTCTCCTTCTTCGCACTCTGGAGAAGTACAGCCGCCCAGTTCTATAAACACTGCAGTAGAAGCTGCAATAACTGGACTGGTTTAAGGTAACATATTAAAGATACTACCCTTAAATTACAAATGGGAAATAGCAGCAGTGATAGCTAACACACATCTTATTAGTTAATATTTATTTTGCAATGAACAGTGAATTCAATATATTTTTTGACATTAACAGGGCAATTAGAGAAAATGCAGAGCTAGGCACAAGCATTGACACATGTATAAATGGGAGTCATTCATTGAACAGTTAACTGTGACTTTCAATGCAGTACAGCCGGAGTAGAAATTGTCCATGAGATGTGAAACTGTTTAGTCCTGCACAGATGAAACCTGTTTAGTTACAATTTATTTTCATCTGTTTTTCCCAGCCTAAAACACTTATTAAGGGTATTTTTTGAATAGGGCAACCACCAACCTACCCTGTTCTTTTGTGTCAGCACAAATTTTTGTGCCTCCTGTATGGGATGCAAAGATTTGTGCATAAAAATGAATGACAGTAGTTTAAGTAGTTGTCATGAGTACAGAGCAGCTTCAAAGCTACAAGGTTTATTGATTATGTCTTTTTCATTGTATGGCAAGTGCAGTTGCAGTTGGTGTTGCACTTAAAGGGGTGGTTCAACTTTAGGTACATTTTTGATGTTATAGAATGACCAATTCTAGGCAACTTTTTAATTAATTAACTAAATATATATTTTTTTTAATTATTTGCCTTTATCTTCTTCTTCTTCTGCTTCTTTCCAGCTTTCAAATGGGGGTCACTGACCAGATCTAAAAACAAGCTGCAAAGCTTAAAATTTATTGTTATTGCTTCTTTTTATTACTCATCTTTCTATTCAGACCCTCTCCTATTCATATTTCAGTCTCTTATTCAAATCAACGCAGGGTTATATGGACCCTAGCGTCCAGATTGCGTATATCTTATTTTAGTTGGGATCAAGTACAAGGATCTGTTTTATTATTACAGAGAAAAAGGGAAATTATTTTTTAAAAATCTGGATTATTTGGATAAAATGGAGTATATGGGAGACTTTCTGTAATTCAGAGCTTTCTGGATAACAGGTTTCCAGATAACGGATCTCATATCTGTATCAGTTAGGGGAGTGGCCATGTTAATTTTCTGGGATTCTTTGAGGAGGGAGGATGGTGCCAGGAGGATAGTGTTTGGGAAGGTCCCAGTGAAGAGAGCCCTAGGGTAAGAGAGGACCTCAGTGGACATTGTACTAAGATTAGCTAGACGTAGGATGGATCTTACATCTTAGGGGCCAAAAGTAGCAGAGACGCCAACCAAGCAGGTATGTTATGTGTTTTACACTGCCTTCACTGCTTCTCATCACTATAAATATGCAATTTTAACACAGCAATTGGTGGTGTAAAAGGAATAGAAAATTATATTGACATTTAATTGCCCATTAGACAGAGAAATTCTGTCTATTTTAATCCATTCTAAATTACTGCAAAAACCCATGACAAATAAATTATTCAGATTACAGGAAGGACATCTCCCATAGAGTCCATTTTTACAGCTCTCAACTCCCCCATTTATTTTTGGGAGTTACTAGTTTCTGCTCTGTCCCAAATCAGGTGCGTGTATGCGCAGAACATTTCAGTGATGTCAGCAAAGCAAAGTGCTCGTGTGCAGTGCATTTCCGGCAACTTTGGAAATTTTCCGGCTGCGTGCGCTGCAAATTCCCCCTTAAAGCAATTTCAAAAGTTGACAGCTCTGCATTTTGATGGTACCTCCGCTGCCTGAATCCATATTGGTGTCAAAATACTCCTACTGGGTTTATTTCATATTTAAATACTTTTCATGAGACTTAAGGTGGTACAAAATTACAGAAATATCCAAACCCCCCAGGTCCCAGGCAAACCAAATAATAGTTCTTGAACCTGTGTAGTGCATAACTAGGTGCCCATTACTCTGAGTTATATTAATGATATAAATGTAAATGAATTATGGGCAATGAAAGTGACATTTCAGACTTTCACTTGAGCATGTGGCTTGAAGATAAGCCAGGCACACAATACATACATTAGTCCATGTGTCTGTATCCAGGCTCTTGGGTAGGGAATACATTTCAGTTATGTGCTTATGAACTTCATGTGCAATTGCTTTAGCTACAGTAAATAGCCTCGGATTTATGGAGCAGGGTCATTATCTCAAGCACAGCAGGCTAGTAGATTACCCTTGGTTACAGCGCATTTCACTTCAATGTTTTTTCAACTCCTTCATACTGTATGTCTTGTGGTCAGAATACACTTAATAGTGCCCAGATACTACTATGAATGACACCATATGTGACTTTACTGTGTGACTTAGAGGACAGGGACTAAACAGTTTACAGATGTTTGAATAAGTAAAGAGGGGTATTATATTACATGTTAAAAGTAACAGTTTTTATAGATAACAAGATAGACTGAACTCCTCATTTAGGCCCCTTGGGACTTGTGTTTGTAAAGGCCCAATCCAGTAAATCTCACGCTGAAGTAGTTTTTGTTTCAAACTCTGTCCGCTCTTAATTACCACCTTCTCTAAGATCTGCCATCGTAATTGCGATATTTTATGTTGTTTCTCAGAAAAATATTTAGCCAATGTAGTTTCATGTTTTTTGTATTTATTAGATGTAATGTCCTCATCTGTAATAGGTTTAAAATTACGTATGGTGGATTTATGTTCGTTCAATAGTGTTTTGATTGGTCTGCTTGTTTGACCAAATGTAGGCCATACTTTACCAATTTCCTCTTTAATTCTTTCCAAATCCCCTTGCTTGTATCCTTTAGCCAGGAATTTATTTGCCATTTTTTTTGGACGCCTGGGTATATAAATCATCTGTGGAGGTAATTCTCCTAACCTGTAACATTTGATTATTGAGCAATCCTTTAAATAACCCCGGGGGATGAAAACTCGTAGGTATTAATAAATTATTTCTGTCCGTTGCTTTAGTATATAGGGAGGTAATGATCTGTGTCACTTGATTGTATGTTGACATCTAGAAAATGGATATTAGTCGGATGACAATCAAGTGTGAATTTAATTCAAGTGTGAATAAATCTGATATGAATATATTCAAGGGAAAGGTAATTTATCCTCTTTAGCAGGGAAAGTATATTCACATAATTATTTTCTAGTAAGATTGTATTTTTTCCCAGATGGATTACCTTGTGTGTGTCAAATTGGACGTTTTCCAACTAAATGGATAAAATGATTTGAGAACATGGACTTTTTTCTAATATTCATGTATATGGACATTTTCTACATTTTTCTAAAAAATGTTTTCTACTTGTGTTTATATTTGACAAAAAGTTTTTTCTATTAATTGTGTTTTTTTCTCTCTGGTGGGAGGGTCTTTAGGCTACTTAAGGGCTGTAATTGTTGATAGCCACCTCACCTGACGAAGGGGCCAGCCCACGAAACATTGTTAACCTTTTGTTTATGTAGCTGAAACATGCCTTATATATATTATATGTATGTTCTTTCATAGGAACCTAGGCCTTTGTATACTGGGAGATGCCAGTTCTACGCAAGTGAATCTGGGATTGCATATGACCCTTTCCAAACTGAGGTGAGTTCATTAATATATATTTTAGAGGGGGGTTTAAAGAACCAAATGTATAGCAGAGTCTGTACAAGTTATACTGAGCATATTAAGTTAAATAGAACATATCTTCAAATTTGCCCTCACAAATATGCAAGCCAGAAATGACCTTATATTTCAAGGTGGGCTCAGGGACCCTAACACATCATCACAGAAGCCTAACTACGGACCACCATCAGAGCTTTTCTAACTGGAACTTGACTTTTTTCACAGGTATTTTGCAGACCAGCTGCAGGACCTCCTCATGTTGCAACACTGGTTATTAAGCAGGGTTGTTGATGCGCATCCAAGATTATTTACAAATCAGACTTGAAACATGCAGATTTTACAGGCATTTCAGTTGGGTTTATGGTAGTGTTAGTGTAGCTAGATCATTCGTTTAAACACCAAGTAACACAAAAACTGCAGCTCAGATATAAAGAACTATTCTGCCTAGCTCATACAGTGTATGTAAGGTTACTTTTTTTATCTATGCCATGTCTCATATTTAATGGCAACATGCAGATCAATAGGATCTTGGCGCTGAGGGGATTATAACAGGGCCACCAAAAAGTAGAAAAGATGCACATGCCATTGGTTATTAGTTCAACATCATGCAACAGGCTGAATACAATCCATTCCATTCAGTGTCAGACTGGGACACACACCCAAAAACCTTTGACTAGGGGCCCACCAATTAATTTTAGACCAGGGGCCCACTCTCAGTACTATTATTCTTCCTCTCCTCACTCAACCTCTATTCTCCTAGTCTCTTTCTTTTACATACTATAATCTATTATTCCATCTATTAAGCCTCTTTGCTCTCATAGAATTTGGGAATAGCCATGAAATAGGCCAAATGTCTAGCAGCATGAGGGCCCACTGACACCTTGGCCCACCGGGACTTTTCCTGGTATCCTGGTGGGCCAGTCCGACACTGATTCCATTCTATAGCATGCATCCGAATGGACTACTAGTAAAATGCACCAAGAGAATTACCTAGCTCTCTAAGCAGGATCCTCATTCACTCCTCTGATCCTTATGCTTTCTGAATTTTCTTTTGGTACTGTTTGTGGCCTTGCCTGCATTTCTTTATAGTCTCTTCTCTGTAGGTGCCATGCTATACAGTCGACAGCCAGCCATGCCAGCTACGAGTAAAAACCCATACATGTTACTGCTGTGATTTATACAACTGTCAAAGGTAGGACTCTGTTCATCTAATTATCTACCTCGCAAGAACCAACCATAGATTAGCTTGGATCTCTCTGTTTAGCTGTAGGACTCAATAATGGCCATGGCAGTATATTTTGTCACCAGCGCTAAATCTTCTCCAGTGCAGGTGACAAAACATCAGAAAACCAGAAAAATATTCTCTACTTTTGGCGAAGCTATCACTTTCAAGGATATCTAAATCTTAAAAAATGAATGTAAAAGTGTTCAGAGATCATAAACCTCAGATGACCGTTCTCATGTCTTTCCTGAGCAAAGCAACTCCAGAATAGTCCTCTGTTTTCCTTTGGAACATATTCTTTATAATTGAAAGAAATGATCAGCAGGTGGCATAGTTATAAATTAGCAGTTAATAAACAGTTTAATAGCTTTGAAAAGTTGGGGGGTGGGAGGGGGAGAACAATGTTAAATGCCAACATATATAGAAAAAGCACCTTGAGCAATTATAATTTTTTTTAAAGGTTTACATATCCTTTCATGGTAAATAAATAACAACTAATCAGCCGTTAGGTTTGATCAGTCTATTACCAGATAAAATATGAAAGCACGATCTGATTGGCTGCTGTGGCAAACCTATCTTTCTAAATGAGGTCTAGGATTTATTAAGTAACATTAGAGCTGTATGAGACTAGTGCATGACAACCAATCAGCCTTTATATTTGAGTTTACTGCAAATTAAGAAGGGAAATATAATGTCTGACTGGCATATAGAAAATGTTACTAAATGAACTGTATGTGTGAAATGGTTGAGAAGGTCACTTATTGCAATCATAATACCATTTCAAGTAGTGCAACAAGCTAGACTTGAGGACGTTAAAAACGTTCTACAACATACATAGTTCTTTAGGGGCTGAAAACACAAATGCTCATGAAACATTAGCTTAGTCTTGAAAGTTGGCTTCAATGCCGTACTTTTCCCTGTGCTCCCTATTCTCATCCCTTATTAATCTGTTCTTTATTAAATTCTTCTGCAGTCAAGATCCACCCTCCAGCTACTATGAATTTGTGGGTGTAAACAGCTGCGAGGATGTAGTGCACTTATATCGACTGCTATGGGCCTCTACTGTGCTGAATGTGGTGGGACTGTTCCTTGGCATCGTCACATCTGCTATTCTGGGAGCCTTTAAAGACATGGTAGCGTATAAATTTTAGCTAGATGTATACTGTGCAAGTTTACTAAGAATCCACGATTTTTCAGTTCAATTGCAGACTCTGTAAACTGTTCTAAATTAATACATTTAGTTTATAAATTTCTTATCTTTGTCCCTGCTGAGCAGACTCCCTTAGGGCAGAGACACACGGTCAGATTCGGGTAGATTAGTCCACAGCGACAAATCTCTTCTTCTGGGGACTAATCTCCCTGAACTGCCTCCCCTTGGCTTCCAGCCGGGTAGAATGAAAATCGCCATCGGGATGGCGCTTCCTTTTCCGAAGTCGCCTCACGAGGAAACTTCGGGCAACTTCGGAAAATGATGCGCTCCAAGTGCCATCCCACCGGCAATTTTCATTCTACCGGCAGAAAGCCAGGGGGAGGCAGTTCAGGGAGATAAATCGCCCCTAATCTCCCCGAATCTGACAGTGTGTCTCTGCCCTTAAAGGCAGCTGTTGGAATTGATACAATGGTTGCAAATTCTCCAGAAATGCTGCTGAGAAATGTATCAACTAAATGTTGCAAAATTGTAACAGAGTTTAGAGTGTGCCTGAAATTACATTAAACTTTAAAACTAGATTTTGAAAAATTGGAAAGTAATTGAGAAAAAGTCTTTATTTTTTGTGAATAATCTGAAAAGAACTGAACTGGAAAATAAAGGTGTTTGGAAGGTGAACAACTCTCACTAGATTATGGGTGTCCCTGAACTACACAACAAAGAATCCGAACGGCACCTGACATTTGTCAGAGATGTGTGTGAATTGTAGTCTAGCAACATCAGCTTGGACTGGAACGTTATAAATTAAAATAATGTAATAGAGCCAGTGAGGTTGAGTGCTTTTAGTAATCTTTGAGTTCCAGATGTGCTTTTTAGGAGACAAATCTAAAGAAATCTGTGGCTGGATTTGCTTTATTTTATAGGCACCATTGAATCACCCAAACTTCAACTCTGCACCACCTCCTCAGATTCTGTATAATCCAGCCCATCAGATCCTAACATACACAGGCTTCTGTTCTCCCACAACGGCTCTTCCTTCCTACGCATCTTATCCAATGCCTGTGCAGGTAAAGTACAAATTCATCTCATGGCTATGTAGATAACTGCACAGTACAAAACAATGGATTTTCCATGCAAAAAAATGGTAAAAAAAAATGCAAACTGATGCAGTTGTTATACTATGATGGGATTTCACCTTTTGTGAACATCTCCCCATGCTCTCCCTGCTTATCCCAGCTGAGTGACTTCTCTTGTACTGCCTTAATGCAAAGATAAGCAGCGGATTTGCAAGTAGAATCAGGGCAGTGCAAACTCCAAGTCCTATGGCACACACCCTTGCTCCTTTGCATAGTATTCAAAATTATAGATATTATTGGACAGGACTCTCAGATGCTCTCAATTATTCTCTGTAATGTTAGAAAAAGGGTAATTGTGCTAGGTTACCTTGGGGCTAGATTCTATTGGTCTAGTGCCAGATTCCTCATGAAATACAAACCTAACACAATTTAAATATTTCAAATAATTGCCACTTCTAATGTTATCAATGTATTCCTATGTCATTCGTGAATTATGAAACATTTTTTATTGCAGCCATCTGGCTCTTATCCAGCCATTTCATCTGCAGATATTTCTTTATCAGATGACATCCAGAATCCATCACAGTCCAACTCAATGAATGGCCTTGCTTCTAATGCAGCCTCTCACTATGCATCCAGCATTCAGTTACCAGGTGAAAAGCCGCCACCATATGTCCCCTAATAAAAATACAAAGACTATAAAGGTACAGACAACTGCAGGAAACAAAGGATTAAAGGGCTTGTGAGTCATTTTAGAACACTGCTATGAAAGAGTGGGTATTTAAAACAAACAAATCCATGAAATGTTTTGTTGTTTCATCTGTTCTTGAATTGAAGTCTTAATATTCTTGTATAGAAGCCATGATTCTATTCACAGGTAATAAATAATTCCCTTAAACCTTGTATGATACAGTACTACTTAATCTACACACTACAATTTAAAGAAACATGTCAATGTAAAAGGGGCAGCAAAATGTGGCATTGACTAAAGCTGCATGATACGGTAAACAAATGACATCTTGAATACCATTAAGCAATGTAAACAATTCATTCTTCCTGGGAACTTATTACATCGCTTAATGGAGGCAGTTCTCTTTTAGAGAATTAGAGTAGCAGAAATAATTGTGGGCTGAAGAGAGGAATTGTTAAAGGCTATTTATGAGAGAATAGTAGTAGTCTAAAGTGGACACAATGTGTTTAAATAGTTGCTGTTACAGTGTGTTATTATTGCTGGACTCGATTTTGTGAATAAAGCATTTACCGCAAGATGTGGGTCATGTTTTATAAAATACCAAGAGAATTGTATTTCAAATTTAGATGTCATACATTAAAATGGGTCTCTGTGGACCCACAGAATGGTCATTTCTATGGGCTGCTGTCCAATGATGAGGTCCAATGTTGGACTGGGTGGTCCGGGGCCCACTGCCCCAGCCACTACTCCCCTAGGCATGTAACTTATTTTAGATTGGTGCAGCCGAGATCGGGGTCAGAGGGAAGTAAGGGTGCAGCACCCAGGGCAGGGAGCTGGTCTGGGTTGGTGGGGTCCCACGATGGCCAGAGCCCACCAGCTTTTTCCCGGTGTCCCATTAGCCCAGTCTGACTCACTCAACACTTTCCTAATAACAATGCACTTTTGATTAAAAATGTTTTTTTTTGTAAATATTTTATTTATGTGTAAATTGTTAATTATAAAGCAGTGTTGCTATTAAAAAAATAACACATTTTCCAGTTTTTGTTACCACGCGAAAGTTACAAGATCATAACAATCCCTAAAAGTACTTTAACTCACATGTCCATGACGTACAAATCAAAATGGCCACAATGTTCTGATATTTAATATTAGGGTATTTTTTAAAAACTATTTACAAATATATTACAAACTTGAACCACGACTTAAAGGCATAACATGAAAAAAAAAACAGTTTCACACGGTGTAAAAATCAGCAGGTCCTACTTCAGTGTTTTAAGAAACTATACAAACAATACTGCAAGTCTGAATAATTTATATATAAAAAGTCATTTGGGATATTTGGTTATGGATATAAGGCAATGAACTTATTTGCCGGATTTAATCGGAGGGCAAGAGTGTGATGTGATGTCATTGTGCTTGTATACCGCATCATCCAAATCTAGTGGTTTATTCTGAATCTTCATTGTCATACAGCCATGGTAGAATGCAGTGACTGGAGTCGCAGTTACAGCAACATCTGTTTAATTCAGAAGGAAAAACCCAAGTCAGAACTATACACACATAATAATATTCCCGTTGTTCACTTTCTGTTGCTTCTATAGAATTGTTTTTAACTTGGAATTTCAATGCAGGACTATTTACATATTGGGTATAACCAGGGCCGGACTGGGGGTAAAAAAGCAGCCCTGGCAAAAAAAAAATCAAAGCAGCCCACATGTAAACACACGATGGTCTGACTTGTACACATCCACTCATATATAGGGGTAAAACGGCAAAAATTTATGTATAAACAAATCCCTGCTTTCTGCAGGATGTAAAAAAATATTATAGAAATATATTTTTATTGGTAACACTAAGTAAGATAACCATGGTGATAAGGTGTGCTGTAAAGGTATTCCTGAATGAATTAATGGATTTCAAGTGAAAACGTTTCTCACTTGCTACTGTTTATTCATAAAAAAATCCCCCATGTAGCCACATGTTCTTTTTTACAATTCATTCTGCTGGGTACCTACATAATCTAGATGACAGTCCCAGACCCAACACCACAGTAAAAAAAGCCACACAAACATGGGAGATAAAACAAACACTAAAAACCCACTGGTTACCAGGGACCCCCATACAAGTTAAAAAAAACAATTGGTGGTTACGATAGGGGCCCCCCCATAAAAGTTTTAAAAAAAAACTTCATTGGTGGACAGATAGAGACTGTAGAAAGAGAGGGACTCACAGAGAGAGTCAAAGTGCAGAGAGAAGCAGAGTGCAGTGAGACAGAGTGCAGAGAGCAACAGAGTGCAGAGAGAAAAAGACAGAGTAGAGAGAGAGAGACATAGTGCAGAGAGAGACAGAGTGCAGAGAGAGACAGAGTGCAGAGAGAGACAGAGTGCAGTGAAAGAGAGAGTGTAGTGAGAGGCAGAGTGCAGAGAGAGACAGAGACTCACAGAGAGAGACAGAGTGCAGTGAGAGAAAGAAAAAGAGCAGCGAGAGAGAGACAGAGGGACAGAGAGAGACAGAGAGAGAAACAAAGACTCAGAGAGAGAGAGAGGGGGGGAGAGAGAGACAGAGTGCAGGCGAGTGCAGGCTAAAGAGATTCCTGAGAAGCACAGTGTCAAGTGACATGTACATACACTAGTGAACGATTGTATCCTCACCTGGCAATCCTCCAACATATGTCTTTACACCCTTTCCTAAGTGGTCATTTAGCAGAAGCAAAGTCATCTGCATCTGTGAATCAGGCAGTTCTTTTAGTCCGAGGGTCCCATCAAAGGAAAGGAGTACATCATTGATACTAGCAGAAATTTCCACAATATGTTCTCTGTCACAGACCTGGACTTCTATTCTGGACACAACAACATTCTCTACTGAGAGAATAAGGAACTATAAGGGAAAACAATGCAGAGGAGAAATAGTTATTAAAAGTTTTTCATTGTGTCAGTCAACATCTGCAATGTTACCAAAGAAGAAAACAATATAAAGAACTCCCTAACAAAGAAGCATTACTCAAAATGGCACCAAAATGACAGTATTCAGTAACAGCGCTACTTTCATATTTGTTCTTGTTTACATGTTGCTTCCCCATGTGACATTGTATACATCAGTACAACCAAGTTGCCATACATAAAAATACACATTATTTTGCTCAACTTGTAAGAAAAGGTTTTCCTGTAAGCTATACTTACTTGTCTTTTAATTTTTGCAGAGGAGTGGTAGTCAATCAGAGCTAAAGATAAAGGGACAGCCATGTCCTTTGAAACTAAAGCAAACAGGACACCAGTATCAGTAGCTGGGTTTATTTGTGCATTAAACTCTACTCTCCAGTTTGCCTCAGTTTCTTCCTTTGATGGATATGCTGAAATAAATGAGGAAAATGGTAAAAAAAAAGTCATTTCATATATCATATATCCTCCCATTTAGACTGTAAACCCTACGGGGTAGGGTCCTCTAGCCTTTTGTTTCCTTCACACTGAGCACTTAATCTGTATTGTAATTATATTTTATATTTATGTGAATTGTATTTCTAATAATACACTTATTGTTACTTTTTATTTCAATGACCCCTTGTTTGTTACTACTAATTTATTGTTTTGTTGTACAGTGCTTTGCCCTCAAGGAGCGCTTTACAAATAAAAATATACATACATATATATATTGGGGAAAAGTAGAAACCATCCAACACCGCAATAACATATTTAAATATCTATGTCTTTTAAAAAAAAAAATCTATGTCTTTTATAGGCTTCCTTATACAAATGCCTTGTGAAACGATACTGGCCCAAAACTTTATGAAGCAAATGATCTCATAACCATGTTGCATCAGCCACATTTAATGTGACTTATGTTGTATTCAGTTACAATGTTCTTAATTCATATTAGTGATATCTGCTTTTTCATACATACATGACATTGTTCAAAAGTATCAGTCCACATTTTTGTCCAAAAGTATTTACTGTATTACAAAATGTTTACCAGTTATTGTATTTTATGGCCACATGTATTAGGACAGTGCTACAACTGCATGTCATTAGTTGGAAAACTCACTGCGAAGAACTGTCTCTAGAGGCAATGTTAACCTCAGAACTATTGGGTGGTAACATTATTTTTTTAACAAGGAACAGAAACATTCTAACATTATACCCATTGGTGCAAAGGTGTCCGTCATTGGACACTGGAACAGTGGACACACTCTCTGCAGTAATGAATCAGGCTTCACTATATAGAAATTGAATAGATGACACTAAGGGGCCGATTCACTAACTTCGAGTGAAGGATTCAAAGGTAAAAAACTTCGAATTTGGAAGGTTTTTTTGGGCTACTTCGACCATCGAATGGGCTACTTCGACCTTCGAATCGAAGGATTCGAACTAAAAATCGTTCTGACTATTCGACCATTCGATAGTCGAAGTACTGTTTCTTTAAAAAAAACTTCGACCCCCTAGTTCGCCATATAAAAGCTACCGAAGTCAATGTTAGCCTATGGGGAAGGTCCCCATAGGCTTGCCTAACTTTTTTTGATCAAAGGATATTCCTTCGATCGTTGGATTTAAATCCTTTGAATCGTTCGATTCGAAGGATTTAATCGTTCGATCGAAGGAATAATCCTTCGATCGTACGATCGCACTAAATCCTTCGGCTTCGATATTCGAAGTCGAAGGATTTCAATTTCCAGTCGAATATCGAGGGTTAATTAACCCTCGATATTCGACCCTTAGTGAATCAGCCCCTAGGTTTGGTGGATGCCAGAAAAATGCTACCTGCTTTAATGCACGCCAACTGTAAAGTTTGGTGATGAGGAATAATGGCCTTGTGCCAGCCAAACAAAAGCTGATCTGGGCCACATATTGGGCCACATCAGTAGATCTGATCCAGGGGTACAATAACTGAATCATATGGAGAAGCCTACAGACTGATAGGATGAGAGCCGCATCAATGAATCGATACAGTTCTTATCGGACTGTAAAATTAAATCAGCCCAATAGATATTAAGTCAGATATCAGTCAGGCAGGCCAGTCTGTGTTTTCTGTATAACATCTTGCAATTAATGGGATTACAAAAAAATAGACCTTGTGATTCTTACTGTAATCTATGTTGAACATGGCAAATCCTCTACCAGGGAAAAAAGAGCCTCTTCCAGCAACTAAGAAACATTGCATTTTTTCTGTCATCCTTACTGTCTCTTGAATTGATGTATCTTCACCATTTAACCAGTTCCAGTTGCGCATGCAGCCATCAAGGCGTGGGTTTATCTGGGGACACAGACAAGGGAGAAACAGTGTTTTTAAAATGGAAAACAACAGATGAAATGACATAAGAATGCTGGGATTTGTAGTTTTACAACCTTGGTTAAACTGCATAAACAATGCAATATAATTTAATTTGTGATTTTCCCTGAACAAAATATTTAATTTAATGTGGTGCTTCTTTGTGGTAAAATGTTGTTATACTTCAGATAACCGTTCTTATATCCTAAGCTTTCCACACATACAGGGCATTCCTTCTGCACTCGTCTAATAAGTTAGCCTAGAGGCTGAACTATTAAGTTTGGCCTTGTACAGACAAAGGCTAAATGTTAGATCCTTATCTTCTGTTTGCCATCTATCACATCGTTCATCCTCTGGTGGCTGAAAAAAATGCACCCTAGTTGCAACAGAAGTGCACAAATCCCCATCATGTTTATAGTGTGCACAATTTTTTTAAAATAATTTAATAGAATTTAATATATGACACTTGTAATGGAACAGTCTGCACAGCATCCATAGCCACATAGACATCCATGTAATTCATAGAATCAATTTTTTAATAATAAAAAAAAACGACACATTTTGGCCCTTCCAGCAATTTTAAGGAGCATCTGGAAGGTCAAGAGACTGAAATCCCTCTATTAAATACGCTGGCTATTGTTCTTATATTTCAACATGCTGAAATGTGAATAATAAATTAAAGCATAAAGGTCACTATCAGCCATGATTCATAGAACTCCTAATTGAACTTACCAACTGGATGAGCTCACTGCTTTTAAAGGGAATGCCTCCAACTGTTAAATTCAGCTGGTATAATCCTTTGTCTACACTAAACAGATCTCCAGATGCTGCTATCTTCATGACTGCATCTTTGTTGACCTTGATAACTAGATTCCGCTGCAGTTCTTCAACAGAAATCTGCAAGGGAAAGCACACATCAAAACAAACACAATAAACCAATTAATCAGATTTATATTTGCCTAATAATAATTCGATTTTCTATATATATATATATATACAATAATACATTGTTTTATCCCTTCTTATTTGAGTAAACGGCTGTTGCTGTTAACATTATTCACAACAAATTCCATAAATGTATATCAAATGAAGTGAAGCTAAAAACCATTTGTTTGTTTCCACTTGTGTTTGCTATACCTACTTGTTTTATTGTTATTACTGTTTTTTTTATTTGGGTGAGCTTACAGTATTACATAGTTATAGGAATAATAGATGGGTATAAACAAGGTAGTGAATTTACAAGTAAAAGATAAGTAAAAGCCAATGGCTACAAAGAAGATTTCAGCAGTCACATCTGGAATCAATTTGTTTGTAGGGATAAGCTAAAAAGAAATCTTTACCCAGTGTTAACTAGATAAAGTTAAACCCCATTGCAATAAAATAGTGTTCACTTCAGAAATCAGTTTGGCACTTATGTGCGTTTGCACTTCTTATATATATATATATAGATATAGATATAGATATAGATATAGATATAGATATAGATATATATATATATATATATATATATAGATATATATATATATAGATAGATATATATATATATATATATATATATATATATATATATATATATATATATATATATATATATATATGGATACTTACTCACTGCATTCTAAGGTGATAATTTATTCATGGTTTTTCTTGTATCTTAGAATCAGGTCAATAAGCCTGTTCACAGACTCTCCAATCTCTCGGATTGTTTGAAATGGTGTTTTGAAGGACAGATTGTGCACATGAGCCAATGCATCAAGAGTCTCAAAATGAAAGGATTTATTGTTGGGTAAGGCGAATGTAGTGGGAAAACAGATACCAAACTTACAAGAATTGTGAGTAGTACATCTGTAGAATTGATTTGGCCTGATGACTTCCTACCACAAACACATTATCATTAATATAAACCGGTTTGTGCTCCACTGTAAATGTATTTAGACGGTCAAAGCACAACTCCAGAATTGAGCTAAGAAATCTTTAAAGTGTTTATGAATACAAATTATTAGTAGAGATGACAGATTACATTGAAATCAATTTTGCATTTGGTGTAGACAGGGCATTTGCATTTAGTCTTAATTTTTTATGGCGCTATAATTATTTGCAACTTTTATTTTGCAGCTGGCAGGCTTGGACCTAATTACTAGAAACTGGGTGGGCAACAGGTTTAAAATCAGAATGGAGAGTAAAATGAAACATCACAGTCAATTTTGTATTTGCCTGTCAACTAGACAGAGCAGGTTATGACTCCCCCTACTGATATGTAAATTTATTGCTCTTTCACATAATTACATTCATTAGGGTGTATGCACAGGATTCCATCCACTCTGACCACAATATTCTGGGTTTATAGCAAAAAACTATTTAGCAGTAGCCATATTTTTCAGGATCTGATTGAGTTTATTACCCACACCTTTGTTAATGTAATATTCAGATATATTACTTGAATGCAAGCCCCAGCAGCTGGCAACTAATCTGGTCTGCTCCCACAAATAAAGTGGTATAGGTTTCGTCTGTTTGGGTGTAGTTCCATAATCAAAGTCATGTGCCTGCTTTCAAAACTGAAACTATATAGCATAACTATGCGTATGGAAACAAGCCATATTGACTAACTGTCAAGGAACGACTTTGAGGAAAGCGAAGGTAACTATGCACTTGCCAGGTGAACTGTGATTAATGAGCTGTTACATTTCTCTCTCTCACAGTACGTGTACGGTGACACATTTATGATCTGACACAAAAATCTGGCATAGACACCAATGCTAAGAGTTTGACACCAATGCTCCATATTCCACTTTAATAGCATCCGTCCATTGCATAATAATATTACTGCGCTGAAATCTGTACATCTGTAACATACCCACTCATTAGAATCATCTTGATTGTGTTATCAACTGCCTTTTACTGGAGAAGTGCATATATGGAGATATCCTAAATGTGGACCTCTGCTGAACTTCAAGTCCCAAAAACTGGGGATACTGGGAGTTCCAGTTTAACAGATGCAGGGCTTTCACAATTATTCCAGAGCTAGTGTTTAGACAACACGCACATATGTTAGGATCTGTTTTTGCAACACAAGCTACAGAGACCCCAAGCAATTTCAAATTTTTCCACCATTTTTTTTGCTCTCATGATATATAATGCATTTTACCATATTTTATGCCATTTGTCTTCTGGTGCCCTGAAAAACGTCGGGTTCTATTGTAACTGCTTTCTAAACACAAAAAACCCTAGCACTTACATGACACCTAGAGGCACATTTATCAAAGGTCAAATTTCGAATTCATGTGAGTTTTTAAAAACTGCCCACATATAAAAAATCCAATTTTTAAACTCTGATAAATGCAATCAACCCGATACAAATTTTAAAAATTCAATTCGAGTTTTTTCTCTGAAAAAACTAGAATGTAAGGAAGGTTGCAAACAACTCAAAATTGATCCCTGGACCTCTCCCATTGACTTAAACAGCAATTCGGCAGATTTAAGCAGTGAATAGTCAAATTTGAGTTCTTAAAGGGCCAGAGTATGATAAATCTCAAAAATCAAATTAGAATCTTTTTTTAAAAAAAAAAAAACTCACTAGTTGAATTTGACAGCTTTGACCATTAAAAAAACTTGAAAATTTGAATTTCTAATTTTAAATTCGGCCCTAGGAATATCTAACTGACAGCCCTCCAGTTAGTACAGGAATGCCGGGAGTTGTCATCAGAAGTGGCTATAGGATGATTTAAAAATGAACAGCAATTTAGGGATGTAAAAATCACTTCAAATGTGTACCTCAATAATTAGTTCCCCATACTGAGAGTATGAGAAGGGAAGCTATTAGGCAGTGCTGTCCAACTTCTATGTACCGAGGGCTGGAATTTTTCTGGTCTACATGGTGGAGGGCCAATAATGGAAACCAGTTTTACACCACGCCCATGTTACCACAAAACCATGTCCACATTAATAGCACATCAAAAAAACCAAATGATTGGTGCTCACTGCAGGGATATCACTCATATGTGAAAAAAGTTAATTCGTATTAAGACATACCCTTAAATCCATATGCCTCCTCCCCTGTGGTTAACACAGCACCCCCAGCATATGATTTAACACCTTAGGGGCCCCTAACAATAATTTTCAAATTGAAAACCCCCAGAACAAATACCAGGCTTATGTTCCACAGGCACACCCACGGAGCATAGGGCAGACAGAGTATGGCACACACGGGGAGCATAGGGCAGGTAGAGTATGGTACACACATGAAGCATAGAGCAAGCAGAGAATGGCACAAACAGGGAGCATAGAGAAGGCAGAGCAGAGCAGGAGACAGGGAAACCTGTCAGGACCTGTACAGTGCTCCATTAGCATTTTGTATAAGGTGTGAACAGGTGAACAGTTTCAGTCTGGGTCTCAGGTGTGAACAGTACACGGCTTTAGGGGTGTGAACAATAGAGGTGTCACAAGTGTGAACAATATAGGGGAGATTACATGTGTGAACAATACGGAGGATTACAGTGTGAATTTGAGGTTTAAACAATGCAGGGGCCAGTTAATCTCTGTAGTGATGCCTTTTAAATTTTACACATGGTAAGCAGACACAGCAGGCAGAATTTAATGTGGAGGGCCACACAAGGGGGGCCTGCAGGCTGTCAGTTGGACAGCCCTGCTATAAGGTATTGTATTGTGTAGAGACCAATAAGGCCTCCAGAGCCATTTTTGCTGGTTCCCCCTGTTCACCTTGTGGCACTGTATATCCCACATCTGTTTTATGAATGCTAAACTCTTTTAAGACAGGCACTGATTGGGAGTACATTTGTACTACTCCATTATGGTACACAACCTCTAATATAATACAATATAACAACTGCCCTAATAGAGTAATCCAAATAGGGCTTTTGTGAACAAAAAAATAACAGAAAAGTGGCAGAGGCTAATGCAGAATAGCCTGGGCATTGATAAATACACAGTTTAGACACCTAACTGTTGTTGAACTGAACTCAAACTCGAAATTCCTCTGATGGCCTTTAGCTGTGGCATGCTGCATTTTCTGGATGTGCGTAGGGGGTTTATTTTTATGTAATTTCCAGAATACTGATTCTTGGGGAAGTTAAACCAATGATTTATATTCAGGACATGGGCAAAATATATTATGATACAGACTTTTTAAACTGTTGGCAATAAGCATCCATGACCACTATCTATATCCACAAGTGAGCAAAGACATTGAGGGTCATTTATCAACACTGGGCAAATTTGCCCATGGGTAGTAAACCAATCAGATTGCTGCATTCATTGTTCTACTTCCAGATGGCTTTAACAAGCTAATCACTGATTGGTTGCTATAGGTAACTGCCCATGGGCAAATTTGCCCAGTGTTGATAAATGAACCCCACTGTGTTCAATGGCAGCTCAACAGTTAACACTAAATTGTTAAAACTAAATTTAAATTCTGGAAGACAGAATACTAGGCTAGACATAACTATATGCTCTGAAAACGTTACCAGAATATTCCTATCTTGTATAAAAATATTTCCCATTGCTGTGCCTTCCCTTGTACCCCTGTACAAAAATCTGAAAAATACATTAAGGAGGTGGGTTTATTTTGTCCGTTTGTTAGAACCATTCACAGTTTACTACCAAAATGATTACATTGGTAGCAAGAACCCCGAAGACATTATTAAATTACTTTGTATTGGATTTAATGTCAGTACTTGTTGTTAGGTGCAGTGAGACCCCTGCTGTTCTGGTTAAGAAATGCTAGTAGAATACTTACGGATTGCCACATTCCATGGTTAATAAGTGGGCCACTGCTGGTGACTCTGCCTATGCCGTTATACTTCAGCTGCAGCTCCAATCTTCCATTCCGCAAAGCTAAGACAATCCAGGAACTGTCTTGGTGGCCTCCAGCAAAGAAAAGGACTCCTTCAGTGTCAAATGTCCTAAACTCGAACTCTGCCATAAGTCTGCCAGGATTCCATAGGAAAAAAAAAAAAAAGTTAAAAATGAATTCCAAGCAATATAAACAAATCCTAAAAAAAGGTCAGTATAATAAATACATATTATGCTTTATCAAACTTTATGTATGATGTTGGTTAGTGACCTGTTGCAATAAACCACCTTCTTTTTAACCGGAGTGCCGCCTTTCTATACATATACTGTGCAAATGACTTTAATTTGGATTTAAAGAGCTGTTTATCCAGGATTCAAATTGTGATAAGGCAAGTATAATACAGTATAAAAGATGTGGGGGCAAGATAGCTTTGTTTTGCCCTTACATTAATTTCCAGGAAATGCCTTCCTCCAACAACACGGGAACAAACTGCACTTTTGACACTATGAAGTTTACAAACACCATCCATCTTCAAGTAAACAAGGGACCCATTTCCCATCAAATGTAAAATCAAGTGTGCTCAAAATATAACTTGAGGAAACGCTCAGGAAGTGAAGCCACTTAAGATCTTGGCTAGGCAGAATTGTTTTCATTGTTTTCATCAATAACTGGCCTCTGCCTCTTCCTTTACTTGCTGTGTAAACACCAAATAAATTTTTTTTCATTTTACACAAATTTCATGATAAAATGCAATTACATATGTCTGAAATGATCTGTCCTTCATAAAGCCATGCTGATTATTACTCATTATACTGCCTCTGATTTTACTATACCGATTAATGTATAATGGAAAGAAGAACACTATTTGCAAGGAGTTTTAATATGTTCTCCCTGTACTTTCATGGGTTTCTTCCGGGTACTCTGGTTTGCAACACTTGAAGAACAAACCGGCAAGTTAATTGGTTTGTGATAAAACAGACTATTGTGTGTTAGGGACTTAGATGTAAGCTCCACTGGGACAGAGACTGATGTAGCAGTGCTACATATACAAAAAATAAATATAATCTGTGCCTCTTGCAAGGGTTCTTGTAGTCAGGTTTGTTGTTTTTTTTGAATTCCATAAATAGAGATAACATTAGATATAACTATTTTTTACCCCAGATGTTAGCAAATGTCTTTGCTAAGCTAGTACACCCTTCTATTGGGTGTTCTGAAATGTTCTGTAAATTACAGTTTCCAATTTACAACAATGCTGTATGTCCTTATTTTGTATTTGTTCCAATCCACATCTGAGGAAGTATCCGGTAGCCCTGAAACGCGTAAAGCGGGCAGCCTACAATATGTTCTGGGCATGCCTTTGCCATTTTTTTTTTAAAAGGTTTTTATTTTGCATTTTCCAACAATAAACAAACAAACAAATATTGTATTATGCATGATTCCATCTTTGAAATATTTGAATCCTGTACATTTGTATATACTTTAATTCAGGTATAATTCTGGATCTATTGCCCCTAGGGCACTTAAGTAGGTGATATAGGTATATATGCCATTGTTATCTTGCCTTTACCATTTTTAATGATTCTTCAATAAATTTATATTTTTTAATGGACAAATAATCGGCTCCTTTGGTGCTCCATTTTTTTCATGCTCCCAATCTTAGAATAGCTAGACTAAATTCCCTTATAAAGTGGTTTTAGTCCATAGACTCCTTAATGTCTTGCATGCAGAGTATTGTCATCGTACAGGTATGGTTTCTATTATGCAAAATGCTTGGGGCCTGGAGTTTTCTAAATAAGGGATCTTTTTGTATTTTGGATAACCATATCTTAAGTCTGATAAAAAAATTATTTTAACACAACAGGACTGACTTGCAAGAAAAAGAGTTTCATGTAGCTTAGTTAGGATCAGGTACAAGTAATGCTTAAAAATTATTTGCCTCCCAAGATGAAACTTTGGAATAAGTATAAGCATTTTATTTTCATGGTCCTTGCAGCTACCCGTAAATCTTATCTTAGGTCTCTTTGCTTGGATGGAGTTTTAGATATATCAGGAAAGCAAATTGAACCAAGCAGCTCCAGGCAGTATTTTTAAACTACAATGTGTTTATTTAGCAGTGTATGCTAAATAAACACATTGCAGTTTAAAAATACTGCCTGGAGCTGCTTGGTTCAATTTGCTTTCCTGATATCGTATCCCAAGGTGTGACACAGACACCTGAACCTGCAGCCGTAAGGAACTGAACATTGGGGTCTGAATCAGAAAAACTTCTTTATTATTGAGTTTTAGATATGGTAGCTCTGGCTTTAGAGATTTTTGAAACTTTTGTCCCCATACTTTAAAGTTTCTGGGTTCTGAGGATAAAACCATTATTGAAAAATGTATGTTCAGTTGCCATACAGATTCTCCTTTACATACTCACAGTAGTTTTAATATTTGATGAAGATGTGCACTTTTTTGTATAAGATGTAATTAAAAGTTTTGTTGGACTGATGGAGAGGATGCTATTTTTTTACTGTTATATTTATTTTTATTTTGTTTTAATTTTGTTTTCTAGGTTATCTATGTTCTAAGGCAGGGCTGTCCAACTGACGACCCGCGGGCCCCCCCCCCCTTCTTTGGCCCTCCAGATGCTGTGCCTGTTTACCATAGGTAAAAATTAAAAAATATCACTGTAGAGATAAACTGCACCCGGCATTGTTTAAATCTCAAATTCAGACTCTAATCCCCTGTATCACACCTGTGATCCCCCTGTATTGTTCACATTTGTGACACCTCTATTGTTTATATCCTAAAGGCCTGTACTGTTCACACCTGAGACCCAGACTGAAACTGCCCACATTGTTCACACTTTATACAAAATGCTAATGGGGCACCAGCACTGTTTCACTGTATGTAGTACATATTAGACTGAGAGCTTTCCTTGTCTCCTGCTCTGTTCTGTCTTCCCTCCCTGCAGGGCTGGAACTAGGGGCAGGCAGAGTAGGCACCCACCTAGGGCGCAATCATGGGCGGGGCACACTTTTAGGGGAATTTCATTTCTTTCTTTTTTAAACCCTGATTTGCTTGGCCTTTAATAGTTTTTCAACTTTATAAACCCCCTGTTCCAGACAGAATCACTCCCAGCTCCCTTTTGGCAGCTGCTGTCACAGGTACATATTTGTGGGCAATATCCTGGCTGCTACTTGCACAGGTAAACAGATGATATGATGGATATTTGGCTACTGCTGGCACAAGTACATATATGGAGGCAATTGTGTGGATTTTTGGCTGATGCTGGCACAGGTACAGATTGGGGCAATATAAGGGATTGGCTGCTGCTGGCTCAGGTACATGGGGCAATATGGTGGCTGCTGGCACAGGTACACAGATGTTTGAGGGCAATATGATGGATTTTTGGCTACTGCTGGAACGGATACAAATTGGGGCAATATGATGGATTCTTTTGGTTGCCGCTGGCATAGGTACAGATTGGGGGTAAAAATATGATGGATGTTTTCACTTATGCTGGCACAGGTACAGATTGGGGGTAAAAATATGATGGATGTTTTGTCTTATGCTGGCACAGGTACAGATTGGGGCCTGGGGGTAATCTGAGGGATTGACTGCCATTGGCATAGGTACAAATGGAGGCAATATGATAGGTGCTGGCACAGGTACAGGGGGCTATATGACTGGTAAAGTGGGAAATGGTAATGCAGGACTGGGTGGGGGGCACTGATTGAAGCCTTTGCCTAGGGTGCAAAAATACCTTGGCCCGGCCCTGCCTCCCTGTGTGTGCCATTCTCTGCTTGCCCAGTGCTGCTTGCCCTACCCTACCTGTGGGATGTAAGCCTGTTAGGGGTTTGTTAGCATTTGGAAATTGTTGTTAAGGGCCCCTAAGGTGTTTAATCATGTGTTGGGGGGGGGGGGTGTTGTATTATCCACAGGGGAGGATGAGGCATATGGATTTAAGGGTATGTTTTCAACATGACTTAAATTTTTCACATATGAGTGATGAGGGATTTCCCTGCAGTGAGCACCAACCATTTGGTGTGCTACCACTGTTAATGTGGATACGATCTTAAAAGTTCTTGTGGTAATATGGGTGTGGTTTACAGTAGGTGTAGTTTAAAAGGGGGAGTGGCCAACACTGACTTCCATTATCGGCCCTCCTCCACATAGGCCAGTAAAATTTTGGCCCCACAGAACTTGGACAGCACTGTTCTAAGGCATCATTCAATGTTTATTATTGATAGGTAATAATCCTGTAATGTTGTATTAACTAATGGGCTTGTGTCGGCCAATCCTTTGTTTTGTTTACTCATGCTGTTTATTTGAAAATGCTAATAACACAATTGAGAAAATTATTTGCTTAAAATGGAGTCTATGGGAGATGGCTTTCTGTGAACAGGTTTCCAAATAAGGGATCCCACACCTGTTCAGCTTTGAGGCAATATGGAAAATATGTACTGTTGGTGAGGCTAGAACACAGGTATGTCTGTTCAGCATCAGACATTACAGTTTTAAGCCTAGTAACATTGTATTAACTGAAAAAGCAGTCCCCCAAAATTACCAGCTTTAACAAATGGTTGCATATAGCATCAGAAATGTGTTGTAAATGAGGACACATGCCTAAACATAATGGCAATACAATATGGGTGCAAGTTCTGAGTCTTGAAAAACCACTAGTCATTTTTCTTAGCATTAGGAAATTCTTCAGAAGCGTTTCCATGATCTAGGCCAGCAAGTAAAAAATTCTAAAGACAAATGTTAAGTCGCTTATAAGTTTGTATGCCAGAAATAATTCTGCCTCTAATGAAGACAGCTTAAAATGTCAAGCAGTGGTTTTAGAAAGAAAATCTAGACACGCTCATTGCCAGATGTCTAGAAGCCAAAGCAGAAGAAATAACCAAAATTAAGTTATAAGGTAAATATTTTTACAGTCACCTAAACTATATATAAAAGCAGAAGGAATGCCAGAATCACAGAGGGTTCGGTTAATACATTTCAACTTCAGCTGGTCTTAGATCTGACTTAACAGAAAAGAATCTATAAGTCTCAGTGTACACCTAAATTACAAACATTCTGCAACTTCTATTTCTAAAGCAGATCCACAGCTGCATTTCTCAGCTTCAGGAGCTGCAAGTGCAGATTTCCAGTAGGAAAGAGTATTTTTTACCCTTTCATTTGCTGATGTTTCATACATTAGCAGACATACCATTGGATAATGTTGCAAGAGGTGCTATGGATATCCATATCAGCCAAATATCAAGTGACTTTTACTCATCTGTAGTTTTATAGCAGATATCTGATTTACTGCTATGGGGGTTACCAGACCTGGAGACAATCATGTCCCTGTTATTACATTAACCCCTAGGAGGAAACTGAGGAACAACAGCTTATGCTAAATAAGAAAACTTTTATATCAACAGTATTATAAAACTGCATCCCTGTGAGTTATAGTACTTGACACAATCTGTGGGGTATACCATGACATGAACTGAAAGACAAGGTTGTGATCAAGTAAAATCTATACTTTCTGAAGCAAACAGAAACTCTATTCATTGAACTCATATTTAAAGGAGCACTATACCCCCTTCTTCAACATATGTTCAATACTGGAGGTCTGAACTTGGTAAACTACAGACGTCCAAACTATTAAAGTATATGGGAAGTTTCACCAGACACAATGACACAGGATTTTCCACAAAAAAATGCTTGCCATTAATAATTTTCTGTTGAATTATTCTGAATAATGCACAAGACAATGTGTAAATATTTTGCTTTGAGCCATGTCAAAAAGTCATTTTTAAATACCGTATGTAACGTCAGTAAAAACAATTTCCCCGGTGGTAGAGAATTATTTTCATGCCCTTTAGGCCCATTTCTTTCTGTATTATCCATAAATGGTGCGGACATGTTGCTGAGAGGAGAGTGTATTATAGGCAGTGATCATGACACTTTCCCTCATATGTATTAAAAAGCATCACGTCTGCCCAGAAGCAGTAACCAACAGTAAACAACAAGATACTGGCTTCTAGTGGCTAGTAAATACTACCTGTTGATTGGTGGCTATAGGTGACCAGACCCGTAGCAAACTTTGCACCTTTTTTTTAACATAAGCTCTTTCAAAGATTGGAGAGCAAGCTTAGTGCTCACACGTACCCTCACCTGGTGGGTTGCTTTCTCTTGAAGCGCAGCCGGATCACAGGAGTGCCACTGAACATTCTGCCAAGGTATAAAGAATTTCTACTTTTTTCTGAGGCAAAAGGAATACACGGCAATATATCCTGCAAATTAAAGTCATGAAAAGGTTTAGTTGCTGGTTTCTTTAAAGAGTTAATACTTTGTATCCCCCCCATACTATACCTCACAAGTGTTCATGTTCTGGGATAGCTTAACTCCTCCTCTCCCATCACAATGACAAGTGTAGCTTCCAGGAGAGTTAACGCAAGTCTGCTCACAGCGCCCCTCTTTGCATTCATCTACGTCTTTAAGAATAGACAGAAAAAACAAAGAAAAGATGGGCCACAGCAATGAAAGTATCAGGAAAAACAATACTGCCACTGCAGTGAATGATGTGCGGCACACAACTACCAGTACCAGTTAAGTCTGTTCTGATTTCCTGATCCTACACAATACAGAAAAGGCATAGTCGAATCTCTGCTTCATGATAACTTCACCAAGACCCTTTTAAAGCGATTTTACTTCTTATTCAATTGTGCCTTAAAATGAAAACGTTTATAAGAAAACCTTGCTTTATGATTGACTTTTAGAATTTTATAGATTTTTTTTAAATAGTCAAAGGGAAATGAGTCAGGGGGAGGACCTTCTCATATTTTTCCTTATCTGCATTTGGTGTGTTGTTTGTACTGTCCCCAATATGTTGTACAAGTGGGAAAATGTTTACAGCGGATCTTTAAAATGTTAACAAAATGCAAAAAAAATAAAAATAAAATAGCACAATACAACATTTAAATCAGGAAGTATACCCTGACAGCTCTTTGTCAACTCATCATATCTGTAACCATCTTCACAGAGGCACACGTAGGTGCTGCGCACATTTTTGCACTGGGCAGTTCCACAGATATTGGGCGATTCTGCACATTCATCAATGTCTGTAAGAATATAAAATGAATCCCATGTTATGTAACAACGGCAAGAAAAAGAAAATATAAGTTGTCTGTTTTTAAATGAATGTGTAATCTATGTAGAGTTCATTTTCTATTTATATTCCTTTAATAAAGTCATTTTCAGCAATGGTCACTGCCCCACTTGAAATGGGGGAAGCCCTAAAACATATTTCTTAAAGTCGGCTGTTTGAATTAGTCCTAAGCTGCAATATGTGGCAGGAACTCTTACAAGTTTTATTGTGTACAAAAAAATTATTTGCATTTACAAATAAGCTATATTTCTTGGGTTACGGACCATCGTGTGAATGTGACAGTGACTTAAGATCCACAGGGACAGGGACTAATGTCAATTATATAGAAGCTCTGTAAAAATCCAACAAAATTAGGATCAGATCTCTCTGAAGAGTTCACACCAGGCAAAAAGAAGTGGATGAAAGGAAGGGCCTTAAAACTGCTTCTCCTATTTAATCAGCGGTCCAATTCATTTTAAATCATATTATACTTTATAATAACTTCTGGAATTGACACTGTAGTATCAGTCCTTATATCAGTTCGGCTATAGCTCCACATTAATTAAGGACAGCAAATAAACAACAGAAGAGTGTCAAAGACTCATTTGTGCAGATAATATATTTAGGTTTACAGAGCATATATTTTAATCAGTAAGCCTCATAAATGTCAGATGCCCTTATTTTAATCATCTCTAAAACATACCATTTTCCATAAAACTAGAATTGTTTTTTTTAGCAGGTTTCCCTTGTATCCAGACAAGTCCTTTAAAGCAAACACTCAATAACATGATGAAGATAAAACCACGTTGCTTCATAGCATAGGAAGGCATTTGTAATGCATACTGTTTAATGGACTGTAATTACCTGACCAAGGGCCGGGGGGGGTGGACATTCTGGAAGCATGATTATCATTGGTTAGTAGTAAAATAGAATAATGGTCATAATTTGCTTTGAACAACTAAACATGAAGCTGGTTTTCTGTAGTTTTTAAGAAATTCTTAAAAAAGGTAGGACACAACACCAAAGAGTTATGTTGATTCTGTTGATATATCAAGCAGGGAAAAATATCTATCAACATGCCCAGGCATGAAAGTATGTACTCTGTAACACTGCAAAGGAAACTTATTAGAGGACAGCTAGTTTCACAATATCTCCCAAAGAGAAATACTATTGCAGCTGCCAATGTTTACAGAAGCCAAAATCAGGAAAATGTGAAAACGCTATGTAACTGGCTGATTCCATTGGCTAGTTACACAAAGTTGTGCAGATTTGCTCTATAGAGTTGCTTCATTCTTGCCCTGTAATATAAAAAGGGTCTCTCAAGTCCCTTGGTTTATAAAAACAAAAAATCAACAACAATAAAACTACCCAACACACAACAATACTGTTGTTTCCCTAAACAGGTGCTATCCTGAATGTTATGTTGCTCATGGCATTCTTGAAGTTAAGAGCTGTCCAACAGGAGACCAAAGATCCAACACTCCATCTGGATCCCCTATGATGTATGATACAAATATTCCCCATTTTGGTTGCATTGAAGAGATGATTTTTTTTTTTATAGAGAATTAAATTGCTTCTCCTTAAAAATTCCTCCAGAGATTGATTTTTAAATGTATTGATACCCAGTTTTAATGCATTCCCTATAGTATGTGTATGTTAGAAATACCACATTCATAATAGCATCATGACAGTTAAAGCTTTTCAAGTAAACTATTATAAGAAAATAAAAATCCACTGAACTAAATCTATTACTTAGCCAAGCTAGACTAAAGACTCCAAGGGAGCAAGGACCTCATTACAGCATTGTTTATCACAGCACTGTGTCCCCAGGGGTACTCTAGAAGTACAGATAATCATTTAAAAACGCAGATACTTACCTATGCACAATTTGTTATTTGCATGGAGTCTGTACCCACTACTGCACAAACACTGGTGTGTTCCCGGCTTGTTGATACAGATCTGACTGCAATTTCCATTCTCTGTTGCACATTCATTAATATCTGCAATTAATAAATAATTTTGCATATAAAAGCCAAAACAATTTTGTTGTCTTTTATCTATAAAGAAACAATGATGATGTTCAGATGTTGTGGGCCAAATAAAAAAACATATGTACAAGCTAATCTGAATAGAAAAACAACCTAATTTATTGGCATATTATATGTTACAGGCATGTGCGCCCTGTGTAACATAAAGACCTGAGGGCTCGCAAGCGAGTCTGAATGACTCGCAAGCTAGGGATGGACACCTACATGCCTCCCCTGCTCATCTTTTACAATCAAGAATCGCCTAACACAGGCCAAACTTGACTTCATGAACAGACGGCAGGTGTCCCAATCCATGAATTAGTCCACACTGGACAAATTATATAATAAACAAAAAAGTCCAGACTACTTATATTTGCGTGAAACAAAAAAAATGATTTTACCAAACAAATTTGCAACTTTTTTTTCTCAAGCATCATTAGTTCCAATGACAGCATATCCTATTTAAGGCATAGGTAATAAGACAAGCCACCCAGGTAAAGGGTATATGCTAAGGTCCAACGTAATATTTAACCAATACGGCTTAAACGTTTCAAACTATACAGCATGTATCTCACAGTTATACAATGACATACATTAATCAATTTCATGTAATAATCAACCGCACACCTGTAGTTCCCTCTCACTGCATTGGTGGTGCTGGTCAGTGTCGGAACTGGCCCACTGGGATACCGGAAAAACTCCCGGTGGGCCCAGGTGTCAGTGGGCCCTCATGCAGCTAAACTTTTGGCCTATTTTATGAACAAAGAGGCTAAATAGATGGAATAATAGATTATTATATGTAAAGAAAACAAACTAGGAGAATAGAGGTTGATTGAGGAGATGAAGAATATTAGTACTGAGAGTGGGCCCCTGGTCTAAGGTTTTATGGTATGCCCCTGGTGTCCCAGTCCGACACTGGTGCTGGTCCTCCGTAGACCGAGCAAGGTCCCTTAGCAACAGCAAAGAAGAGTAAACTGATCTTTTTGTTCACAGATAAGAATTGCTGGGGGGGATTACATAATGAATTAAGGTTAAGTAATAAAACCACTGGCTGTGAGTCACTATACTGATTGTTTATTATATTTCCATAAGTGTGTTTTTCAATATTTGTGTTTTGAAATATATGAATTAACAATGTGACCCAAGATTGGACCCTGGACTGGACATTATCTTTAGTAAACCATGCATTCCAAATGTTGAACTTTTGTAAATACACAAATGGTTAATTGCTGCACTTGATGTGTTAGATGGACAACGTAAAATCAGGAGTAAGGAGAAATGCACAGCTTAAACAGTGAATAAAAGAATAAATCTATTCACTGTTTAAGATGTGCATTTCTCCTTACTCCTGATTTTACGTTGTCCATCACCATTTCTAATAATCAGCTGATAGAATCCATTTAATTGTACTACATTATTCTGCACCATTCATTATTATCCAATAAGTCAACAGTCCTGGCTGACGAGGGCTGAGCTCCATGCAAAATTAAAAAAACACAGTGTAAATGACAGTATAGAGGATGATTTAACCATTGTTTTGGTAGAAAGTAACTTTCAGTACCTGTACCGCAGCTTTTTCCAGTCCATCCAGGCTTGCAGTGGCAGAAAAAATCTCCATGCAGGTCTATACAGTGAAGGGACCCTTCTCTGTAGCATGGGGCTGAAGAGCACTGATCTGGTATATCTGTAAGGAGGGAAAAATACTAACTTGTTTGCATCAAAAAGTGAAATCATTCTTCCTTTGTCTCTTGGCAAGACCATGTTTGATCAAGTCATTGGCTAAACAGAAAACCATGCCTAATTACTGTAGTAAGTTGGAGACTAAATATAACATGATTAAGCATTAGGGGAAGGGCACACCTAGCTATTCGGTGAGATTTAGTCGCCTGGCGACTAATTGCCTCTTCTTTGGGGAGACAAATCTCCCCGAACGGCTTCCCCCTGTCTTCCGCCGGCTTTGATTACATTTTTTTTATTATAGCCGGTGGAAGACAGGGAGAAGCCGTTCGGGGAGAATAGTCGCCCCATAGAAGAGGCGATTAGATCTCCCCGAATCGCCAGGTATGCCCTTACCCTTAGCAAGACTTCCATGTCTGTTAAATTGAGCAGTATTACTTGGGTTTAATAAAAAAACAACTATGGTTTTGTTTGAACTTCCCTTTTACAGCATGTATTTTAGCCTACATATCACCAAGACACATTGTAAATGCAGTAGTTCATTAAAACAGCCTCGGGAAGCTTTAGTTATGCTTGAAGTGCATCTGTACCTTGAATGCTTTTACCATCATGTTGTCTTGTGAGAAAAATGACATAACCAACACTGACAGTGACTATTCATTTAAAACGAATAACAAGAACATGCCTGGAACTTTGAGTTTCTATTTAAAGCTAAGCCTGAAGGGAAAGCGCCGTTTAAACAATTCTGTTGTTTTTGGTACTTCCAAAGATCCCTTGAAAATCTTGTGTATGCTGCCTGAATGCGTTACCCATAAAATTAACATTACTGGGCAGATTATCAAAGTTTGAATTTGAATTAATGTGAATTTTTTTTTTACTCTAATAAATTTGAATGTACTCAACTCAAATGGGAGGTTATTTTATGAAAAAATGTGAACGTCTAAAATGCAATCAAATGGGAATGATCCGAAAACTCAAATCAAATTTTTCTCTGAAAAAAACTAGAATTTCAGGAAGGCTATAAACATATTCAAATGGATCAATGGACCTCTGACATTGAATTGTAAATTATTTTTGCATTTATATTCGATATGGGGGATTAAAATTTCTAATGTGTGAATTTTGACACCAAATTCAAATTTACTATTCAACCCTTAATAAATCTGCCCCTTCATGTATGTCTGTAAGGAGTTTATAGGTTTCTCCTGATACTTTTGTTTCCTCCCACACTTCAAAATCATGCAGGATGGTTAACTGATATCACTAGGGCAAGAACTAATATGAGATCGGCAAATCTCTATAAAGTTCTGTGGAATATTTTGGAGCTATATAAACAATACTAATAATCATCATCTACCCAAACGCAGGCTCAACCTGAGAAAAATGACTGCGTGTAGACTAACAACCCCATCTCGTCCACCACATGATCGTGCAATGGACATCATTCAAAATGTCAGTGTGCAGACTCCAATAACAGTGCGACCCTTATCTCCAACCAAATTGAAATTACTTAGAAAAAAGTACCTCATTACTCCTAACTCGGTAATGTATTCATTTAAATGGACTTTGTTACTTAATGTCTCCAATGGTAATTATGTATCATAAACCTATAATCACAAAATAATTCATCACAAACTCCTAATTACACCATTTCATACTAGAAATGAATGAGAACTTTAGCCACCGACACTCAGGGGCCGATTCACAAAGGGTCGAATATCCCACGATATTCGACTGGGAATTAAAATCCTTCGACTTCGAATAATCCTTCGATTGAACGATAAAATCCTTCTAATCGAACGATTCGAAGGATTTTAATCCAACGATCGAAGGAATATCCTTCGATCAAAAAAACTTAGGAAAGCCTATGGGGACCTTCCCCATAGGCTAACATTGAGTTCGGTAGCTTTTAGATGGCGAACTAGGGGGTCGAAGTTTTTTCTTAAAGAGACAGTACTTCGACTATCGAATGGTCGAAAAGTCGAACGATTTTTAGTTCGAATCCTTCGATTCGAAGTCGAAGGTCGAAGTAGCCCATTCGATGGTCGAAGTAGCCCAAAAAACACTTCGAAATTCGAAGTTTTTTTACTTCGAATCCTTCACTCGAAGTTAGCGAATCGGCCCCTCAGTGGAGCACTTTACTAAAAGTGAGCAAAAAACACAAAACTCTCCTTCATTCTTGACATAACTTGTTAAAGAGCGTTTTGTTACCATTTTCAGCACAAATTCTCTTGTTTATGTTGCTCATTGTTTTTATCTGTTAAAGGGGCTGTTCACCTTTGAGTTAACGTTTAGTATGATGTAGAGAGCGATAATCGGAGATAATTTGCAATTGGATTTCATTTTTTATTATTTGTGGTTTTTGAGTTATTTAGCTTTTTATTCAGCAGCCCTCCAGTTTGCAGTTTCAGCAATCTAGTTGCTAGGGTCTAAATTATCCTAGCAACTATGCATTGATTTGAATAAGAGAATTGAATATGAATAGGAGAGGCCTGAATAGAAAAGGGAGTAATAAAAAGAAGCAATAACAATAAATATGTAGCTTACAGAGTATTTGTTTAAAAGAAGGGGTAAGTGACCCCCCCATTTGAAAGCTGGAAAGAGGCAAATAATTAAGAAACTATTAAAAAATAAATTGAAAAATGTCTTAGAATTGGCTATTCTATAACATACTAAAAGTTAACTTAAAGGTGAACCACCTCTTTAAAAGGGGAACTCCAGCTTCCAAACCAAAATTTGATAAAGAGGCACAAATAACACAGAAACCTCTAATATACCCATCACCGCTACCCGTTTCTTTGAAAAGTAAGTAAGTTTTCTATGCTGAAATGCAGCTGAAATGCAACAGTTCTTCTCTTTTCTTCATTTGAAGTCTTGGCAGGGAAGGAGGGACGAAACACTTATGTTACAAATTGTAACAACTTCTCCACAGCTTACAGACAGCATGCAGGAACTACATAACCCAAAATGCATTGCACTGTTCCTTTCCTTACTGAAATGATGTGTGCATGGAATTGTGGGGTTTGGAGGATGCAGGCTGAGGACAGATGGCTGTTGATACAAACTAACAGTAGTCAGCCAGCTCAGCAAAGTAGTCAGAGAGATCAGCAGGAGAGCAGGGGGCTAGGCTTAGGGAACTGTCAGAAACCATTAAATATCATGAAAAGTCTGAACCAGACCCTTACAACCCAAACACAAATCTCCAAGCACTGGCTGTGGGATCACTGGAAGGACTCAGGCATCTTCCATATAGAGCACCAGCATATTATACTGTAAGTACCTACCAGCAGTTATGGCTACTCCAAGAAAGGCTTGGAATCTGGCATTCTTTATCCCCAACACGCTCCAGTTCTAACCCCGAACACACCCCTATGGGCAAACACCTGCCTTACCCGTTTTCAGAAGTTCTCTGATTTTCTATACTGGCCTAAAAAAAGAATTCGACGTTTGAAAGATGTCCTGGATGGAACCACGTGAAGTTTGAACATTCTTCAAAGAGAAACTCGCTGAACCCAACTTATCCCAGTTTAGATATTTCCAACTCAGGCATGTATTTCAGGCACAATTTGGTAAACTGGATATACAAACTTCCCAACCCCAATTTGAAACACTACTCCGGTCCGCAACACTAACTAAACCAACGTCAACACTGTATAAAACCCTAATACAAACAATCCCCATACCTTTTAAAAAAGCATACTGTAAAATGGCAAGTTTGCATCCGTAACTTCACTGAGGAGGAATGGGATGAGGCAACAGACAAAAGTTACTAATACTTATACTCTGTAAGAGTCAAGTTAATTCAATTTAAATGGGTACAACAGTTCTACCTCACCCCTACACGACTCAGATCCATGGGGCACAATCCAGAGGCAAAATGTCATAGGTGTGGGACAGAAGGAACAGAGTTTCTACATATGGCCTGGAGCGGTCCCCCAGTAGCCAAATTCTGGACTGAGGTTCTCAAACTCCTAGATGACAAATTGGATTTCCCAAGGATACTTACACCACAGGTGTGTATATTGGGAATTATAAATGAGCTAATAACTACCAGCTATGCCAAAACTAGATATAGAACCCTCTTATTTTATGCCAGGAAAATAATTTCTATGATGTGGATGGGCCCTAAACCCCCTACAGTGCAAACCTGGATTACACTAGTAAATCAAAATCTGCCACTTATTAAGCTCACCTTGCTATCTAGAGGCTCACAAAAGACATTTGATAAAATATGGAGTGCGTGGTGGGAGGAGGGCTGGGAGGTTGTGGTTCTCTTACATAACTTAAGATTTGTGGAAAATGTGATATACATACCCAAGAGAACCGAAGTCTATGACAATTTAACCTTAATTTTTGGGTCTCAATGAGACAAAGTTTCAGCCAAAGTATTGGGATGTAACGTCAATACGATGTTAAATGCTTAAATACTTGTCATGGAAATTGTTCCTAATACCATAGAATCGATATGGCATGTTTTGTTTTATGTTGTGAAAAATAATAAAAAGTTTCATCTTTAAAAAAAATAAATCATGAAAAGTCTGCATTTTTTTTTAAATGATATATATTGCAAAATTACTAATTATGTATGTTTTTCAAAAAGCTTAAGTTATGTTTTTGTGGAGTTCCCCTTTAAGTAACATTGGTCAAGTTGATTCTGGGAACCTTGACGGATCTGCCTGGGTTGCATCTGGAGACAACTTTCTTGGAAAAATAATTATAAAAAAAAAAAAAAAAAGACAAGCTGCGAAAAAAGTGTGCGAAGAAAAAAAAAAAACAACATAGATCTTAGACTTGGCCATTCTAGAACATACTCAAAGTTAATTTAAAGGTGAACCACCTCTTTCAGTAACATTGGTCAGGTTGATGCTGGGAACCTTGACTGATCTGCCTGGGTTGCATCTGGAGACCACTTTCTTGGAAAAAGAATTATAATACAAAAAAAAATAATAATAAATTACAAGCTGCGAAACAAGTGTGCGAAAAAAACCCAAACATAGGTATTTTTATTGTCCTCGTTGAACAATTGGTTTGGCGGCAGTCCTAAACAATGTAATATGTGCTGGGAAATGATTAACTGTTTGCATTCCTGTGTGCTGCAACAACAGCAATATTACAACTATGAGAAATAAGATTATCTACTTGACATGCACAAAAAAAGGACACACAATGTATTACCAATACATGCTCACAAGTCCTTGAAATCTGCTTCACTGTGTTATTAAGCAGTGCGGTCAGGCAAGTTTTTCTGTATCAGCATATTAATGTTTTCTTTGTCTTTGTACACATGGAAAATACACACATCATACATTAACTCACCCTTCTTGCCTCAAGCAAGTTTAGTGGGAGAAGAGGTTAATCCTTTTGCCCAATGCCTCCATATTTCTCTGCTCTGGGTTTTTATAACGTACCCAGTTCATCAAAGCAGACTAATGATTTGTGACCAATGTTCACCTTGGGAGATTGCAGATACAGGTAAAAGGTCTGTTATCTGGAAACCTGTTATCCAGAAAGCTCTGAATTATGGGATGGTCATCTTCCATAGAATCAATTTAATCAAATAATTAAAACTTTAAAAAGAATCATTTGTTTTTTTCTCTGTAATAATAAAACAGTACCTTGTACTTGATCCCAAACAACATGATCAATCCCATTGTGTTGAATTAATGTTTAAATGATTTTTTTTAGTAGACTTAAGGTATAGAGATTCAAATTACGGGAGACCCCTTATCCAGGAAACCTCAGGCCCCCAAGTATTCTGAATACCAGATCCCATACCTGTATAAAGCAATCAACTGCTGTACCAAAAAATAGTGCTTTAAACAGAACACAGAAACAACCGCACATGTAGATGCCGACTTGGGCCAAAACGGACATCTGTGCTAGTTAAAGTGTGTTAGTATTAAGAGATTCTATTATTTTTGGGAATAATATGAAGTCTCTAGTGATAAACAAGCCGGATAAGTGCATCAAGTAACATAAGCAAAACTGGAATATTGCCATTTGTAGGCCTGCAATCAACAGCAGCTTATCTTGCAGCTGTGCCCTGAGTTTCGGGAAAAGGAGGAAGGAATTGAGGAACTAGTAAGGAATTTCAGAAATTCTGTGGAAACAGACTTTCGAACTATACTAGGCACAGAGCTTCCAACAACAGCAAAATGGTCAACGTTATTAAAAGGGAAAATATACTTGTTAAATCAGCTGCTCCATTGTTATGATACTTAACTGCTAGAGAGCTGCCCTAAAGTAAAAAGTGCACGAGGGCTTCCATTGGACAAGAAGTAAAGAAGGGATGTCCTGTAGTAAAGTGGCAAAAGGGTATGAACTTAAAAAAAAAAAAAAAAAAAAAAGGCAGAATGTACGCTAGTAAAGTGTCAGGGTGCAATAGAAGACAGAGATAAGTCTGGCAATGTACTGGATAGGCGAATGGTGATGTTCAGATCAAAGATTTTATCATATATACCTTGCCGAATGTCATTGTTATGTCATTGGCTCAGACAGACCAGTCGGACATATATATCTGAAATGACCATTAATTCTTTGTCTGTATAAATATGAACACATGATTTTAACTGCAAAGCAAGTTTAATGACATTGCTACAATATAACCCTCTACATTTAACAAACAAGGTGTGCAATTAGAAAAATCTTTAAAAGCCATTGGGAAAACCTTGAATAATGTAAAAACAATTATCTTGACCTGCAAGCCAATTCACATTTTGTATCCTAGAAGGCATAAAGACCAACAACAACTAATGTTTGTTAAAACAGATAATTCACAACAAATCAGTGCTAAATTCAGGGTGGTTATTAAAGGCAGCAACATTTCTTAAAAGGGCAAGGAAAGTCACATTCACCGGGGAGTGACAGCGATTCCTTGTGCCAATGAATGACCAGTGAATGCACACTATAGTAAGATTTTCAACTTCACTATAGTGCACGTGCACTGGCCCAAGGCATTTTTAACCAAAGAAGACTTTCCTTGTCCTTTAAAACATTAATGACATCTATTTATATTGGCATCCTCTGGCTTATTCAGTAATTGACATAGCTTGAGAACACTTACTGTGTATACATGTTGTCAGGGAGTCTTTCTTGTTTAGATGCCTGTATCGCCGATTACACTCTATATTTAAGAAGAGATCAAGAAAAATACAAAATGAGAGGTTAAATGAGTCCTGCTAAGAGTTTGTAAATAGTGTTAGGTGACATACTTTCAAGATTGTGTCTGTTAAGTGATGAATTGTGATTAAAAGGTTAACGCCACATGTAGGTCTAGGTCAAATTTGTGTGTCCTGCTGCTAAACAATAACTTCCTTCATCCCAGTCACTTCTGGGAATACAATAAGTGGGCAAAAAACAGCTGAGTTGTTCCCCACTTTCTATACCTAAAGAAAATAGATACGGTTATTGAATAACAATAGTGTGGCAGAACTAAATAAGCTGACTGCAGCAACTGCAGAAGTACCACTGCTGCTTCTCCAGCTATTACCTGTCTGAGGATGCAGGTATTCTCTTTCAGGCAATACACAATAATTAATAACAGTATAGAGGCTGAAGAAAAGTCTACACTGTCATCCAGTTATATCACAACATATTGCCTAAGCCACAAATCAAAAGAATAACTATCAAGACCACCCACAAATAATCCAAGTGGTTATTTTTGGCATTTTAACTGAAGCTGGAAGTGTGGCGTAAAATAGCAAGAATGTGTTTTTAACATTCCTACCAATGTTGTTCCATTTTCAATTAAGTCAAAATGCCAACCAAGCTCTGTTTGAAACATGTTCTTGCACTGTGACACATACATACCAACACGTATAAGCATGTACTGAAGGTTCATCTAGAAGAGCATAAAACTATCAACTACAGAGGAATAGAAATGCAATGTCAAAAAGACAGATATAAAATGAAGGTGCAAGAAATGAACTAATGGCACAGCTAATTGAACTCTACTTAAATAGAGGATATAAAACTATATTTTGATAAACTCGGCACCTGTGTGGGCAGATTTGACGTAACTTAAAGAAAATTAATTTTAGTGTGATACAAAGATGTTCCCAGGGCAGATGTGCCTTGTGCATAAGCACCAAGGACCATCGTAAATCATCTTTTAAATGTGAGTGAAAACTCGATTTAAGTCTATGGGAAAATCTGGAATTCAATGAAGAGATAAGTTTCCCCCCGTCAGATTTAATCTTGCCTTAAGTACCTAAGGTCTTATGGACTGTTATCATGTGAAAAATTGTGTTGTGGCCCGTGTCCTCTCCCGCATGTCTCATAATGACATGCCTTCCCCCACCCACCTCTCTATTTAAGGGGGAACTTTGGAACAGCAGACCTGCAGTGATGATGCTACAAAGAAAGACATTGTGCAAAGTGCAAATATATATGTACATAAATTGGATTACATGGTTAAAAGACTTACCTATATATTTTGGGTAAAAATATTCCTGTTGATAGAAAAAGGACATTATTAACATATCATTTAGGTTACATATACAAACATATAATCTTGGTGAAAAGCGCATTCTTGGATCTTTTTAGGTCAGAACTGCATGAATAATTGGATCATTGCATCATTTTCACACCACTCACAAAGACAACAAAGGGCCTTTAATAGTGGTATGAAACAAATGATGTGAGCAAAACACCCCAAAATCGGTGTCTAATTATTTCATGCCTTATGTCTGCATAAACATAGAAAATACACTAGCTTTTATATGTATATAATGGAGTAAATGTTAAAACTCAGTAACTTGTCTCTGAGCTTTAGTTTTCAACAAGCCCTTAGAGTCACAAGAAAAACCAAGAAACAAGCGATGCAATGGGGTCTACTAATCCATAAGCATGAAGGTAGTAGTGAAACATTGGTCATCTGATGCATACAAATCCCCAACTATGAAATTGACTTTGGCCACCTAGACTCTGTTCCTTGAAAATTTAATTTTTTCATTTAAAAAAAAAGCCAACAGGCCACTTGTGTAACTAGAAGATTGGACCAAAGAGCAAAATTGTTTGAGCAATTCACCCTCCGATGGAGATGAACTATTTAATATATATTGCCGTTGTTTATACTGTACATTCGGGCCACAATTGAACCTCAAAATGCTTGAGTCAACAAAAACAAGCTTTACCCATCAACTCAGAGCCTTTTACCTGCCTTTTCCTCACTTGAATACCGGAGTCGTGGCTTGGGCTGAAGCCAAAAGTTATCCCGACAGAATGCCTTGCTAGATATTTGTTCAATGTTACATAACAAACCTCTATCTAAAATAAAACACCCATGGGGTTATTTATCAACACTGGGCAATGTGTTGGTGCATTTGTTGGTCTACCTTCAGATGCCCATCCCTGTGGTGTTTATACAAATGGCCTGCAGGTGTCACTGTGCACATGAGTTATACTGTAAATACATAGTACTATCAATACTGCTTAAGAGTGATAGAGTTGGATGTTACTGTTGTGTAATGACTGCATGAGTCTGCTAATAAAGCACTGTTATACTCTACTCATCCTCGGCTACCAAAACATAACAAATTGATGACGAGGTGGGTCTTCTACCTCTGCAGCAGCCTGCACCTTTTCTTCCAAACCCTAGTGAGCCTTCCATATCTTTTACTGCTTGGATCCGTAGGTTTGAAAACTACATTATTGCTACTGACCAAGGGGAGATTTCTGCTGCTAGAAAGCGTGCTTTACTTATCCACTGCCTGGGAGCAGAGGGACATCATATATTCTATACATTACCATTTCCTGATGTGACTTATGAAACTGCTCTTACTGCTATAAAGAACTTTTTCATGCCAAGAGTAAATGTGGTTGCTGAAAGATATAAATTCCACCAACGTGGACAGCATAATGGCGAATCCCCAGAACAATCTGTAGCAACTGGTTGTTGAGAGCTGGTTGTTACCTGTGACTTTGGGAATCTAACAGATGAAATGCTAAGAGACCAAATAGTGGAAAAAACAAACTCACCTCGCATTAGAGAGAGACTGCTCCTAGAGCAGGATTTAACCCTTGCAAAGGCTATTACAGTTGCTAGCCAAATTGAAACAGCAGTAGCAGAGGCTAAAACTCTCAGTCAGGGAACTGCTGGGAATATACAGATTGTGAATTCAGCACTGTGGCCGAATAATGCACAGTCACAGGCAAAATACAGTGCTAAGGAAAGGGATTCACTGCAAAAACGTGCAGCAAAGACAAATAGAAAAAATACTGCTTTCGCTGTGGTTCAACACAACACACTGCAAATTATGCTACATGGGCCTGAAGAAAGTGAACCTATAAGGCATACTGAGAGAATCAGAAAACTACCTGCACGGACCGAGGACTATATGATGTGAATAATGCATAATATTGCTTTAAGATGCATACTTTTTAATTGTTGTTGTTTATTACATCTGCCCAAATTTTTTCCTACTATAGGGGGAATATGTGGTGTTTATACAAATGGCCTGCAGGTGGCACTGTGCACATAAGTTATACTGTATATACATAGTACCAGCAATACTGCTTAAGAGTGATAGAGTTGGAAGTTACTGTTGTGTAATGGCTGCATGAGTCGGCTAATAAAGCACTGTTATACTCTACTAATCCTTGGCTACCAAAACATAACACTCCCCAGAGTTTTTTTTTTTCATTTCCAGCCCTGTATTCTTTGCAATAGTGGTATGTTCTGAGTAGCATTACCAGCCCTGTATCCTCAAAACAGCCATGTCCATCACTCTGCATGGAAGAGTTTGCCCTGCTACCTTATGAAATTAATAAACAGTTTGTATTTTTTTTTTTACATGTTTAATAAAACACATTGACATGCCACTTGACCATTTGTGTTTTTTCTGATCGGAAGCTGTCAAGATTGCCCAGAGAAGGTAACATCGTCCAAGGATTAATGAAACACCACCCTCCAATCACTAAATCATGACACAAATGGTTCAATTTGTACTAAGATTACAAAGGAATATTTTATAAACAAATTATCTTTCAAATGTCTGGTATTTAACAAGAAAAGCCATGCTATACACACACACACACCACTTTTTAGATCCATAAATGGTTGATATGTCCCTTTGCCTGGGAAGGAGAGCGAGACTAAATATTTCTATATCCTCTTGCTGTGACTAGAGAGCCATTGAAGAAATGAAATTATTAATTATTGCAACATCTAACCTTTTATAAATCTCAAGCTACAAATTGAAGGGCATATAGAACACACTATCACTATCAAGCGTGCACTAAACATTGGCTTATGCCAAGCACAGGAGTATTCTCCTGCTAAATAAATAACAGAGGGTACAAGAACAGTTAATAATAATTTTTAAATTGGTTTATTGTGTTTATTTGTTAGAAACATAATATTTGGAAAAGGATCTGAGGCAAGTAATTTATTGTATCTTTAACGCATTTTCATACTTCAAAACTGCACTGCTATTATTTGCTCTGCTTCATCTAGGCTTTTTTATCTTTCCGAGCCCCCTATAATAAATCAGTCATAGTCTTGACCTGGCAGAAGTGTAGTGCAAATACAAATAAGCCTTTCAAATAAAAATAACTGATCATGCCATACGTCATTTAAGGGCTAGTCCACACGAGGAGATTCGGGGAGATTTTGTCGCCTGGCGACTAATCGCCTCATCTTTTGAGCGACTATCTCCCCGAATTGCCTCTGCGTTTTTCCCCATAGGTTACAATGCAAAGTCGCCTGCGCTAATGCACATGCGGGGATGCGTTTTCAATAGTCGCCCAAAGTTGCCTCTTTTGATAGTCGCTCAAAAGACAAGGTGGTTAGTCGCCAGGCGACAAAATCACCCAGAATCTCCTTGTGTGGCCTTAACCTAAGACAATAATGCAGAAAATTCACTGGCACACGTGGCAAATGCAAGCAGGGCCAATCCCATGTGTGTTTATTTGTGAGTGCAACAAATGACAAAGGGGTTGCTGCCCCGAAATGTTGCACTCAAATAAACACGCACGGGCTTGGCCCTGCTTGCATTTGCCATGTGTTCCAGTGAATTTTCTGCATAGTTGAAGAATGGGAGGGTGCCGATCCCTCCATCATTGAGCACTGGGCTCTCAATCCTTTGAAGGCCAAGGTGTGCAAGTTTGGATTAACCCTGTTACATTTGAGATAATAAGCAATGCAAGTGACTAGAAGCTCTGCCAGAAGGGTTAAATTCCACTAGACATTGTGCGATGGTGTCGGATCGACAGAAAGCATCCTACCTCATATATAATGGGACTAATACAAAAATCTGATGTGCAAACTACATGGAAGTTTACCATTGAATGCAACACATCATCCAATGAGATAAAACCTGATGGTGTTTGACAGAACTTTTCTTCTTGATTTAATACACTGAATTTCAGATGTAGACGCATGAACAAAACACACTATCTGATTCCGGCGGATCCGACGCGGTGCGCCAAAAAGCAGGCGTCAAGTCGGAAGCGATGGAAAATAAGGTAAGCAATAGCAATGTCGGATGGTGTTGCAGCATTCATCCGTCACGACAACTGTCGGATGCAGAGCTGCATGCAGTGTCTGCATCCGACAGTCGTGTTGGATGAACGCTGCTACAACATCTATTATTTGTATTTCTTACCTTATTTTTCATTGCATCCGACTTGACGCCTGCGTCTTGGTGCACTGCATCGGATCCACTGGAATCCAGTTGAAGACGCTTGTGTAGTTCTACCCTTACATTACAGCAGTGAAGATCAGATTTTGTAGGATCCTACGAAATCTCGTTGTTGCATGACAAGATTTTGTGTGTCCGACAAATTCTGACCCACAAAATCTGATCAAAATCTTCCATATAGTTTAACCCTTAAGCAAGACATATGAAAGGCATTTGAGCACCCTGATACAGAACTACAGGAGTTAACTTTTAGTATGTTATAGAATGGCCATTTCTAAGCAACTTTTGAATTGGTCTTTGTTATTTATGTTTTATAGTTTTTGAATTATTTGCCTTCTTTGTGACTCTTTCCAGCTTTCAAATGAGGGGACCCTAGCAACCAGATTGCTGAAATTACAAACTGGAGAGCTGTTGAATAAAACATTAAATACCCCAAAAACCACACCTTATAAAAAATGAAAACCAATTGCAAATTGTCACAATATCCCTTTAAATATGACATGCATATGGATGTATTCAGTTTGTACTTTGTCACTTAAAAACAATCACATAAAGACAAAGACATATCAGAGGTCACAGCTGATGTGTGTATGCAATAATTGTTCTAAATGACAGTGGAGACTGTTCTCCCCAGTGTGCGGATAAGCTGCCCTTTGTCTCTTCTCACAAATGCACTAAAAGTAGTAGCTGAATCTCTCTGAGCAACATCTGAAGAGAAAGCAAAATTAAACCCCCACCCAGTTATCCTTGCTTTATTTTTTTATCCTACTGTGTCAGATTATCATTAAAGAACCCCAAGCAAACTATCTGAAATCAAGGTAAAGTTACAGCAATTTTGTATTAGTAATGACAGAATAGCACTATTTGTACATACCAGTTTACTCAGGCAGAAAAACTAGCCCAAACCATGTTCACCATACAGAAGGGTGAGTGTAACAACCCTTCTGCCTAACCACCACTAAACATGGGGCAGAAGGAACGTTTGAAATGTAAAAAAGACTGATGTACACTGACACAATAAAAGAATATTTTATAGGCTAAGCAACAGAAACAGGTAGAGCATGAAGAATGCTACTGAACACTGCTTAATGCCAGGAGGAAACATCTGTGGGATGTAAGATGAGCTGTATTAGAATTGCAGAGGTGCAAAGTGCTCCATGCGTGTAGGAGCCAAAATAGAACTGTCCAAAACTAATACAGGAATAGCAGAGCTGAGAGAAAGGAGCCATAGCAGACACATTGTGGAGACAAAGAAGCAGAGTGTGAAGGAAAGGCAAACTGTTTTTTTTGTTGCTGTTACTAACTGATAATGATCAAGGATGGCAGCTGCAGTGTTGTGCGAGGCCAAAACATCCCTGTCCTCGCTTCATCTGACCCTAGATCTCATTATTGAAATATTGGCTGGTATGATGTCCTTTCTGTAGCACACAATTCCCCTGCAGGCTTGTCCCAGCTCACATCCATTAGTTCTTTGTTCTCAGAGCATGACAGTCACTGCACTGGAACAGAGAGGAATTAGCCCATATACAAAGATGAGCCCACAGCACTTAGTGCAAAAAATACCCAAAAGATGTTCTAGCTTAAAAACAAATACAGTAGCTACTAAAGAATAACATGTGTTAACTGATACAGGTATGGGATCCGTTATCCGGAAACCCGTTATCTGGGAACCCATTATCCGGAAAGCTCTGAATTACAGAAAGGCTGTCTCCCATACACATAATGTTATCCAAATTATCCACATTTTTAAAAAATGATTTCCTTTTTCTCTGCAATAATAAAAAAGTAACTTGTACTTGATCCAAACTAAGATAGAATGAATCCTTATTGAAGCAAGACCAACCTATTAGGTTTATTTAATGTTTAAATGATGTGCTAGTAGACTTGAGGTATGAAGATCCAAATTACGGAAAGAGTGGTTATCCGGAAAACCCCAGGTCCCGAGCATTCTGTATAACAGGTCCCATACCTGTACTTTGAATTAAAATAACTTTCTTTAGCTGAAATGCCATGAGGTGGCATGCAACAACAATAAAATATTTTCTTTAAAAAAAGTAAAGTTTTTTTGTTTACATTTTCAACAATTTAACAATTTAAATATAACCTTTCTAGCCACAATCTTACCATTGTGAGTAACCTCTTTACAAAAAGTAGGCAAAAGGTGATTAGGTATGACCAGCCAAAAGAAAAATCAATTGAAAATTGGCAGCAGGAATACCACCATAGGCAGTACAGGAAGGTGCCAGAAAACTGTCAGCAAAGGTAATGAATAGTACTAAGCAAGACTCTTTCCAGCTGACACGAGGTCACCCATTCCGATTAGAAGAAAAGAGGTTCTGCCTAAATATTCGGAAGGGGTTTTTTACAGTGAGAGCTGTGAAGATGTGGAATTCTTGGGTTTTTTGCCTTCCTCTGGATCAACTGGCAGATAGGTAAAAAAAAAAAAAAAAAGTTGAACTCGATGGACATGTTTCTTTTTTCAACGTTACTTACTATGTTACTATGTTACTATGTATGTTGACTCAGCAGTTAATATATAAGCGTTAAAGAAAAAACTATTTAATCAAGATGGCCCCCAATCTGCATAATACCACGCATATTTGTCACCCCAGGGGGACTAGTGCAAGGATTTTGTTCCTATGCTACTCCAGCAAAGTCTTGATTGTAGGCACTATCAGGCTGAAGGGGACACGTTTAAAGGAGAAGGGAAGCTACCAAGTCAGTTTATTGCCATTGTTTGTTGTTTATGTAGTTTAACTTAATATACTGGTAAAACTGTGTGTTAGCTTCAGAAAGACTACTTTTTTTTTGTTTATATAAACAAGCTGCTGTGTAGCCATGGGGGCAGCCACTCTAGTTGGAAAAAAGGAGATAAGGCACAGGTCTTTAAAGACAATATTATTTTTTAGGCCAAAGTGATACAAGCACCATATATAATTCACTATTTCCTACAAGACTTTCTTTTTTTAGTTATGCTATAAGTCTCCTTTTGTTCCAGTTCAGGTACATTAAGAGGACAGCAAATATCTCTGTTTTTCCTGAACTTTGTTCCATTTCTTTCCATTACAAGATCCCCAACTTAGGACAAGAATCCGAACGAGATGATGTTAGAATTCACATGCATTCAAATATATTATTATAAAATAATGTATTATAACTATCTCTCACGCTTAGCATACCTCCCAACATTTTGTTAAAATATAAAGAGGGACAAAAAGATTTGCTGCGTGGAGCACAATGAAAAATGTTGACCATGCCCATTTTTGTGGCCGCACCCCCTAATTACCATGGTTATTTTACCAATCAGATTATGAAAGGTTGAACACATTTCTGTGGTTTTTATGTGCTATTACAGTTTTGCTAATGAAGGTGAATTGCCCTTTAAGATGCAAGTCTACAGTTTCCCCCAAGAGACCTGTTTATCTTAAATTTAAAAAAAATGTTACAATAGTTTCTTTGCTTATCCAACAGCCACCTTCATTTCCACACATTGAGCTCCTGTAGATGTCTTGACTGACGTATAGACCAATTGACGCTCCGCGGAGCGTTAATTGGTCTGTATGCCTACTTTTTAATACTTGATGTGAAAAAAAACTAATTTTTTAACTTTTATAAAAATGCCTTGGAATATATTTTATTTGGATTTGATGCATGTGCCCTTTGAGCTGGGGGCTATATTCCAGCACTTTGGCCCTTTTTCACAGGCCTTACAGACTGCAGCAGTTGGTCAGTATTTTTTCTTTTGACTGATGTATAGCCACATCATTGGATGGGAGATTGGTGCTATTAACTAATTGGAATGGAATCCCCATATACATAATAAAATTCCACCTAAATAGCATGTCGTACTCTGGTACCAAAATAACAGCAGGTACCTCACATTCTATTGCAATAAATAAATAATTACATGTACACAGCTACCAATCTTCTCCTTTCAGGAAAGGGAAAAAAAAAAAAAAAGGACAGGGAACTAGGTCTATGTTAAATTAGGATGCAATAAATATATATATTTATCCCACAAAGATTAGAATACAAGAGCTAGTTTCACAATCTGCTAACCAGGCAAACAGGTTTGTTCATTCCTACAATAAATGTCTGCTTCACTGTAAAAAAAATATTGCATCACACAGTCTAAACTTACACGAAAATGAAACAGGTGGATTTATATAGATTCTGCATTGTAAAAAGTGATTAAGCCCAAACTCTGACCTTTACAGAAGCCCAAGTAAATATAGCAGCTGTTAATCATTGATCATTGTTCTGATTGCTGGAAAATGGTGACGTTCTTCAGGCTCTGAAAATACTTAGTCTCATAAAAGACATATACAATTATTTGAGGTCAGGTTTCATTTAATTAATTCCATTTTAACGGCTCGTTTTTTTATATGAATAGAAGAAAATGTTCTCTGTTTATGTTAGGGCTACATTTACCTTTGTTCAACATAAGACAGTTGTTCCCAAAATGTGGGTTGTCTTGGATCAGTGGCAGAAAGGAGCTCAGTGCCAGTTATAATAGTATATATAATAAAAGTAATATTTGGATATAGCATAATACAAAACACAGTTTTAAAGCTATATTGAAAGCAACAATTGTGGTACAGAATGGAGGAAATGGATCTCACCACAAATAATTATTTTCCTGGAGTTGAGATCTAATTAATATAATTTTTTAAATGTTAATAAGTCATTCATAATTTGTTAGAAAACTAAACCCCATAGTCATGATTGTATCTTTTCTGTATACGGTATTTACACTCAGAGTCATGGCTTAATATAGCTTTAGATAATACATTGCGATAGATTTGTTATGGATCAGATAGAAGAACAGGTATGGTTTCCGTTATCTGGAAACCCATTATCCGGAAAATTCAGAATAACAGAAAGGCTCTCTATCATAAACTCTATTTTATCCAGATAATACTAATTTTTAAAAAGAATTTCCTTGTTCTGTGAAATAATAAAAGAGTACCTTGTTCTTGATCCAAACGAAGATATAATTAATCCTTATTGGAAGCAAACCCAGTCTATTGGATTTATTTAATGTTTACTTGATTTACTAGTAAGCTTAAAGTATGAAGATCCAAATTAGAGAAAGATCAGTTATCCGGAAAAATCAAAGTATTTTGCATAACAGATCCCATACCTGTAGTTTTATTTAAAATGAATATATATGATGTGAATGATGTATAATCTCTAAAGTGCTGAAAATGTACAAGAGCTATATAAATATGTAGCATAATAATTGCAGCTACAAAGTAACCTGGCGTTGTCCAATAGCTGAACAAAGCAAATTAACACCAGTTAACTTTGACTGGCATAGTGTAGTTAGGCTGATGATAAAGCAGATATTTCATTGGTTGCTTTTCAGTCAATGGACAGTACAACTTATGCGTGCAATTGTGTTGTTAGATAATTAAAACATAAGCATTAGTGCATTGTAGAAATAATGCAACACTACCATAATGTTCATAAAAATTATAAATGAATGACTGTGGAAGATTCCATTTTGCATTTCAGGTTGTGATGATATCATGGTTGGCATTCAGTGCACATTCTTCTGTTAACAACACATTGACGAACAAGAGTTTTGCCAACAAGAGTGATTGTAAATTTCCATTTCACAGTAAATATGATATTTTTTTAATAAAGTATCGTTTTATGTTGTGCATTTTGCCAAACTACTGTGGTGAACTAAATCTTGTCAGGATGACACAAGCAGTAATGAGGTTGCCAATACCTGCTTCTAATTAAAGGCATTATGCCTCCATTTATGGCACATAGTAAGTAATGGATAAAAAACATTCACTGGTTGTTGTACCTATAAGCAGCTATGCATGTTATTGTGTGTACTTGCCAGTAAGGATTAACACCAGCAAGTGGTCTGAGATGCTAGTATTAATATTCTGCCAGGAAATGAAGATGCTTGTAAACTGGCTAGATTATTAAAAGGGGATATATGTAGTATTTACAGTTAGGGTCACCAAAATGGGCAATACATATTACATATATATCACATTTGCATCCATGCACTGCTTTATTGTGCTAGTGGTCTTAAAATCATACATTCTATGCCAACATTCATATATCAACTCTAATATCTACAAATCACCGCTCTTCAGACCTCTTAGATGGCTCTAAGCATTTGGCAGTTGAGGACCAATATAATCTGTAGTTCACAACAGCTGGAGTCCACAGATCTCAAGTTCTGTGCTACAGCCAGAAAGACTAAAGTGGCAGAAGGTAATCACATTATAAAATCCCACTTTCTCCAGTCAGTTCCCTGAGTTTTTCACTTTTGGCAGAAGTCCCTTTATAACAGCATGTTCTTGGAAATCTCATCAGGCCTTACACCAAGTTGTTTTTTAAAGGGGAATGATTCCTAAATATACCTAAATTAAAAATTCAGCTATTTTAAGCAATTATACACAAAGAGATTGGAAGAACGAATTGCCCTTGGGCACCTTCATAGGGATACTCTGGAGCAATTTGCCTCTTCCCCTTAAAAAAAAAAAAACCAAAACAGAAATCTGGCCAACTATGACACTCTTGCACACATGCCTCAAGACTAATTAAACAGAACAAAATGGCCAAAATATAACCCATTGCAGTAATACACTCCCTTATGTTACTGGCCATGCCAAGACACACATTTTGGAAAAGGTTTAAAATAAGTAAGCCTTATCATAACGGTCCACCTAAATATACCAGTAAACCCTCAAAGTAGTGCTGCTCTGAGTCCTCTGTCAAAAGAAACACAGCATTTCTTTCCTTCTATTGTGTACATATGGGCTTCTGCATAAGACTTCCTGCCTTCAGCTTAAACCTCCTTGCCCCGGGTGTGAGCATGATCAGTTTGCTCCTCTTCCCCGACCCCTCCCTTTTCTGCTGTAATCTGAGGCCAGAGCTATAAGTGAGCAGGGAGAGACTCAGGCAGGAAGTGATGTCACACCAAGCTAATACTGCAGCTGCTATCCTAAGCAAACAGAGAGCTTCTAGAGCTTTTTACTCTAACACTATCTATTGGCAATAAAATGCCGTAGCTTTCCTTCTCCTTTAAGGGTAAGAATTGGGTCAGAAGGCCTATCTCCAAAGACATCACTTGTGGTTGATAGTCCTGTCCATGTATTGCACCCAATGTATCTGTAAACCCATAGGGAGAGCTGCTGTTTTGAAGCTTGTGATTATTCGTTAATATATTGAAAGTAATTATTGGTCTGAGGATCTGCTTCCTCTATAGTTAAACTTCTGCCTTTCAAAAAAATCAGCATGTTGTTGTTTGAACATGCCCTTCCTTGGATATTAAGGTATTCGTTGATAAAGTTTGCTCTCCTAGTTACTGTTGCTGAAAGGGATTATTATGCTATGGTACCCTGATTTTTAATCCTTGGCATATTAATTAAGGCAGGCAGATTTAGTAAGTGAAATATTACCCACCCTCCTACCTAATAAAGTATATTTATTTTGTTCCTGGTATTTATATAGACACATTTCCACAGTGCTGTGCATATATTATACATCAGTCCCTACTCCAGTGGAGTTTACAATCTAATGTATTTTTCACATTCACATACACAAGGGTCAATCTTATCAGGAGGAAATTAACCTGACTGTATGTTTTTTATTCTACATATAGTTTATTTTCAGACTGCTGATAAACTAAAAAGAAACAATATGAAGAGGGAAAGGTTTTAACATTTCTCCCTTAATATGAAATTGCTGAGTTGCTATAATATTAATATTTACAAACAGATATGGACTATATATATTGTCCCACACAGCTGGCTATTCTGGATAGTTTCCTATTTTGGCAAGACTCCTGCACATTGAGCTATTCAGAATTCCTTCAGCTTGGTGCTCAAGCATGTTTCAGTACAGAATTAGATGGCAGAATTCAAAAGAGCTTTTAAATGTGACACACATACAGTCAGATGCCATTTTGTGAACATATCACCTGAAAATCTTGTGTATGCACCAGAATGGGGGACCTAATGCCAATGCATAGTGTCCTACACAATTAAAGAGCATGAGCATGAGGAGGGAGAGGGAGTGCAAGTGCAGAGACATCTAGGAATTGCTGAATAGAAAGTGAAAGTAATTGACTGGCCCACCTCTATGCCTCAGGCATAGAGGTGTGCAGGTAATGTTTGATTGACAGCTCAAATATAAAAACAGGTATGGATATTTTAATGAAAAAAATTCATTAAAATTATTAATTTTAATATAATTTAAGTTCCATGTTAATTTTCAAAGGACTTTCATTATACAGCTTTTTATGTGTAGATGACATGTCCGCATTAAATGCATGGTCAAAAGGTTAAAATAACTGTTGTAGCAGCATTCAGTAATGTGCTCTTGTTCCACCCACTAAATCACTGCACAAATTAGACACACAAAAACAGCTTTGTCTTTGGCAATATGGATGACCAGGTAGAATGAAGAAGCAAATAGTTGCTCTTTCCATTAACCCACCATCAGAGTGGATGCTGCTTATACTTTAGGTCTATAGGACACATCACATTTCTTCGCCAGCATAAATATGCCAGATGTATATGTATGCATTGACAGGACTGGATGTCATTGTGCACATGGAGCATATTTTCATCAGAAAGCACTCAAGTGTCCATAGTGCGACAGAGGCCTTAGTATTGAATAGTGTGACACAGGCCTTAGTATTGAAGTAGTACTACTGACAGTCTAGCACAAACCTGAATGTGGCCTTCCAATGGATTTTATGGCCCCCAGTCTGCTCAAAGGTGCCATATATTCCTTTAGATGACATCATTTTAACATAATTAAGCTTTTTAATAGTAAGTAGTATTATAATTGTCACTCTGTGTGTAAAACCAAGCAATGGTCTCACTTATGAACTTTTGATCCTTATCAAAACACGTCTGCTGAATCCAAACATATTGTTAGACGGTTTAATACAATAATAATAATAAAAAAAAAAAACACAGCAGCATTTCCACCCACACATGGAATCTGAAAGAGATTGATTGAGTGAGTCATTTGTTTGTATTGAGATGGACCAATTTTTATTTCCCGGTATAGCAGATCAGATCTCATTGAAATTTTAAAGAACAAGACCTACTGATTTTTCAGTCTAATGTCAAAGTCACACAGACCATTGGCTCCACTGTCCTGCGCCTGCATTTTTAGGCAGGTGGAGAGAAGTGGATACACTCTCATCAACAGGTCCATGTAGCTGCACTGACAGGCACAGTTTTTCCTGAGCGCAGCTACACAGAGCACGAAAATCATGAAAGCTGGCATTTTCAGGCCAATCTCCGCTCTGTTCCTTGCAGCTACACTCAGGACAAAGCTGTGCCTGTCAGTGCAGCTACACAGAGCTGTGGAAGAGAGCAAATCCACTTCTCCCTGCCTACACAATGCAGGAGGAGAGCAGTGGAGCCAATGCTCTGTGTGACTTTAGCCTAAATGTCACATTTTTTGCTGTCTCATGTAAGCAGTTGACAGACAGATACATACATTTATTTTACAGCAGCTCTATAATTTGAAATTTTCATTTCTATATTTTGCTTATTGACTTACAAATCACATATCGCATTGCTCTGTGTGATGTCATGCGTGCTTTCTTCTGGCAGTTCTGTCCTGGCTAGGTGGAGAAGACATTCCAGCAGCCGATACTTGGATTTAGGGTTCAGGGGCGATCCTGGCCCCTCTGCCACTGCCCACTCCCCTAGGTGATCACCTTTTTGTCCCAGAGGAGGTCCACTATTTCGGCGGACTGGTCCAGGACACTAGCAATTACACTCTCTGGGCTAGATGAGACCGGAAATTTGGCCCTTAAAGTTACCAGAAGCAGCATTTTTGTCATCCCTGGTAGCTAGTGGGATGTTGCCCACTAGGTACGCCTCATTGGCGCAGTGCCCATGTTAGAGTTATAAGGGGGTGTGTGGACTGGATCAGCAAGACAGGTGACTGGCATAATCTTGCACTTGGGCTCGCAGAGGAAACTGGGAGCAACATCAATGGTGTTGGTGCACAACATGTTGCTGGCAAGCCACTGGTTGGGGTTCACTATTATAGATGGGAGGTATATGAATGAGGAATTGACAGTGTATGGAAAAAAAACAACTGTTGAGCTGCCCTAACCTCCCCTAGGAGGAATATACTGTGTTTACAAGACTAATTGTGGGGTGCCATCAGTACAGGTAACCAAAGTGCAGGACAGTCATCAGGTGGTACAACTACAATGTGCCCAGTGATACAAAAAAACTAATATACTAATATTTAGTACCCACAATAACAAAGTTATAATACTTAATTCAATACAATTTAATACACAAAACAAATCTAATTTTATTGTTCATTAAAACTTTATACATGGCTTTTGTGAGTGGACATAATTATTGTATGTACTCTCCAATATAGGTGAGGTGTAATTTAAAAAAAAATTAGCACATGGCAGATTTTTTTTAAAAAAGAAAATCTCTAGGGGTTAGGGACATATAGGAGATAAAGTCAGAAGTTGCAGAAGGGATGGCAGAAGTTGCTCTTCCCAATAACATGCTTGCTATCTTAGAGAGAATTCTCACAGTAATTAACTGTACCTTAAGGTGGACATGGACTGACAAAAGCGGTTACCCATCAAGACTGACTAAATTGGCAGTTTATTGGCCCATGAGCGGGCCATCCAACAGATAATTGGCTGGAAATAAGTCACATAGCTATGACAGGTTAGAACATACTCTCGGGTCTTCTTAGGGCAACCAATGTAGTGTGGATTCGCACATCCTCCTTTACGATAGATAAAGATCTGCCTGGTGCACGTGGGTTGAGGCTCGGCAACCTCCCAATGCAGCAAAACCTCACGGCACTCAGGTCTGCATGAAAATTTCAGTGATTTATTGAAGCGGAGTGCAATGCAACGTTTCAGGGTAACCCCCTTTGTCAAGCATGATGCTTGACAAATGCTTGACAAAGGGGGTTACCCCGAAACGTTGCATTGCACTCCGCTTCAATAAATCACTGAAATTTTAATGCAGACCTGAGTGCCGTGAGGTTTTTCTACATTGAGGTCTTCTTAGGGACCATTATGGCATTGGGGGACAAAGTATCTGATCATCCTAATTTGGCCCAGTACAGTGGCTAAATTTGGTAAAGATCCACGCGGCTTACAGTGTATGTCCATTTGGCATTCCAAAAGGAGGCAGTGAATGCCACTGCAGTTCTAGAAACCCTCAAACAACAATATAACTACTACATGTCTCTGGTAAAAAGAAATTGGATTGTGTTTTTACCTGCTCCCTCATGATATTTGTCACATAGGAAAGAATGAAATCTATCTATAGCCAGCAACTTGTATCAGTTATTAGTCTAATGAAATAGTATTACAAAAACACTTACTGTTTCTGGGTTGTTCTCAAAGACCTCTCTTGCCTCCTCTTTGCTGCATTGCTCTTCCACACACTCCCTTTCCAAGTGTCCCTGTTTGGTTTCCTCAAATATTTGGTTTGCCCTCTTCTGCCTCTGACGCAGGAATTGGGAGGCATCTCTGGCAGACAGTAGGATGTCTAGATATGTCCCATGAAAAAAAAAAAAAAACAAGACACTATCTGCTCCATCAATGCGTATATTTCCAAACAATATTATAATTCAATTTATTGTCATCTTTTCTAATCACTTTATCACCACCTTGTATTTTTCCCAGATCAGCACTTAACATAAAGCAATCAAACTAGTCCTCTTTCACATAACAGGCAATGTCTAAATCTTCCAGACAGAGAATCAATAATCCAGTACTGAGTGCTTTTTTATTGGGCAGAGTTATGGATTACCTGGCAGAACAATATACCACATCATTCCAACAGAACACAACTTGCTAATCACACCACAAAACTGACTTTCAATTTGACATAGCAATCACTTTTATTATTATATACAATAATATAATAAAGATTCAAGCACTGCCTCTCATGCAGATCCCTATATAATCAAAGTGCCACAATAGGCATTGGATTTCTGAGAGTTTCTCTGGAGAAATTGCAGTAATAAGAGACCAGCTGATCTCTTCCCATAACTCTCAATAAGCACGTGGCTTACGGTACACTTGGGAGCAATTACTAAAAGAAATGCTGATGATGGGAAACAACTGGCTGCATTTTCAGAGGATTATTGCTGTAAAAGTGCATGAACCTCAGGATTATGTCACAAGCAGATATAGTATTGTGACTCACTATAATAGGTTGTGGTATAAAAAAAAAATCGTATCCGAGATTCCGAGTCTATAAAAAGCTTGGTCAAACTGCAGCCCCCAGGTATTCCCAGAGTCCCCCAGATAGCCAAGGGGGGATATGAGTTGTATTGAAAAAGTAACCTTGTCTACAGGAATCCTACTGTATTGGTATCCAATGAAAACAGCAGCACTCCGGTATTATTGAAAAGGGTGAAAAACTTTACATAAAATGCCTAAGGCATTTTAAGTAAAGTTTTTCACCCTTATCAATAGTACCGGAGTGCTGCTGTTTTCATTGGATACATGTAAAATTTGCACCCGGGGCTGCAAGGAGCTTCGTCCGCTTTTGAAGCACACTTGAACCAAATCCATTGGATCCCTACTGTATTGGTATTTACGCATCGAAAAAGCTATAGAAGCCTTTATATTTTAAGTGGGTTCCCATAAAATCCCCGCTAGTCCGAGTTTTCTTTTATACAGGAGGTAACGTGACAATGCATATTTGCGTTCAGTAAATAAAGCACACACTAAAGCTTGCAGATAGACCAATGCTTGCTCACTAAATAGTGAGGTAAGTACATAATAGCCATGCCCGAAAATGAGCACTTTATATTGTTATTCAAAGCAAATAAACAATGGAAGTTCAATGCACCATATCCATCTCCCAAAAATTCCAAGATTACAAGAGAGATATATATATATATATATATATATATATATATATATATATATATATATATATATATATTTATTTTTTTAAATATATATAATGCAGAGGTATGTTTTTCTTACTGTCCCCATTCTCAGCTCACCACAGGGAAATAAGACACAACCAACCAGCTGTTGCTCATTCCTACTGACATTTAAAGGGATAATATAATGGGAAAACATGTTTTTTTCAAAACACATTAGTTAATAGTGCTGCTCCAACAGAATTCTGCACTGAAATCCATTTTTGAAAAGAGCAAATAGATTTTGTTATATTCAATTTTGAAATCTGACATGGGGCTAGACATATTGTCAATTTCCCAGCTGCCTCCAGTCATGTGACTTGTGCTCTGATAAACTTCAATCACTCTTTACTGCTGTACTGCAAATTGGAGTGATATCACCCCCCTCCCTGCCCGCCAGCAGCCTAACAACAGAACAATGGGAAGGTAACCAGATAGCAGCTCCCTAACACAAGATAACAGCTCCCTGGAAGATCTAAGATCAGCACTAAATAGTAAAAGCCAAGTCCCAATGGAGACTGATTCAGTTACATTAAGAAGAGAAAACAGCAGCCTGCCAGAAAGTAATTCCATCCGAAAGTGCAGGCACAAGTCGCATGACTGGGGCAGCTGGGAAACTGACAATATGTCTAGCCCCATGTCAGATTTCAAAATTGAATATAAAAAAAATCTGTTTGCTCTTTTGAGAAATGGATTTCAGTGCAGAACTCTGCTGGAGCAGCAATATTAACTGATGTGTTTTGGAAAAAACATGTTTTTCCATGACAGTATCCCATTAACTTGCAGAAACCTGAATAACAGCAAAGGTGAGAGGCCATGGTGAGACAGGGAGTTCAGCCCATGCACTTTGTGGGTACAGAAATACACGCCCCTTGCCCCCGACCCCAGAGTTGAGAGCCAAGAGGAAGAGAAGATGCCCCTTACTCACTGCCATGCGAGGGCTCTGCAACCAGGAGGGTGAGAAGAAGCGTGGCTGTCAGGACAGATGTGATCCTCATGTTGGGCGCAGCAGAAAGCCAGCGTTATAGAGGTCCGTCCTTGCTCCAGCAGCAGCAGCAGCCAAGATCCCGAGTCCGGCAGCTCCTGTGTGAGAGAAAAACATTCACAGCCCGAGCAGCAGCAGTAGTCCCAGCGGGGGAGTCACTGGCCTCCCTCCCTTCCAATGATTTGATAAAACTTTGCACACACATCTACAGACACACCTATATGAATGAGCCTGGCTCCGGCACAAAAGCCTTTCACAGTCCCCGGGCGTGCAGGGAGCAGGCGGGCGCTTCTCTCGGGCACAAGAGAGCTAAAATAACAGGCTCTTAAAGGAGCCCGAGCATGAATGCAAACACAAAAATGTCATACAATTCTAAAAAAAAATTGAAGCGTACACCCATTAAAAATTAATTGTTTTTCCTGCTAAACTCAATTGGCTCTGCTGCACTTTCACTTAGCTTCTGTCCTAAGCTTAATGGAGTGGGTGTGGCCCAACGCCTCAGCGGTGCAGCTCCGCCCTCGTCAGCTCTCTCTCACAGACTCACAGCAAACAACCTGTAAAAGCAAAAGTGTTTCAGCTCACCGTTTTCTCCTTTTCATTGCTCTATAGCCCACACCAAGAGGCAACATTCGTTAACTACCACACGGTTTTACACCCTTTCAATGGCAGCCCTCAAACTTTTCTGCATTCATCCTGCTCATATGAATTGAGTGTGAATTGCCAAGTCCCTGAAATGTCAAATCCAGGGATCCTAAAGCTGGCCATAGATGCAAAGATCCGATCGTACGAATCATCGTACGATCGGACTTTCCCATCTCCCGAACCCGCCACTAACCATTCAGATCAAAGTCTTACCAGTCAGATTAGTTAAAGAACAGATCAGCAATGTTCTGCCCCTGACGGCAATCGTACGATATCTATGTCCAACCAAAGCTAGTGACAGTCTCCCACTGAAAATCATACGATCGGCAATACACGCAGAGATATTATCGGCAGCCGACAGAAATTTTCTAACCTGCCCGATCGACCAAACGACCGATCTCCGCCGGACGAAAAATGTCGGGACTCTCCACACACGTTCCGAAAATCGTACGAATCCTCGATTCGTACGATCAGATCTTTGCGTCTATGGCCAGCTTAAGGGCCAGTGTCGAACTGGGACATCCCATCAAAAAACCTTAGACCAGGGGCCCACTCAGTATTAATATTCTTCCTCTCCTCAGTCCTCACTCAACCTCTATAGTCTCTTTTCTTTACATACTATAATACTATAATCTGTTATTCTATCTATTTACCCTTTTTATTCTCATAGAAATAGGGAATGGCCAAATATTTAGCTGCATGAGGGCCCACTGACACCTGAGCCCACCGGTAGTTTTCCTGGTATCCCGGTGGGCCAGTCTGACACTGTTATAGGCAAGTAGTAACCTAGAATTGATACCACTTGTGGATTTTGATCACATATAGAGAAAGAAGGCAAATGAGTGTTGCAATTTGCTTGTGATTTGGCAAAAGGTTTCACTTGCGGCAGTCGTAATGTTATTCAGTGGAAAGTCTTTTCTGGTAAGTTGTCACCTGTGGTTAGGGTTGCCATCTGGCTGGTAAAAATGATGCTTGATGTCAATGATATTAATAGGAAAAAACAGCAAGAATATAGGAAGGCCGGTATTTTTTCCAGAAAAGGTGACAACCCTACCTGTAGTAGCAAAGATTTAAGCGCAGACAGGGGTGTAACTACAGAGGAAGCAGACCCTTCGGCTGCAGGGGGCCCAGGAGGTATAGTGGGGGCCTTTGAGGCTCTAATTAGTAATTTCAACATATATTGGTGAAACAGGACAACCTCTGAATGTTTGGGCAACCCAGTAACTTCTAGTTAGGCCACTCACTGCAGGCGACATCTCCCCATGTTCTTTCTGCAAGTATGTGTTGCTGTCACGTGACAGGTATTTATTGCCTGAAAATAGTGGATTTATGAACAATAAGCACCCAAGACAATTGCCCCTGGAACTTACAGCCAATTCTATTGAAAGTGAAAGGGGAGACAATGCAAATAAATGTCCCCCCGCGTATGGTGCCGCAAAACTATCAGAATCATCCTGCATGCTGTTACAGAAATAAGCTGACTGTAGTTACTAATTAGGAGCTATAATTAGACTCTGCTCATTAGGGCATGCAGTAAAACTTACGTTATTTTTGTGTATTACCATGAAAAGACTAAAAATTGCCCTTAGCTTTATTGACTCTCATCTCTACCTGCCACTTACCTGTATTGCACCGGAATGCTTCTATTCAGGCTGATTGTTCAGGACTTCCTGTTGCTGCAGTACCAAGAAATGCAACAATGTATGTGCTGCTGTCACACAGAGAAAGAGAAGAGCATGAAATAGAGCTTAAGCAATCCGTCTGGTTAGCAACCAGACAAATCATTACCAGGGAGTATAGAGTAATAAAACAGCCTGTCACCCCCAGGCACACTGAGTGCTCAGAAGCTCAAGAATCAGTGTAATGTCCCATTGCACTTTGTCCTTTATTTCTTTTGGATCTGCATGCATTTGTTCTGGGACTTGGAGTCCCAGTTCTTTCTAGAGAGTCTGTGCCACTACCCAATATGGAAAGCAGAGACTTCAAGTCCCAGAATACCTTAGGGGCTGAATGACTGTGTGAGCCTAAGGGGGGGGGGGGCTGGGAAATGGTTTCTTTCACGGTTTCCTTTCAGTCTGTCTGCTCAGGTATATCTGTGCAAAAAATGTATATTAACTTTTGGCAGTTGGATAGTGATTTATACACCTTTTATATAATCTCAGCTGAATGAGCTCATATTAAAAAGGGGTATTTTTCCAATTTTACTAAATGTAACATTGGAAGTTTTCTGTACTTTTGTCTTTCCTAAGGAAAAGTGGAACAGGTAAACCACCATTCTCCATGCCTTAAAGGAACAGTTCAGTGTGAAAATAAAAACTGTGTAAATAGATAGGCTGTGCAAAATAAAAAATGTTTCTGATATATTTAGTTAGCCAAATATGTAATATATAAAGGCTGTAGTGAACAGATGTCTAATAAAACGCCAGAATCCAACTTCCTGCTTTTCAGCTCTATAACTCTGAGTTAGTCAGCGACTTGAAGGGGGGCCACATGGTACATTTATGTTCAGTGAGTTTGCAATTGATCCTCAGCATTCAGCTCAGATTCAAAAGCAACAGATATGACCCATGTGGCCCCCCCTCAAGTCTCTGATTGGTTACTGCCTGGTAACCAGGGTAACCAGTCAGTGTCAACCAAGAGAGCTGAAAAGCAAGAAGTAGTGTTCTGACTGACATGTTATACATCAATTCACTCCAGCCTTTATACATTACATTTTTGGCTAACTAACTATATTAGAAACATTTTTTATTTTGCACAGCCTTTCTATTTACCCAGTTTTTATTTTTACACTGAACAATTCCTTTAAATCAGTGATCCCCAACCAGTAGCTTGTGAGCAACATGTTGCTCTTCAACCCTTTGGATGTTGCTATGTGTCCTCAATCAGATGCTTATTTTTGAATTTCAGGCTTGTAGGCACATTTTGGTTGTATAAAAACCAGGTACACTGCCAAACAGAGCCTCAATGTAGGTTGACAATCCACATAGGGGCTACCAAGTAGGCAATAACAGCACTTATTTGGCAAGAACATTTAGCCAAGAACATTTTTATGCATGTGTTGCTCCCCAGCTCCTTTTACTTCTGAATATTGCTCACAGGTTCATAAGGTTGGGGATCCCTGCCTTATATTGTAGTACAGAAGAGATACATGTGGCAAACGATACTGCTTTATATAAAACACGACTTATAATTGTTCACATTCTGCTTTGGAGAGAGACTCATGAAATCATTTTGAAAGTATTTGCCTACATTAGGCTATTACATGGTATGTATGATTCGAATTTCGAGCATATTAACCTGAACAGGATTTACAGAATTTGCCTTCTTTTTATGGTAAATTACAGTGCCAACAAATGTGTATAACACACAGCAGATGGCACACAGGCAGGGTAATGCTATAGTTATCCAGTAGAAGTGGTGCAGCTGTGTGCAGCTGTACGGCTCAGTTGATCCCTGGAGTAGCCAAAGGGCAGTGGGCTGCACACAGGGCTATGCTCTTTTCAGAAGAATTGTGTCTCCTCCCCCACTTGTGGCTGTTTGTTTGCAACACAATGAAAAGAAATGAACTAAGCATGGCACCACCTGCTGACATTACCCAAACAGCACTGATCTGACTCCCAGTCCTCAGGCCAGACATTCTTGTCAGTGATTTTTATCTAAACACATTTTTTTTAATGTTCAACGTTTTATCTAAACAGAGGTTTTTTTTCCCTAGAGTTGGGTGGCCGAAATCAAGTCTTGCAGGGTGCACTGGAATATATCATGCTAGGTGCACAAGTGTATAAATACCTGTACTGTTTTATATATATATATATATATATATATATATATATATATATATATATATATATATATATATATATATATATATATATATATCCTATATAATAAAGTTGAAGTGTCTCTGCGTCCAGTCCCTGTGTCCGTGGGATTGCGCTACTGCCCACGGGCTTAATGTCTAGTGTATATATATATATATATATATATATATATATATATATATATATATATATATATATATATATATATATATATATAATGTTCAAAGTGGACGAGCACACCAAATTACCGGCACTCACAGGATTTGCATGAAGAATCAAACGTTTTGATATGGTGAAAATAAAAAATTAGCTTTATTAAATCCGACGTTTCGGTCCTTGAGCACTGTTTGTCCTTGAGAACCGAAACGTCGGATTTAATAAACCTAATTTTTTATTTTTCACTGGTACCAAGTGCAGTCCTTATTTATTCTATAACCAGAGCACCCAGGTCATTTGGTGTACTTCAAGGTGTGCAGCCTGCCCCCACCATTCCCTATATATATATATATATATATATAAGCCCAATATGAAAGCACTCACAGCAGATTTCATCAGTGTATATAAAGATTTATTCACCGCTCACATCTACGCGTTTCAACCCTTAATGGGTCGTCATCAGGATAGTGTATCCAAGTGAGTATCACACATTTAAAAATTCTCACACCAATCAGTGTAGTGTTTCAATAGTGACATCATCATCCAATTACCCTTAACCATTACCTACGCAGCCACTATGTAAATACATCTCAATTTAACCCTCTACTTCAGACACATTCTTAGAGCATGAAAAACCAATGTATATCTAGATAATATACAGTCAAGCAACCTTACATTATAAACTGAATCAATCCCACCAGTTTCTAAACATAATCAAAAATCGCCATCCATATGTAACAAACCTTCCAATTTCAATTGATCACCCCCATCGGTAACATACTATTCAGAATGTGTCATCAGTTAGCATATCCCACACCACTATTAAAAGTGAATATGTGCAGATAAAAAATTTTTTCATCTCCCTTGTAAAGTGCTAAGTGCATAATTAAATATAAGTGCCTTAGTTTAATATAACATATGTCATATAAATAGACATATACATTAAAGTTAAAACATTAAAACTCTTCAATCAAATAGTGTTCTGTGATATAAAAGTTAAATTCAAATCAGCAATAAATAGCCATATCATCCAAATCAAAAAGTTGAAAAATTTGAAAAATCTGAAAAATTTCTAAAAAGTCCAGAGAGATACACGCCAGCGCTGTCAAACTACCAGTTTCCCAGCGTAAAATCTATTCCAATTGGTAAAAGCTGATGAGGAGGGCATCCTATAATTCATTATAAAAAACAGGATAATGAGTACATCTCATTCAACCCCTTGGGGGAGATAGTGTCCAGGGTCCGTATCCAGCGGGCTTCCTTTTGTAGCAGGATCTTCCCCCTATCTCCACCCCTTCTCAATGGGGGAACACAATCAATCAACATTGCCCGCAGTGATGGCAATGAGTGGCCACTGTTCACAAAATGTCTGGCCAGGGGGATTTCAGTTTTCCCGGTAGCCAACGCCGACCGAATTGCCGATCTATGATTGTTCATCCGCAATCTAAAAGATGTAACACATTTACCTATGTAGTATAAGCCACATGGGCAAACAATACAGTAGATCACATGATCAGAGGTACACGTTAATCGGTGTCGTATCTGTAACCTCTTCCCACTGTGGGGGTGAGGGAATGTGTCCCCAGTTAGTAGGCAGCCACAGGTCTTACAATTTCCACAGCGGAAACAACCAGGTTTTCCTCTTGTTAACCACGTGCCGCTGCTCTCATTCTTCAGATCTGTCACCATCAGTACATCCTTTAGAGATCGGCCCCGTCGATAGGCACATATGGGTGGAGCACTTTTAACGAAAGGCAAACTTGAGTCCATTTGTATTATAGGCCAGTGTTTCTTAATCACTGAATTTATCTGTTTACTCACTGGTGTGTAATTCGTCACAAACACCATTCTCTCACCTTCATTTAGTACTCCACCTTTTACATCTCTTTCATTGTTACTATTGTTGGATGCCCTTTCAAGCTCACCATTTAGGAAGTCCCAGGAGTATCCCCGTTCAAGAAATCGATCTCTCATCTCCAATGCCTGTATTTTTGCTGTAGCCCCATCTGAATTAACCCTGAATACTCTCAGGAATTGGGTATACGGGATCGACTTCAGAACAGCAGGGGGATGGAAACTGTGAGCATGTAACACAGTGTTACGATCAGTCTTTTTGCGAAACAATGTGGTACCAATCCCATTTGCTGTTCTGAACAATCTTACATCCAGAAAGTCTATAGTGTCCCTATGGTATTCTGCCGTAAATTTTACAGGGGTGGGTAGTTCATTTAGATAGGTCACAAAACCCTGGGCCCCAATGTGGTCCCCTCGCCAGATAATCAAAATGTCATCGATAAATCTCCGATACAATAACAGATATTGTCCAAATTCGGGAAAAATGTATCGGCATTCAAAAGCATCCATAAAATGATTGGCATATGAGGGGGCCACATTAGAGCCCATCGCCGTACCCGTCTTTTGTAGATAGAAGGTCTCCTCAAATCGGAAATAATTGCAAGTCAAAACCATTTCCAATAGAGTGCAGAGGAATTCAACTGGTGGATTCCCTTTATGTCCAGTAGTTAATGCCCTCCTACATGCCGACACACCCTCTTCCGTTGGAATAATAGTGTACAAACTGCACACATCAATTGTAATGAATAAGGCATCCTCCGGTAGGGTGCCCACTTGTCCCAATATATCCAACAGGGAGGGTGTGTCAGCAATGTAGGAACGCATCCCAGCACACAGGGGTTGTAAGAAACTGTCCAGGAAGCACGCTACATTGGAAAATAGTGAGCCCCGTGCGGAGATGATCGGACGACCGGGTGGACAAGTGGAGTTCTTATGTACCTTCGGTAAGGTATATATAATAGGACATCTCGGAAATTTGTTTTTCATATATTGGTGACAACTCTCACTTATCCACCCAGCCGAACTTGCCATCTGTAGATAGGTGTCCAATTTCAACTTAAACATATCAGTGGGGTCCCGAGTTAGTTTCTCATATACTCCACCCTCTGTTAATTGTTGTAATATTTCTCCCCTATAATAGGAGCGATCCAATAATACCACCGAGCCTCCTTTATCAGCAGGGCGTATTATTAGTTCCTTGTCACTCCGCAATGATTCAATTGCAACTCTTTCTTGTTTAGTCAAATTGGAGAAAAATCTATCAGCCCCTTTTAGAATCTCAAGGTTCTCTTTCTCAAGGATCCCACAATATGTTTTAATTGAAGTAGCCGTGTTTGGCGGATCAAAGTTACTCACTGGCCGAAATTTCTCCTTATACTTCTCACTTGGTTTATCTTTAAAATACTCTCGTAGTTTCAATTTACGTTGTAACTTATATGTATCCACTTCCAATCCAAAAGTATCATTTCTGGTTACCGGTACAAATGATAAACCACGTGAGAGGAGAGAAATTTCGCCAGGATTCAAAACGTGATGACTCAAATTAAACACTACTGTACTGGTTTCCTGGGTGGTCTGCCTCTGCGGTTTACCACCACCCCTTCTGGTGTGCTTCCTTTTCCTCCTGTGGCCCCTAAAAAATGAACCTGTGTCCGACCATTCCCACCAGTCCCTTCCTGTATAGCACATGATGCTGTTGTCTGTGGGGTCTCAATATCAGAGGTGGGTGAATCCCCCGAGCTGTCTACAGTAGACAAATCCCTGGATTTCCTAAATCTCCTCCTAGGTCTTCTCTCAATATCAGATCTCCCAATCAGCCAACCATAGACCCTTCGGTCCTTGTAGTCCTGATTGACCTTAATAATTTTAGCCTGTTTAAATGCAACCAACTCCTGGCGATATTGTTGGACACTATTCTCAAGTTTCTGTAGCCAATTAACAGATTGATCAGCTTTCAGCAATGAAATACTCTGTCCCTCAATTTCAGCAATTTCCATCCGAACCTTCGCTAGCTCCCTACCAGACTCCTCTATCACCAACAACAAGAGATCGAGGGAGCATTTATTCAATATGCCGCACCATCGGCTACAAAATTCAGCATTGGACCGGCCCACAGTGGGCACGTTCCTAATTCTAAAACCCCTCGGTATCTTGCGTTGGCGATAGTAATCAGACAAATAAAGCCCGTGCAGGTTATAATCCACCTCCCTCTTCCTGAGAGTACTCAACTGGTTAAATATGTCTTTAGGGAGCTTACCAGCATGTTGCGCTGCTGCAGATTCCGTGAATAGGATGCGTGCTGCGTCCTCTTGTGTGAAGGCGAATTCCCTTGTAACATCCACATCAAACAGAGTCGTCTGTGTTGCGTCCTCCATTAGCGCTAATCTCGCGATCTCTTCCGGACACTGTGTGTCCCGACTTGTATCCACCGCACGGTGATTCAGTCAGTATTCAGCGGTACCAATTGCCGCCCGATATCAACAATCACTTGTCATCACACTACGTAAGGGGTGCACGTTCAAGACCTCGTCCGGTCAAATACAATTCCACATGTAACGGCACTCACCATATAAAGTATCACAGCTGGGTGCTGACCGTATATCACATAAGCCCAATATGAAAGCACTCACAGCAGATTTCATCATTGTATATAAAGATTTATTCACCGCTCACATCTACGCGTTTCAACCCTTAATGGGTCGTCATCAGGATAGTGTATCCAAGTGAGTATCACACATTTAAAAATTCTCACACCAATCAGTGTAGTGTTTCAATAGTGACATCATCATCCAATTACCCTTAACCATTACCTACGCAGCCACTATGTAAATACATCTCAATTTAACCCTCTACTTCAGACACATTCTTAGAGCATGAAAAACCAATGTATATCTAGATAATATACAGTCAAGCAACCTTACATTATAAACTGAATCAATCCCACCAGTTTCTAAACATAATCAAAAATCGCCATCCATATGTAACAAACCTTCCAATTTCAATTGATCACCCCCATCGGTAACATACTATTCAGAATGTGTCATCAGTTAGCATATCCCACACCACTATTAAAAGTGAATATGTGCAGATAAAAAAATTTTTCATCTCCCTTGTAAAGTGCTAAGTGCATAATTAAATATAAGTGCCTTAGTTTAATATAACATATGTCATATAAATAGACATATACATTAAAGTTAAAACATTAAAACTCTTCAATCAAATAGTGTTCTGTGATATAAAAGTTAAATTCAAATATATATATATATATATATATATATATATATACACACATACAGTATCAATAATCTTCAGACCAGCACTCCCTTTAAAAACTTGGTAATTTTATTATTATTCTGTAGTATCAAATACCCGGCGTTTCGGTCCACATTTGGACTACTTTCCAAATGTGGACTGAAACGTTGGGTATTTGATACTACAGAATAATAATAAAATTACCAAGTTTTTAAAGGGAGTGCTGGTGCTGGTCTGAAGATTATTGTTACATAAACAATTACCGTGCACCCCGCCATTGACAGCAGCTTTGGAGTGTGGATACTCATTGGAATGGCGTTTTCTGGATAATGGCTCCCATACCTGTATTTTGTATGTAAAATATATTGTATGTATATTGGCTTATATATTGTCTATATAGTAACATATATAAACACACATACACAGTCATTAAATATTTATGCTAGACATATAGTTGAGATGGAAACCAAAAAATTAAAGAAAAATTTATTTCTATGCGACTTCCCAATATAAATCCATTAAAGGAAAACTATATCCCCGAATAATATATATATATCTCTATAAAAATATATTGCATAAAACAGCTCATATGTAAAACCCTGCTTCATGTTAAGAAGCCATTTTCATAATAATAGACGTTTTTTTAGTAGTATGTGCTATTGGGTAATCCTAAATAAAAAATTGAAATTTTTAGTACTAAGGGCTGCCCCCTGGGATCCTATGATTCACGATGCACACAAACATACCATACATATTAGAGCCAATTAAAGGATACAATTCTGTCTTTTGCTTTCACACTTCTTCCTGTTACAGTTAGACCTTCATTATCTTTGGTCAGGTGATCTGTGAGGGAGATCCATCATAAAATGGTGGATCAAGGTAAAAGATGTACAAGAAATATTTACTGATATCTATACTTCAATTTGGTAAAATTCTGTAATAGACCACTTAATATAATATAAACTATCTGTTGTGTTCATTTTGGGGCTATATTTTTCCTTTAAGCATTTTAATTGTAGTTAAATTTATATGCAATTATCTTTTCGATTAAAATCAGCATTTGTTTCTTTCTGCACTGCTGGAAACCATGTATGCTTCTTCCGACGTCTGTTAATCAACTGGCTTCTGCTATATTGTTTCAAAGATCAGAACAGAACAAGATTTTTGAAAAAGATTTCCCTTTTCTCTGTAATAATAAAAAAATACATTGTACTTGATCCCAACTAAGATATCATTAATCCTTATTGGAAGCAAAACCAGCGTATTTGGTTTATTTAATGTTTACATGCTTTTCTAGTAGACTTAAGGTATGAAGATCCAAATTACAGAAAAATGCCTTATCCAGAAAACCCCAGGTCCCAAGCATTCTGGATAACAGGTCCCATACCTGTAATAACATTTATTTGTCCATTGTTTTTTCTCACTGTATTTTACAATTGTTTTTTTGCTTGAATTTTATACTGTGTAAGCCTCAAAAAAATACACAGTTTTATACATACAGCCCATTTTATATGACATTCAGATAGTGGTGTGGTGCATTTATACAGTGTTTTTACAGCTTTATTGGCAGGTAACACTTATTGATCACTTGTTTGAAACCAAATATGTAACTGGTTGATGTGTGTTACTAGACCTTTCGCAAGTTGAGATGTTTTCAACATTGCTCTTACAGACTGTTAGGGCACTCATAGCAAGTAATCAGATCTTTAATTTTCTAAAGCTGGCTGTATACGGGCTGATAAAAGCTGGCTATTGGATCCCCCGACCTCCAAGTCAGCAGTTTATTGACCCTTGTATGAGGCTCTTGAAAGGGCTTGCCTAATCGATATCTGTCTGAATATCATTCAGTGGAAACACGTAGGGTGGGCTACATAGGTGGACGGTGGTGGGCCAGCTCCCACTCGTTCCCTACATAGACAGGTAGAAAATTTGGGGGAATTGACCAGAAGGGAGGGTGATTGGGCCTAATCTTATGCGGCATCATTTAGTAACTGCCAACCTTTACTTGCGACTTTAGCAGTAGTTACCCACTACCATCGATCCACCGTATGCCTGTTGTTTTAACTAACTGTATGTTGTAGGTACACAGTCCCACACTGCTCTCTGGGGCTGAGAGCAGTGAGTTGTTTTGTGTTTGTATGCGGCGGCGTGTATATACTTTTTATGAATTAAATTAAAAGTTAAGTCTTAAATTTCCAATATATTATCCTGTTCTGAACTGGTTAGCTTGAAGCTCACGGACACTACATTGGTCATATGTGGTGAATCATGTGTAACTTCAATTTTAGTGTATATCATCCAGAGTTTATCAAATAGGCAGGTTTAAAATTCCCATCCAGTGAGACCCAGACTGGCGTGTTGATACAATTCTCATCTGATAGCTTTCTCTGGGCTCACTGTATGATCCAAGATGATTGGATTAGCTCAGTCAAGTCCACCATGTGGGTGGCCAATTCAGAGAGAGGTTGTTCTTACTATTCGAGAGGATCTTACCATGTATTTCTAACGAGACTTTTATTAGAATAATCTAATTGCTGACAAATCTCACATCAATTTCAATACATTCTGTTCTATGGCTAGGTATCCATGCCATTGCAAAATGATGTAATTATGATGCAAGCCCTGGGAATATTAATTGTAGATGAGAGCTTGCAGTTGTGGGCAGAGAGAATGGTACTGAAAACTAGTACATCATCACTATAGAACATACAATAGCACAAGGGAATTGTACTTATACCATGTTCCCCCTGGCGTTTTGTGTCATCTGATTTATGAACCCTTTATAATTATTGATTTAATTTGCTTGAGGTACTTCTCGCATATTGTATGCTACACATACCATGGATGAATAAATATATGATTGTAACTACTTACATTTGAAACCACTATTATCCCTAGGTTTTAACCTATATTCTACAAAAATGAAAGAGAAGAAACAATTACTCTTTCCCTAGCCTTTAACATTTCTCAAATCAAGGTAAAAAAAGAAACATGTATATGGTCAGAATTATCCAGGCAAAGATTTATGAAACTAAAATCCGAGAAGCACAGAAGAAAGTGAATTACATACACAATAAGAATTATTTGGAACTGCTAATATAAATAATTATATACTGTAGGTACAAATTTACTGTGAGCAAAGTACAAGCAGCTGGTCATACTGATGGACTTTGATGTCAATGAGCTTCTTACTGTCATTTTTATGACATAGGGGCACATTTACTAAGCTCGAGTGAAGGATTCAAAGTAAAAAAACGTAGAATTTCGAGGTATTTTTTTGGGTACTTCAACCATTGAATAGGCTGCTTCGACCTTCGACTACGACTTCGAATCGAACGATTCAAACTAAAAATCGTTGGACTATTCGACCATTCGATAGTCGAAGTACTGTCTCTTTAAAAACAAACTTTGACTACCTACTTCGCCACTTAAAACCTACCGAGCACCAATGTTAGCATATGGGGACCTTCCCCATAAGCTTTCTAAGCAATTTCTGATCGAAGGAAAATCGTTCGATCGATGGATTAAAATCCTTCGAATCGTTCGAATGAACGATTTTTCCTTCGATCATTCGACCGAAGTAAATGCGGTAAATCCTTCGACTTCGATATTCGAAGTTGAAGGATTTTACTTCGACCCTTAGTAAATGTGCCCCTAACTCTTATGATATATTTTTTTAATTTTAATTAATCAGAGTGATAGTAGATAGTGTAACTCTGTCGGTTATTACTGACAGCTGTAGGTCTGGCAGAAGCTGGCCTTCTTGCACACACATTAAACACACAGCAAGAAACCAGCAGGTATTGTGGTTTTTCCTTACTCCTAATTAAAGTGCAACTGATTTCCCACATGTCCGCTTGCTTGCACATAATACGATTTATTAGCTCCCCCATATATATGTGTAACTGAATATTTAATAATAGCAATACAAATCTATCACAATTGACAATGACATTGGGCAATATGTCTATGCTCTATATACAGCATGAAATAAACACTCTTTATCTAATCATTTTTCATGTGGTTACAGAATGACTTTTAACCTTTGCATCTCTACTTGTTGCAATTCTATAATATCAAGCAGGAATTTGTAAACATTGTGTGCTGGAATTCAGAAACATTGTGATGTGATACAAAGAAGGCTACAGAAACTATGAGACACTGGGGCTATTGGAAGGGCACAGTCATCTTGCTGGTCTCTCATTGCACAGCCCTATTTTTTCATTCATAATTGAATTTATTCATACTGTTTATAGTTATTGCCACCTTGAGTTTTATTTATGTTGGTTTCAAATCTGTTCTTTGTTTGTTTTCGTATATTATATTTAAGATGCCAGTAATGTAAACCCAGGGTTGTTATATTCCAAAATGCTACACAAAGAAGGCTATACAGCCCTCAATATGCTGTAAGAAAGTAGGCAATAAGCATAGAAAACCTCAGTTGTTTAGTGTAGATTCATAAGGCATGGATAAAATCCTTCCTGCTACCATCTGGTAACTAATTGTTGCACCTCTAGGCGAAACAAAAGCTTTATTTACAATTTGCTGAATAGCTTGCTGCCTGTCTAAGATGAGAGCCATTTTACATTAGAAAGATCATTGTTTGGGGAAACATTGTATATAAGTGACATACAAACCTTCAGGTGCCCCCCAGCTGTTTTGAAAAGTAACCTATAGCCCTAGGCCACAAAGAGATGATAGGAACTCAACTATAGCCGGGGTTACCAGAGGTTCAATAATATAACAGTGTGACTTGATTAAAGGGGATTTTAACCTTAAAATGAATATAAATATGATATAGACTGTGGTATTGATAAATTTGTAATTCATCTTTTTTTTGTGTGTAGCAGAGTAGAAAGTGCTCTTTCGTAAACCAGTTATAAGACAGCACTTCTGATACACAGTGACTGTGATCAAAGCATCTGAAATATATAGAGAAATATAGAGAAGCCATAATCTCAGATCTAGGTAATAGCTTTTAAGGATTGTAACTCGAATTTTATTGAATTGTCACTGTGGAAACTAGACTTTTTCGGATTATAAATCAACTGTAGGTAAAGAACTCCCTTGTTGTGCTCAATCTATACGGTTCATCACACAGAGCCAGGTACAGCCACACCTCCTTGACTTCACAAATCACAAAATATCACTCCGGAGAACCATTTCAGCCAAAATGTGATCCTTTTATTTGATAAGTTGCACTACATGTTTCGGATCCAGTGATCCTTCCTCTGGTTAACACACTCAATGTAACTCAATGTAACTGTATGTGTCTCAATGGGACCTGGATTTTTACAATTGGGTGCTGAGACCTGCCAGGCAGCTGTTAGCTTGTGTTATGGAGCTGCTATCTGGTTCACTTCCTATTGTTCTGCTGATGGGCTGCTGGGGGGAAAGGGGAGGGGGTGATATCACTCCAACTTGCAATACAGCAGTAAAGAGTGACTGAAGTTTATTAGAGCAAAAGTCACATTACTGGGGGCAGCTGGGAAGCTGACAATATGTCTAGCCCCATGTTAGATTTCAAAATTAAATATAAAAAAAATCAGTTTGCTCTTTTGAGAAACGGATTACAGTGCAATTCTGCTGGAGCAGCACTATTAACTGATGTGTTTTGCAAAAATGACAGTATCTCTTTAAAGGAAGTGCTGTATTTAGGTCTGATGATATGTGACATCACATCCGGTTGCATATGCTGTCACTTTTGCCATCAACTCACTACCATGTGGAGAGATATAGTTTTGAGTGCTGCAGTCCTTATCAGTTCCTATAAGTTGGGGCAGCTGCCACCTCATGCTGGTGAAACAGTGTTTTTGGGACTATGTCTTTTACAAGACACGTCTACCTCATATTTTGATTTAGTTTTCATATATAAATGAGCACACTTATATGCTGAACTAACAGCAACCATGAACTAATATAAAACTGAATTTGTGCTGATTTTACTATGGGGTATATAGACACAGCACCAGAGCAGATGGCATTCATTTTAATTTATCACTTTTTTTCGCACCTAGCTGCTAAGTGCTAGCTTGCATTTTTACAATAAGCGGGTATTGTTACATTATTAAACAAAAATTCAATATTGGATGTGAAAAGCTTTGGCAGGCTGCATGGGGCCTTGGTAACATTTGATCTGGAATGGTATTGTTTGTTCCAAATGTAGCTGGGAAAGAACTGGCAGTGTCTCAAAAGAGTCCAGTTGCAAAGGCAAAAAGAGAGTAATCGATGTTTTTTTCACAAAGAATGGGCCGAGGAAAATGAAGCCCTGTGTTTATCATACTGTCGGTTAATCTACTATGCAACACAACAATCTTTCAGGTTACTGTCTGTAGAACTCTAACTCCATTCACTCTAGTCTGACCCTATGTACAAACTCATTTGTCCTTAAATCAGTGTGAAAGGTTTTTCTCAAAATACAGTAGTAGACTTCCAAAGCAAAAACCACACACAGTAACTAATGACACACAGTAATGGTGTGTGTGTGGGCTGTGTATGTATATTCATACAAAACACACACAGCATATTTTAAAAACTGTTTTAAAAGATGATTTTCCTGACAAAACTGACCACCAGTATAGAAATGAAAATCGAATGCATTAGAGGTGTTCTTCTTTTCACCTCTTGCATAAAAATATATATATACTGTACAATGTATGATTTTTTATGTATGTTGGCATACCAATGGGGATCTCTACATAGGTTATATCTCCAGCATCTGTATTTGTCGGGGTCTGGTCTAGTTCATTACTGAATACTAGAGTTCTGTAAGACACATGAAAGGGTAAAGTGCCTGGAAACAAAACAGACTAATATTCTTCATCAGCTGTAATAAAAGCAAATAAATCCTCTAGTTAATTTATCCATGCAGTGTTTGAAATGTAAATATCAGAGCTGCAATGAACAATGCTTTCTTAAAGGGATCCTGTTATCATCAAACATTTTTTTTCCAAAAAACATCAGTTAATAGTGCTACTCCAGCAGAATTCTGCACTGAAATCCATTTCTCAAAAGAGCAAACAGATTTTTTTATATTCAATTTTGAAATCTGACATGGGGCTAGACATTTTGTCAATTTCCCAGCTGCCCCTGGTCATGTGACTTGTGCCTGCACTTTAGGAGAGAAATGCTTTCTGGTAGGCTGCTGTTTTTCCTTCTTAATGTAACTGAATGTGTCTCAGTGGGACATGGGTTTTTACTATTGAGTGTTGTTCTTAGATCTACCAGGCAGTTGTTATCTTGTGTTAGGGAGCTGTTATCTGGTTACCTTTCCATTGTTCTTTTGTTTGGCTGCTGGGGGGGAAAAGGGAGGGGGGTGATATCACTCCAACTTGCAGTACAGCAGTAAAGAGTGATTGAAGTTTATCAGAGCACAAATCACATGACTTGGGGCAGCTGGGAAATTGACAATATGTCTAGCCCCATGTCAGATTTAAAAATTTAATATAAAAAAATCAGGTTGCTCTTTTGAGAAATGGATTTCAGTGCAAAATTCTGCTGGAGCAGCACTATTAACTGATTCATTTAAAAAAAAAATGTTTTTTCACATGACAGTATCCCTTTAAAAAGTCATACTTTAAAAGAATCCTATGCTGTTGAAAGTAAGGAATAACATTCTGAAGTATTAGAAAAATGCAGACCAGAGGAAGTGAGATCGTTTCCTTCTCAGTTTATGGGAAATAAAACAAAACTTTTTAATTCTGTTGGTAATAGGGGACAATAGGAAAATGTTGAGCGAGCAGACAAACATCACTAAGGATTGTAAACTAAAAGTATAAGTGAATTCTTAACACAAGTCTCCTGAGTTGCGAAACAGGAAAGATAAAAAAAAGGGGACAATAATGTCAGAATTTAAGATGTTTATGCTGAAAACACTAAGCATTGTTAGATTGCAAAAAAGGAATTCACGTCTAAGAACATTAGTTCATGTGATATTTTAGGGAGTTGTAGCAAATAGTATTTGTGGCTGTGTCTACTTTTCTGGTAATCAAAACAGCAGACTTGCCTTGATTTATGGCAGGAACTCTAGGTAATCAAGTTCAAGTTTTAACCTGTATTCATACCCATTCAATTCAACATTCTGCTTTCTCCACCAGCACTGGAGTCGGCAATATTCAGCACATTGCACCAACCAAGGAACCAATCAGCAGCTATGTGGACCTGACAGGGAACAGAAGCCTATCTTTGCCTGAGTGAATGTCAAGTTGTGATTGGCTATTCCCCTCCCACTCTGCTTCTGGAAGAGACCATTTGGACATACCCACCACTCAATTGCAACACAGAAAGGGAACAGAGAAAATCTAAGGGGATCTCCAATAAAGGGTCATTTTTAAATGTTAATGATCATTTTTAGCCCGTATTGAAAGCTGACACATATATTATTCATAATGGCCTACAAGGTCAGGGGAATTTTCACTTATGCTATATGCCCCCTTTAAGGTCATACTATAATCTGCTAATGTTATTTGGAAAATTGCTTGTGATAGGGTTGGTCTAATAGTACCCATTGCATATATAGAGGTTCTCTCTAAACATGGCTAAGATAATAGGAATATTTCTACTTTATGCCCACAGGAATTAATTAACATCAAATAACCAGAAACCATTTGTCAGTTGATTTGTTTAACAACATTTAGTAGTGATCCCGGGACTAGTTTCTTCATGTATACAGTATATTGATGCAAGACTGTGGTACTTTTTTTATGTTTTGGCAGTGACACCAGTTTTTATAATCAGTTTCTTTAATGTGATGATCTCCACTGTTGTGTGTGTTTTTCATCGTTCAATACTTGCTCAAACATGTAAGCAACATTCTCTTTTAAATTCCTATGCACATTGTGATATACAGAATGGATGTCTGAATCTGTGCTGTTGAAGCAGTCAAGCAAGTATTATGAACAGATCTGAATTTTAGCATAGATACATTTAAATACTTAAACATATGAACTTACCTGGTGCAGCTTTTTACCACCCCTGGTAACCTAAGGTAATTTGCCTCATGGTAGCAGCACCCCTGCAAGTTCTCCTTAATTCATTTCTTACTTACAGCACAGTGTCTCCCCTTCTATTTAAGTAAAATATGGTCATGATGCTTAGAGCAGGACACTTTTGAAATTCTCTTTCCTTAATTTGCCATTCTTAGAGTTTAGTTAGAACTATACCACCCATCCAAATTGTTCTCCTTGCAAATAAACAGCAGGGATTAGACCTTTTTTTGTGCAAGAATGAATTAAAACAGTGGAGAAGATAAATTGTAAAATCTAAAACCATCCTTATTTTTGAAATGAGAGATTACAAAAAATGAAAAGAATTTTGTTCATTTTCAAATACAGTGGAGTAATACTCCACTTCACGGTACTTGTTAGTCTACATTTTGGAAGCTTCAGACACTTATCCTGATTATCCCCAAGAGTCATTGAGGAGTCTGGTGACAAAGTCTGGTGGAGTGCAGCAGATCTATAGGGTGGTCCAATAAAGGGGCCATTTTTATTAAGCACCATATATTATTCACCATTGCCTACAATTATAGGGGGTGTTTACTTATTCCATATGTCTGTTAAAGCTCTTATTTATTGCTAATTGTTTCAAGAGAGCAATATGTATTTTGTCTATTCCTTGAATATACAAATCCACATTCTCCTATTTTTTTCTATTTCTTTTACTAAATGAAAACATTCTCCCCCTCCTTATTCTATATACAGCACAATTTGTTTCAACAAAGACAGTGAGCTCTGTATAAGCAAGCCCTGTGCTACAGCCTTTGTTAGGCTTTGTGATAATGAGCAGCTCATTACATAAAGGGCCTATCTGTGGACTGGTAATTTGTTCTATCAGCTTCTCGTCAGCAAATATTGACTCGGCAGAACAAAAGCTTGGATGGGAAGCTGAAAAATGAAAATGGTTTTACTTTCTTGTTTAACACAATTTATATAAAAAACATTGATATTTCTTAAAGTATAGTCAAATGGTATCTTCAGGACAAACTCTATATATTGAATGTTGAAAAAGGGTGTATACTGCCCCTTTAATTGCTTCCGGTACAGAGCCTTACTGATTACAATATCAGTAAAACATCATTATTACACAATCCAGAAAAACAGATATTCTCATCGCCGTCTGAATTCAAACCATGCGGAGGGACTAGAGCTGATTTTATCTCTTGAGGGGGGAAACATTTTAGCTTTGAAAATGGCAAGTTTAGGCAAGTTCAACAACTTCCTTCAGAAAATCTCAGAGAGCATGACCACTTATAGTAAATGTAGCTCATGTTGCAATTTCTGCAGTGATACAAAAACAGAACAGATCATTTATAAAAACTACATGTTTCTAAATATCTGCCTGTCTTCTTGTAGATCCAGATTTTTTTTAATCTGGACAAAGATAAGGGCAAAATAACAGAGATTGTTTTCATCATATTGGGGTATTTTTTCCTCCTTACCTCACAAAAGGCTTTTGCAACCCTTAAAGGGACTTTATTCTTAGAAAACATTAAAGTGAGGGAATAGGTACCCATCTGTCTTTCATCTGGGATGGGGAACTTTTCTACTTTATCACTTCTTGGTGAAGCAAAATAGTGCTTCAGCTCGGAGCTGCCCATTCATGGGTTAAACTGCTTGTTTGGACAGGTTCCCATACAGCTAGATGTCCTATTCCCAAATCAAGGGAGTTAGTTTGGCCCATGCAGTGACCAAACAGCTACATACATTACAATGTAAAAAATGCTTTGAACCCGTTTGGACTTTTTGGACTTCTTACCCAAAAAAATAAGCAAAGAAGGGTTCCTACCACCATATCACTAATCAAGTAACACAGTAGCTCATGAGCAAAATTGAATTAACAAGCGTTGAGCAGCAATTTGTTTCAATGCATGTAGTTGTATATATATTATTTCATGTATTTCTGCCTGCCATGATGAACAAAGGAAATATTTGGATTGTCTGCCAACTAAATCTGAATTAAAAGCAATGTAAGACATAAACACGTCTTCCTGGAAATAAATTGTGCAATTCCTGCATTACTTACTGATATTGAAAGTAAATCTGAATACAGTCACACAATCTGGTGTGAGCAGACTAAAGCTTTCTGTGTGCTATTAGCCTAAAGCAAATAGAATGGAACAGCAGAGCACTTTACATTTTTAATGATCATACACGATAACAACTTTGTTTGACTGATAAAGGAGAACCAAAGCTTATGTAAGGAAAAAGAAAGACATTAAAAGATATAGAATATTTTATTCAGAAGGATAAGTGTTTTTTTCTCCTTATTGTCCCGGTTTCTGCTGATTATACTAAATTGTGCAGAACTATTTGTTCCATGCAGGATGCTGCAGAGTGATTTGCCTAAATTGGAAAACTGGGCAGCAAACAGGCAACTAAGGTTCAATGTTGAAAAGTGAAAGGATATGCACTTTTCTAGAAATAACATAAATGCTAGTTATACACTTAGGGGCCGACTAGGAATTAAAATCCTTCGACTTCGAATATCGAAGTCGAAGGATTTAGCGCAGATAGTTCGAACGAATGATCGAAGGATTTTAATCCAGCGATCGAAGGAATATCCTTCGATCAAAAAAAGTTAGCCAAGCCTATGGGGACCTTCCCCATAGGCTAACATTGACTTTGGTAGCTTTTAGATGGCGAACTAGGGGGTCGAAGTTTTTTATAAAGAGACAGTACTTCGACTATCGAATGGTCGAATAGTCAACGATTTTTAGTTCGATTCGAAGTCGTAGTCGTAGTCGAAGGTCGAAGAAGCCCATTCGATGGTCGAAGTAGCCCAAAAAAAACTTTGAAATTCTAAGTTTTTTACCTTCGAATCCTTCACTCGAAGTTAGTGAATCGGCCCCTAAATTGTAGAGTGCAGAGATATGCAACTAAACTGGTAAAAGGAATGGAAGAATTAAACTATGAGAGATACTTTCAAGGTTGAGATTGCTTTCTCTGGAGAACTTGCGAGGGGACATGCTTAGTCTTCACAAGTACATAAGAGGGCATTATAGACAGACGACGGCGAAACAAAGAACACAAGGCCACCCCTTTTACTTGAGGCAGTGAAAATGGGAAGAATGCTTGGCAGGGTCATGTGCTCACATGGTTATATCTGTCATGTTTATTTACATGGATATTTAATAAAAAATAAATCACATCACTAAGAAAACAGATGAAATCAAATTATTTCTTGGAATTCTTTTCACCGCTGAAATTATCGCACATGCACATTTCAGCCAAATACCTCCTAGCGAGCAAATATTTTTCTTTAGCTTCTTAACCCCTTTGCACATTTTTATTAAAGGGCTGTATTACTAAAAGACTACAGATGCCATCATATGAATATGCATCTACCCTTACTCTGTATCTCTGTAACAAAATGACCAGTCACAAGCCTACTTTCTGTGAAATAAAAGCAGTCTGTTTAGCAGATACTTTAGGTCTGACTCCTGTCTGTGATCGGAAAAAAAGAAGTTAGGCCCAATAGATGGACCCAATAATGAAGTTTTTCCTTTATTCAGGACGTGTAGCCTGCATAATGGATGGCAGCAGGCCAGCTTGGGTTAGTCTAAGGGTGTTGTATGCAGCGGGATAGTTATAGCCCTGCCTCAAAAGTTTCAGTAGCTAGCATTACTGTTTCAATATGGAACCTTGTAATTATCACCACTTCTAGCTCAGCGTTCAGTGTCTTGCATACTGCAGTTAGAATAAGAAGAAATGGATGGAACTGACCACTCCACTTGTACATATTATCTGTACCTACATATAATTATTAATAATAAATCAATGAGAATTCTAAGAAATAATAAGCTAGGTGGAGTGCCAGATGAGGATAGACATTAGCACCACAGACTGGTCACATATACAGTATATCATTATCATCAAAATACTTTATTTAACCTGGTTCTCTGAAACTTTAAAGTTCATTAGCAAAGTCTGTGAAAGTTCTCATTTATCCAGGTCATGGTATATCTATAGTAATAAGTTTAATCAACTGGACTTACTGTATTTTCTTCTTCCTTGCAGACATTTTGCAAGTCATTCAGAAATCGGATGACTAGTGAAATCTTCAAGGAAAAAGAAGATACAGTCTATACAGTCGATTGGATTTATTACTACTCATTGTCAGTAATTTGGGATTACAGGTCACTAGTGAAGGCACTGCCATCTTGTGGTTAAGCAGTTAATTGCATGGCTTATTATTTGTAACCAGTGCTCACTTGAAAACTCATTGAGGCATATTTATTCAGGAGTGAAGTTAGAGATCACCACAGTCCACTAGTGTGAAATTCCATCATGCTCCATTCATTTCTATGGAATTTTTAAAAGAGTATTTATCAATGGGTGAAAGTTCATCCTTTGATAAATATGCCTTTCAAAATGAATGGAACAATAGAAAATCGATTTTATCTTTATTTTGCTTCCTTGGACATTTTTAATAATAAGTGGCAACTATCAGCGATTTAAATCACTAATACAATAAGAAATATATATGATCTGTACATCCCCACCATATTTAAATTGATGTAAGCAGTTAAGATTAAAAATAAAGCAACAGGGCTAAAAGCTGCTTATGCTTGCTATTATACAGTTAAATCTTAATACTGCTGAATTGTGATATTGCATTCATTTGGAAAATAGAAACATAAAGTGTTTGTTGTGGTATGTCGTAATTACCTGGAACAGGGTCGGACTGGGGGGCCCATCGGGACCGTTGTCTAGGGCCCCCCTCTGGACCCCCTGGCCTCCATACTTGACACACACCTGCACAAAAAGGCGCGCATGCGTGGACGGAGCTGCACTTCGGTGCATGGGGCCGCATGACGTGTTTTTTTTTCAGACCCAGGAGATCCGGAGAGGGGGTCTGGCTTGGTTGGGGCCCATGAGGGCTGGGGCCCACCGGGTTTTTTCAGTCCGACCCTGACCTGGGAGTTTAACTACCAAACTCTTCAAAGCATGTTGAAAAAAGTGTGTTAATGAAGTTTCGCTAGGAAGAAAGTAATGCTAGAGAAAATCCGCTTAGAAACGTTTTGCTGGCAAACGTACAACAGCGTTCATTTGTCGAGACAAAACTTCGCATTTTGTTAAATACGCTGCAAAATAACATATGACGAAGTTGCGCAAAGTTTCCCAAAGTGAAAATTTTCCTCCTATGAGAGAGAGAGTGCTTTCTGGATAATGGATCCTATATCTTTACATAAAGTTCAAGCTGTTTCGGACTTTGCTTCAGTTGTCCATCACAGTGACCCGAAAGTTGTCCATCACAGTGCCCGAAAGTTGTCCATCACAGTGCCCGAAATGGCACAAGATGTCCCTCACCAACCCCACTGCACATTTTGCAGCCAGGTGAGTGTGATGGGGGTTGGGGCTCTGTCCAGCCTTTTTTCTCCTATATGTTTCATGTTTTACAATGCAAGGCCACTAGATGTCAGAACAGGCCAGTGGAACACCAAGGACCGGTAACATCACAAAGCAAAAAAATATTTAGCAAACAGACATAAAAAAAAGAAATAACAATTAAATGTGCCACATATTGCCAGTTGATCACCAAGCTCTACCATGCAAAAATGGTTTATATTCAACCTATGCATTCATTGTGGCCGTATAATTGTTCTTTGTGCAAAACAGAGGCAGCTTCAATATGCTGTGTAAGACATGCTGATCATCCATCACAGCTGTTTTATCCTGTACCACTAGAATGTACCTGCCACCTGAATTTCACCCATTGACCTGTATGGGTTAACCATAAAAAATAATGGCATAAAATAACAGCTTTAAATACAAAAAAAATTTTCTAGTGTAAATAACTTTAAACAGCTTGATAAATGGGCCCATTAAAGGAATTGCAGAGAAAACTCTTTCAGTCATTGGTGTTACTAGTTCTATCAGCACATAACAGACGTGATACCAAGCAGTTATAGCTTTAGAAAACAAAACAGTTATTGCATGAATTTTCTTGCTGAGTGAGAGCAGACATACAGGCAGGCCCGGACTGGCTGCTGTAAGATGTAAGTGACTATTAAGAGGGCTGGTGGAGGCTGTTTGGGCCTCTGTGTAATCAGGGGAGCTCCGCCAATGAGGCGAGCTGAGCCGCTCGCCTCAGACGGCAGCGCCTGAAAGGATTCCAAGGGCGGCAAAAAGCTGCTCCTGCACCTTTAAGAGCCGAATTTCCGGTTTTTGAACCGGAAATTCGGCTGTACTGTTGCGAGAGAGCGCAATTGCGCTCTCCGCAATAGTGTTTCTGCCTCCCCTCCCGACAAGTAAGCTGGTGAGGGGGGGCGGCATTGCAGGAGCCGCCTCAGGCAGCTCCTTAGTCAGAATCGGCGCTGTGTGCAATAGAAATGCCAGGGCCTATTTTGACTCCCAGTCCAGTCCTGCATACAGGTATCTGTGATCAAGCTGCATCCTGATTCTCTTCCTACCTTTCTGACAGCTCCTTCTCTGTTACTTTTGCAAACAAATCCTCTCCTCCTGTTCATCTTAATGTGGGGGTGCCTCAGGGTTCTGTACTTGGTCCTCTGTTGTTCTCCTTGTACTCTCTCTTTAGGAGACCTTATATCTTCATTTGGCCTTAAATATCACCTCTATGCCGATGACATTCAGATATATTTAGACACTCCCTCACTAACCTCTGAGGTTCAAATCCAGATCGCAGACTGCCTAGTAGCTATCTCTTCCTGGATGAACCAACGCCACCTCAAGCTCAACTTGGCCAAGACTGAGCTCTTGGTCTTTCCACCCAAGCTGAGCCCTTCTTCCTTTCACCATTACTATTGATGGCATGACTATTAACCCAGTTAACTCCGCACGCTGCTTAGGGGTCATCTTTGACCAGTCCCTCTCATTCTCTAACCATATTAATTCCTCCGCAATATAGCCAAGAAACTCCCATTTCTTTCGCAAACAACAGCCAAAACACTAATCCATGCCCTTATCTTATCCCGTTTAGACTATTGCAATCTCCTCCTTACTGGTCTTCCTGACTCCCATCTCTCTCCCCTCCAATTTAATCTTAAACTCTGCTACCAGGATCCTTCTGCTCACTCCTAAAAGGGAATCTGCTCAACCCCAACTAAAATCCTTAGCGTGGCTGCCTGTTAAGCAAAGGATAGCATATAAAACCCTTCTGCTAACATTCAAAGCCCTTCACTCCTCTGCTCCTCACTACATTTCATCTCTTGTCTCACTATACTTTCCTGGTCATCTTCTCCGCTCTTCACAGAGCCACCTTCTCTTCACACCATCCACATCCACTGCCACCTCTCGTCTCAAACCCTTCTATCTCACTGCTCCTTACCGCTGGAATTCCATCCCTGAATTCCTCTGTAAGGAATCCTCTCGTAATCTCTTCAAGAAAAAACTAAGAGTCTACCTTTTGGACGACTAGAACATTAGCCTAGTCCTGTCCCTACTGACTATGCCTTACCTTGTGCACTTTTTCATCTCCAATTTGTACTTGTATGTTAGCCTCCCATCCACTTAGACTGTAAGCTCTATGGGGCAGGGACCTCCTTCCCACTATGTCTCTTACCACATAGCACTTAAGCTCTTTGTCCTATGATTCTGTATATATTTATGTGATTTGTCTCCCCCATGTATACTTTTATATATATTGTACTTTTATGCACTGTACAGAGCTGCGGCTCCTTAACAGCACTTTACAAATAAAGTTATACATACATACATATACATACAGTATTTGTATTGAACCATGAACATTTTGCAGGAATGCTTTGGCCAGTAAATTATAGCTTGCTAAAGTTGGGACATACGGGTTTCGCATAATGGATCTTTCTGTAATTTGGATCTTCATGCCTTAAGACAAGTCTACTAGAAAATCACGTAAACATTAAATAAACCCAATAGGCTGGTTTTGCTTCTAATGAGGATTAATTATATCTTAGTTTGGATCAAGTACAAGGTACCAGCACCATGATTTTTGTCCAGATGTTGGTTAGAAAAGGCAGTCGGAGGGCCAATTACTGAGCCCCTATTGTGCTTGTATCACGGCCCTATACTGAACTGCCTCATGTAGGTGAGAGGCGACATGCATCCCTGTGTGTTGGAAAACAACAAAAACCCACCACTCTGGAACACAAGAGTAAATGCCCATGTGCAATAACAAATAGCCTCTGTAGATGCAAATATATTCTTAAGCTAAGTGATTATACTGTATATAAGAATAAATAACCTCTCCTAATGCTTATTGATGCCACTCATGTCACATGACTCAGTGAAGTGTCTCTATAAGTTGGTGTGTATATATATATATATATATATATATATTATATATATATATATATATATATATATATATATATATATATATATATATAAGATATGATGGTAATTACAAAAAAACCTAGTAAATCCTTGTCATATATAAAGACCTCATGACTTTATATAGCCATAAGGAGTACTTTTATTCCCTAGATATTTCACTTTCTCTTGTGGGGGGGGGTGTATTTTATAATTTAGCCATATTCCACAATCAATTCTGCCCTGTTCACAGTGTACAGATGTTCTGTTATGTGGTCTGTTCATTCAAATCTATTTTTATTTTACACTGTTACTCTGGGCAGTCTTCGTGCAATGGTTTACATACCATGAGTTTGTTTATAAATGCATTGATTTACAATTTCCAGGGGGCAATGTTTAAGTATCACATATTCTGGCGTTAGAGTTCACAGTACAAGAAAGTCTATGCCATGTGATACACACTGGTGACTTGTAAGTATTTCTTTAGTAAAAAAACAAACCACCTTCAACAGGGTAGGTAGTTTTGTGCATTTTTATCTTGCTGTGAGTCTTTGTTGGAATCATTACCCCAGTGAACTAGAATTTCAGCATCATTAATACCACCTACCAGCACCAACTCTAAGGCCTATGAAACATGGAACGTTTTGTTGGCCATTTTTTAGGTGGTTCAAGGGGGGGGGCAGAACAGAAGCCAGGAAGTGCCCCTTCTCACATATTAGGATGCCCTTTTTTGCCTTTAAGGGGAAGATCAGTGCTGATCACTACCTTAGCATCTTGTCACTGCCTATCCAGTAGGGTTTGATCTGGTGTAATTAAAGGGATACTTTCATGGGAAAAATATTTTTTCAAAACGCATCAGCTGCTCCAGCAGAATTCTGCATTGAAATCAGTTTCTCAAAAGAGAAATTTTGAAATCTGACATGGGACTAGACATATTGTCAGTTTCCCAGCTGTCCCCAGTCATGTGACTTGTGCTCTGATCAACTTCAGTCACTCTTTACTGCTGTACTGCAAGTTAGAGTGATATCACCCCCTTTCCTTTCCCCCCAGCAGCCAAACAACACAACTATGGGAAGGTAACCAGATAGCAACTCCCTAACACAAGATAACAGCTCCCTGGTAGATCTAAGAACAGCAGTCAATAGTAAAATCCACATCCCATTGAAACACATACAGTTACATTGAGTAAGAGACACAAAAGCCTACCAGAAAGCAGTTCCATCCTAAAGTGCTGGCTCTTTCTGAAAGCACATGACCAGGCAAAATGACCCGAGATGATATTACAACTAAAAATAACACTTTTTGCTTGTTATGTTTTGACATGCTAATGTGCTCCTTCAGCTTATCATTAGTACTATGGTTCTTACCACATAACATGTTCGCAGAGGTATGGCCTCTTCTAGCTTAAATGCTGCAACATTATGGCAAAAGCACTACAGGAAGAATCAAAGCCTTGTAATCAAGCATTCCCTACCTACTACAATAAAAATATACTGAAACGGGCTTTACTGTCAGAATCTGAACACTCCCATGCCTGTTCTCATGCTAATTAATCAGTATTCTCTACCTGGAGAATACCCTGGGCTCCAGGATTTGGTTAAGCTGTGTGACCAGACTCCGAACATTGGCCTTCTATTTGCTGTGGTGCACACACCTTAAAACAGGTGAACATTTGGCGCCTAACCTACCCATGAAGAACAGAGAAGTACATCCAGACAAATGCTTAAAGGAATAATGAGGTGAAATCCAACCATTAGTAAAAAACTATTTTTGCAGCAAATCCCTTTTGGTGACATATTGTCCACAACTTTCATTTAAAGCACAGTTCAAGCTTCTGTTAAATAGTCAGAAAGCAGCATGTAGAACCTTACTGTAGCATTTTATTATTAGTACATCAGCGAATCAGACTTGACAATGACAAACGTAACATGGGCTGTTCAGGGAATATGGGGTAACCGAGAATATTAGGTCCATGTTTATTATAAGATGGAGATAAATATGTGTATAGACAGGAATCGAGGTGGTTGGAAACAACACTAATAATAAAATGTGCTTAGTGATGTCACGTGTGTCACATGACTTAATGAAACTTTTGTATTTTAAAAATAAAGAACCCCCTATTGTGAAATGTGAGGATATTGGAGGTCACCTGAAAAAAAGCAACATGAAATGTTAATGTTCATGTGTGTTTAATAAAATTGTCAAATACCGTAAATTTTGTGTTTGAATAGGGCAGTATATTTCTTGTTTCTATTATCACTGCATTTAAGGAAACTGCATGGCTGAGATCACGTTATTATAGATAGAGATGTCGCGAACTGTTCGCCGGCGAACTTGTTCGCGCGAACATCGGGTGTTCGCGCTCGCCGGAAGTTCGCGAACGTCGCGCGACGTTCGCCATTTTGGGTTCGCCATTGTTGGCGCTTTTTTTTGCCCTCTCACCCCAGACCAGCAGGTACATGGCAGCCAATCAGGAAGCTCTCCCCTGGACCACTCCCCTTCCCTATAAAAACCGAAGCCCTGCAGCGTTTTTTCACTCTGCCTGTGTGTGCTGAAGAGATAGTGTAGGGAGAGAGCTGCTGCCTGTTAGTGATTTCAGGGACAGTTGAAAGTTTGCTGGCTAGTAATCGTTTTGATACTGCTCTGTTATTGGAGGGACAGAAGTCTGCAGGGGTTTGAGGGACATTTAAGCTTAGGTAGCTTTGCTGGCTAGTAATCTACCTTCTACTGCAGTGCTCTGTATGTAGCTGCAGTGGGCAGCTGTCCTGCTTCTGATCTCATCTGCTGACTGCTGCAATAACAGTAGTCCTTGTAAGGACTGCTTTTATTTATTTTTTGTTGTTTTACTACTACTACTACTACTACTACTATAAGAGCCCAGTGCTATTAGTCTAGCAGTGTTGGGGAGTGGGACTGGTGTGCTAATCTGCTGCTCCTAGTAGTTCAGCAGCACCAACTTTAATTTTTTTTTTTAATATTCATTTTTTTTTTATTTTACTTTTTTTTATTTTACTACCGCTGTAGTAGTGTATAAATTGACCTTTTAGGCATTATTTGCCCTGTAGGCATTATTTGCACACTGTTTTCTTCAACCCGCCATCTAGCTGTGTGACCTTGTTCACATTCTGTCTAAATATCCATAATATTACCGTCTCCAGAAAAAACACCGGAGTGACTTTTTTCAAGCAGCCATAATATATTTTACGTAATCCGTATCCACCGATGTAGTAGTGTATACGTTGACCTTGTAGGCATTATTTGCACACTGTTCTCTTCAACCCGCCATCTAGCTGTGTGAGCTTGTTCACATTTTGTCTAAATATTGATAATATTATCGTCTCTAGAAAAACCACTTGAGTTACTTTTTTTCAAGCAGCATTCATATATTTTACGTAATCCGTATCCACCGCTGTAGTAGTGTATACGTTGACCTTGTAGGCATTATTTGCACAGTGTTTTCTTCAACCCGCCATCTAGCTGTGTGACCTTGTTCACATTCTGTCTAAATATCCATAATATTACCGTCTCCAGAAAAAACACCGGAGTGACTTTTTTCAAGCAGCCATAATATATTTTACGTAATCCGTATCCACCGCTGTAGTAGTGTATACGTTGACCTTGTAGGCATTATTTGCACACTGTTTTCTTCAACCCGCCATCTAGCTGTGTGACCTTGTTCACATTCTGTCTAAATATCCATAATATTACCGTCTCCAGAAAAAACACCGGAGTGACTTTTTTCAAGCAGCCATAATATATTTTACGTAATCCGTATCCACCGCTGTAGTAGTGTATACGTTGACCTTGTAGGCATTATTTGCACAGTGTTTTCTTCAACCCGCCATCTAGCTGTGTGACCTTGTTCACATTCTGTCTAAATATCCATAATATTACCGTCTCCAGAAAAAACACCGGAGTGACTTTTTTCAAGCAGCCATAATATATTTTACGTAATCCGTATCCACCGCTGTAGTAGTGTATACGTTGACCTTGTAGGCATTATTTGCACACTGTTTTCTTCAACCCGCCATCTAGCTGTGTGACCTTGTTCACATTCTGTCTAAATATCCATAATATTACCGTCTCCAGAAAAAACACCGGAGTGACTTTTTTCAAGCAGCCATAATATATTTTACGTAATCCGTATCCACCGCTGTAGTAGTGTATACGTTGACCTTGTAGGCATTATTTGCACACTGTTTTCTTCAACCCGCCATCTAGCTGTGTGACCTTGTTCACATTCTGTCTAAATATCCATAATATTACCGTCTCCAGAAAAAACACCGGAGTGACTTTTTTCAAGCAGCCATAATATATTTTACGTAATCCGTATCCACCGCTGTAGTAGTGTATACGTTGACCTTGTAGGCATTATTTGCACAGTGTTTTCTTCAACCCGCCATCTAGCTGTGTGACCTTGTTCACATTCTGTCTAAATATCCATAATATTACCGTCTCCAGAAAAAACACCGGAGTGACTTTTTTCAAGCAGCCATAATATATTTTACGTAATCCGTATCCACCGCTGTAGTAGTGTATACGTTGACCTTGTAGGCATTATTTGCACACTGTTTTCTTCAACCCGCCATCTAGCTGTGTGACCTTGTTCACATTCTGTCTAAATATCCATAATATTACCGTCTCCAGAAAAAACACCGGAGTGACTTTTTTCAAGCAGCCATAATATATTTTACGTAATCCGTATCCACCGCTGTAGTAGTGTATACGTTGACCTTGTAGGCATTATTTGCACAGTGTTTTCTTCAACCCGCCATCTAGCTGTGTGACCTTGTTCACATTCTGTCTAAATATCCATAATATTACCGTCTCCAGAAAAAACACCGGAGTGACTTTTTTCAAGCAGCCATAATATATTTTACGTAATCCGTATCCACCGCTGTAGTAGTGTATACGTTGACCTTGTAGGCATTATTTGCACACTGTTTTCTTCAACCCGCCATCTAGCTGTGTGACCTTGTTCACATTCTGTCTAAATATCCATAATATTACCGTCTCCAGAAAAAACACCGGAGTGACTTTTTTCAAGCAGCCATAATATATTTTACGTAATCCGTATCCACCGCTGTAGTAGTGTATACGTTGACCTTGTAGGCATTATTTGCACAGTGTTTTCTTCAACCCGCCATCTAGCTGTGTGACCTTGTTCACATTCTGTCTAAATATCCATAATATTACCGTCTCCAGAAAAAACACCGGAGTGACTTTTTTCAAGCAGCCATAATATATTTTACGTAATCCGTATCCACCGCTGTAGTAGTGTATACGTTGACCTTGTAGGCATTATTTGCACACTGTTTTCTTCAACCCGCCATCTAGCTGTGTGACCTTGTTCACATTCTGTCTAAATATCCATAATATTACCGTCTCCAGAAAAAACACCGGAGTGACTTTTTTCAAGCAGCCATAATATATTTTACGTAATCCGTATCCACCGCTGTAGTAGTGTATACGTTGACCTTGTAGGCATTATTTGCACACTGTTTTCTTCAACCCGCCATCTAGCTGTGTGACCTTGTTCACATTCTGTCTAAATATCCATAATATTACCGTCTCCAGAAAAAACACCGGAGTGACTTTTTTCAAGCAGCCATAATATATTTTACGTAATCCGTATCCACCGCTGTAGTAGTGTATACGTTGACCTTGTAGGCATTATTTGCACACTGTTTTCTTCAACCCGCCATCTAGCTGTGTGTATTATCGTTTCCAGAAAAACCAACTGAGTTTTTGTTGTTGTTGTTGTTTTTTTAAAAATAATGCCAGGCAAAGGCAGGCCGCCACGCAGAGGCCGTGCTAGGGGCCGTGCTGCTATGCAATCCTGTGGCCCTAGCAAATTGCCCAGTTTTAAAAAGCCAATGACCCTGAACTCCCAAAATGCTGAAGAGGTAGTTGACTGGCTTACACAGCACACCCCATCCTCTACCGTTTCTAACTTTACCACAACATCCTCCTCATCCTCCACTGCTATGGCCACCCCACGTAACACTTCCTCCACCACCGGTGCCCCTTCTTCACTGGGGTCAGAGGAGTTATTTTCCCATGAGTTCTTGAACTGAGTAATGCGCAACCATTATTGCCAGAAGAAGATGAAGGAGATGAGGACCTTACACCAGATTTAATTCTGGCAGAGAACACGATAGAGATGGACATAATGAGTGATGAGGAGGAGGTCCCCGCTGCTGCTTCCTTCTGTGATGTGTCAGAAGAAATTGATGCATCTGAGGAGAATGATGATGAGGAGATTGATGTTTTGTGGGTGCCTAGTAGAAGAGAGCAAGAGGAGGGTAGTTCAAATGGAGAGACGGAGAGTCAGAGAGGCAGTAGGAGAATAAGACTTAGAAGAAGCAGGGAGGACAGCCCGCAGGGATCAGTAGGGCAACAACATGTATCGGCACCTGTGTTCAGCCGGCCAACGCACCCGCCATTGCCGCCAATGCCGCCAACTTCTACTGTTACCGCCAGATCGCACACTTCCAAAAAGTCAGCAGTGTGGGATTTTTTTAATGTGTGTGCCTCTGACAAAAGCATTGTAATTTGCAATGAGTGCAGTCAGAAACTGAGCCTTGGTAAGCCCAACAGCCACATAGGTACAACTTCTATGCGAAGGCACATGAGCGGCAAGCACAAAGCACTTTGGGAGCAACACCTCAAAGGCAACAGGCAAACTAAAAGCCACACTCCTTCTGGTCCAGCATCTTACTGCTCTACCTCTGCTCTCCTTGACCCGTCTGAACCACCCTCCACTCCGCCTTCCACCTTGACCACCTGTTCCCATTCCCAGTCATCTGCCACCAGCCAAGTTTCTGTGAAGGCCATGTTTGAGCGTAAGAAGCCAATGTCTGACTGTCACCCCCTTGCCCGGCGTCTGACAGCTGGCTTGTCTGCACTCTTAGCCCGCCAGCTTTTACCATACCAGCTGGTGGACTCTGAGGCCTTCCGCAAATTTGTAGCAATTGGGACACCGCAGTGGAAGGTACCCAGCCGCAATTTTTTTTCTAAAAAGGGAATACCACACCTGTACCAACATGTGCAGAGCCAAGTTACCGCATCTCTGTCACTTAGTGTTGGGCCAAAGGTCCATATGACTACTGACGCATGGTCCTCCAAGCATGGTCAGGGCAGGTATGTCACCTACACTGCCCACTGGGTGAACTTGGTAATGGCTGGGAAGCAGGGAATGGGTAGCTCAACAACAACAGTGGAGTTGGTGTCACCGCCACGGATTGCACGCGGTTCTGCCACCACCTCTACTCCTCCATCGCTCTCTACCTCGTCTTCTTCTTCTTCTTACTCTGCTGCTGGGTCCTCCTTCTCCTCCTCCACACCTGTGCACCCCCAGCTCCCCCTAGGCTATTCGACGTGCCAGGTACGCCGTTGTCACGCTGTCTTGGGGATGACGTGCCTGGAAAGCAAAAAACCATACCGGATCTGTACTCCTGTCATCTCTGCAGTCACAGGCCGATCGGTGGCTGACCCCACACCAACTGCAGATCGGAAAAGTGGTGTGTGACAATGGAAGCAATCTGTTGGCAGCGTTGAGACTAGGCAATTTAACACATGTGCCCTGCATGGCACATGTGTTAAATTTAATAGTCCAACGTTTTGTCTCCAAGTACCCAGGATTCCAGGACGTTCTCACCCAGTCCAGAAAGGTGTCGGCCCATTTCAGACGTTCCTACACAGCCATGGCACGCCTTGCTGACATTCAGCAGCGCTACAACATGCCAGTCAGGCGTTTGATTTCTGACAGCCAGACTCGCTGGAATTCAACGCTCCTTATGTTGGAACGTCTGCTGCAACAACAAAGGGCCGTCAACGAGTACCTTTTTGAACTGGGTGGTAGGACTGGATCTGCACAGCTGGGGATTTTTTTCCCCCGTTACTGGGTGCTTATGCGCGATGCCTGCAGGCTCATGCGACCTTTTGAAGAGGTGACAAATATGGTCAGTCGCACCGAAGGCACCATCAGCGACCTAATACCCTTCGCTTTATTCCTGGAGCGTGCCGTGCGACGAGTGACAGATGAGGCTGTAGACCAGCGTGACGAGGAGCTGGAAGCGCACGATTTCTGGTCGGAATCACCAGAACGAACCCAGGCACCTGCTGCAACGCAGGGAGAGGTGCCAGAAGTGGAGTCAGAGGAGGAATATGGCTTTGTGGAGGAGGAGGAGGAGGACCAACAGGAGCAGGCTTCCCAGGGGGCTAGTGGTGACCTTTTGGGGACCCCTGGTCTTGTACGTGGCTGGGGGGAGGAGACCGTGGATGATGCAGTCCTTGATAATGAGGAAGCGGAGATGGATAGCTCTGCATCCAACCTTGTGAGAATGGGGTCTTTCATGCTGTCATGCCTGTTGAAGGACCCCCGTATCAAGAGGCTTAAGGAGAAGGACTTGTACTGGGTCGCAACGCTACTACACCCTCGGTACAAGCATAAAGTGTCAGAAATGTTACCAACATACCACAAGTCCGAAAAGATGCGGCATTTACAAACCAGCCTGCAAAACATGTTGTACAATGCTTTTAAGGGTGATGTCACTTCAGGAACTCATCAACATTCCAGGGGCAGAGGTGCCAGTAATCCTGCCACGAGCACACCTGCAAGGACAAAGCCCTTTGGCCAGTCTGTAACGTCAGACATGCAAATGTTTTTCTGTCCAAGGCAGCGCCACAACCCTTCTGGATCCACCCTCAAAGAACGCCTCGACCGGCAGGTAGCGGACTACCTGGCATTAACTGCAGATATCGACACTCTGAGGAGCGATGAACCCCTGGACTACTGGGTGCGCAGGCTTGATCTGTGGCCAGAGCTGTCACAATTTGCCATGAACCTCTTGTCTTGCCCAGCCTCAAGTGTGCTCTCAGAAAGGACCTTCAGTGCAGCAGGAGGGATTGTAACTGAGAAGAGAACTCGCCTAGGTCACAAAAGTGTCGATTACCTGACCTTTATTAAAATGAATGAGGGGTGGATCTCGGAGGGTTACTGCACGCCGGAAGACTTGTTCTGACTTCTATGCAGCTGTCCTTCTCTTCAAGCCTCATGACTCCACACACAGCTGTCCTTTAGCGTCCTCCTCCTCCCTCCGCCACCGTTACAAACTAGGGTGCAAACCCTACTGGTTTAATTTTTTCTGGCCTCTGTGCTTCAGTGGCTGCAACCAAAAAAACTGGGCAAACAATGTCTACAAGGTCAACGTATGGCAAAAAATGACTATTTTCAGCATTTATATGGCATATTTTTTTCTGGCAACCGTGCTTCAGTGGCTGCGTCCAAAAAAATGCATATTTTCTGCATTTATATGGCATAATTTTTCTGGCCTCTGTGCTTCAGTGGCTGCAACCAAAAAAATGCATATTTTCAGCATTTATATGGCATAATTTTTCTGGCCTCTGTGCTTCAGTGGCTGCAACCAAAAAAATTTATATTTTCAGCATTTATATGGCATATTTTTTCTGGCCTCTGTGCTTCAGTGGCTGCAACCAAAAAAATGCATATTTTCAGCATTTATATGGCATAATTTTTCTGGCAACTGTGCTTCAGTGGCTGCGACCAAAAAAATGACTATTTTCAGCATTTATATGGCATATTTTTTCTGGCCTCTGTGCTTCAGTGGCTGCGGCCAAAAAAACTGGGCAAACAATGCCTACAAGGTCAACGACGTTGACCTTGTAGGCATTGTTTGCCCAGTTTTTTTGGCCGCAGCCACTGAAGCACAGAGGCCAGAAAAAATATGCCATATAAATGCTGAAAATAGTCATTTTTTGCCATACGTTGACTCAACGTATATGGCAAAAAATGACTATTTTCAGCATTTATATGGCATATTTTTTCTGGCAACTGTGCTTCAGTGGCTGCGACCAAAAAAACTGGGCAAACAATGCCTACAAGGTCAACGTATGGCAAAAAATGACTATTTTCAGCATTTATATGGCATATTTTTTCTGGCAACTGTGCTTCAGTGGCTGCAACCAAAAAAACTGGGCAAACAATGTCTACAAGGTCAACGTATGGCGAAAAATTACTATTTTCAGCATTTATATGGCATATTTTTTCTGGCAACTGTGCTTCAGTGGCTGCGTCCAAAAAAACTGGGCAAACAATGCCTACAAGGTCAACGTATGGCAGTTGTTTAAAGAGAACAGTAGATTACTAGCCAGCAAAGCTACCTAAGCTAAAATGTCCCTCAAATCCCTGCAGACTTCTGTCCCTCCAATACAGAGCAGTATCAAGCAGATTACTAGCCAGCAAACTTACTATCATCTGTCCCTGAAATCACTAACAGCTCTCCCCCTACACTATCTCTTCCAAGCACACACAGGCAGATTTTTCAGATACATTTTTGCCCTTGATCCCCCTCTGGCATGCCACTGTCCAGGTCGTTGCACCCTTTAAACAACTTTAAAATCATTTTTCTGGCCAGAAATGTCTTTTCTAGATGTTAAAGTTCGCCTTCCCATTGAAGTCTATGGGGTTCGCGAACCGTTCGCGAACCGCTCGCGTTTTTGCGCAAGAATATGTTCGCGAACTTTTTTTCCGACGTTCGCTACATCCCTAATTATAGACATTTCTTGCTAATCTGAAACCAAAGCCAATGAAGTAAGATTACGGCAGTTTGTGAATTCTCCCTAAACCTCAAAAGTACCCTAAGAGTCAATATCTGTCTTGGGGCTAGAGATGATAATGTAACCACAACATTGCCTATACTGGTCCTTGCTGCTGCTTTGTTCTTGGGCGACTCAATAAATAATAACAGTTACTTGCACCATAGCGAGGTCCCTTCTTCTCCTGCCCCTACCATTACACTACTTGATGAGGTGGCTAATATCTGATCCATGCTATTTCTAGTTGCAAATATGGCACTCAAGAGGACTTGCTTCTCATACATGCCCATAGCTGCTGCAGCTTGTAACAGTGTTTCACATGGTTTACACCTTGTTTACTATGGTCATCATTTGTTACAAACATCTCTTAACCTGCAGGGACCCACAAGGGAATGGCACCCTCAGTATTATTTTCTCTGCACCCCAAATAAGTGTTGGTATTAGTTTCATTCATCTGGGGGTTTTAACACAGTTTCCTTGTTATAGCAATCACATCCATCTATAAACAGTAAAAACAAAGAAATTCAGTTCTCAGAGCCTGAGCGTTAATAAAACATTGTTTTAATAAACAAGTAAAAACACAATGAATATTACAACAGTATCTACAGCATGGGTGATATATTACAGACATATTTGGAAAATGGTTTGGGGAGGGTGTTACTATATTGAAATTCTAATAAAAAATCCTACATGTTCCCAGGCATAACTTCACAAAGGGTTCTAGAGCACATTGTTCTAATACACTCAAGGCTTAGTTTATATTGTACTGTTAGGTTACAGAGCCCATTCTAGTGAGACTCCTGGATTAAACACTGCTTTGAAAATATGGTCCAAGCAGAAACGAACTTTCTTGCTAATCATAATAAATGGAACTCCTGTATCTGAAAATATGCTAAAGTTGACCTGTACCATAAGATCTGTGCCATAAAAAAAGATATTATTGACTGTTCCATCCACACATCGTACGCATTATTAAGTGTGGCTGTTGCAGTGCCTGTATAGTTCATATATTTTGCTGCATTGGTGGATGACATGATCATGGGCATATTTTGGAGGAACCACTGTTAAAAGGGATAGTAAAACCCCTTTTAAACACAAGTTCAATGAATAGGGCTTGTATTTAGAAAAATCGACATGGTTTTTGTTATTTCTTGCACTAAACAGGTTGGCAACTAAAACTGAAAAAGTTAATTCAAATTACAACTTTCTGGTTATAACAAATTGGTGAAAAAAACCCACCAGTCTACAGCGAACGCTTCTGTATAAACAACCCCCTGCATTCACCCAGCTGCCTTTGTTAGGCTTTGAGATAAAGATCAGCTCATTATACAGAGGTTTTACCCGTGGACTGATAATTGGTTTTAACCACCTACTAAGCATCAGGAAGATGAAATGTGTCCTACTTGAACATTTCGCTTTTAGATTTCTTAATTAAAGCAACAGACAAAAATATGTTCAGCACAAACCATATTAATTGTACTGTTAAACTATGGCATATATTGCCTCTTTTAGACAGCATAAAGGCTTCTCATCAAGCAGTACTTAAAACCCTTGCACACAGGATGGTGGAGCATAGTTTTGGCACTCGGGGTCTTCACTTAAGTCTTCTTAAGTGTCTGTCTTATTGGCTCAGAGCAGCAAATGAAGCCCACCTACGTCAAGAAAATTGTAGTACATTTTTGTGTGTGCAAGAAAAAAAATATTGCATTAGAAAAAGCATAAACTGTGATTGCTGACTGCTTCTAAAGGAACTATAATATTTGTGTAGTCCATACTATGGAGCAGATGGAGTTCTCCTTCAAGATAAAATTACACTGAGTGATCTGAAAACAAAGAATGAATACAACACACTTATAAGTTGGGCTCTGGATGACCGGACGTAAAGGGTGCTTAGTACTTTTTAGGCTGTGCTTGAGAACTAAACACGCCAAAATAACAACTGCCCAGATTCCAGACACAGGGAGGCCCATTTATCAAAGTCTGAATTATTATTTTCTTTAAAATACTCCGTTTTTCCCATCAATACATTTTCCAGAAAATTTTATGCGCAAGAAAAAAACCATGAAAAAAAAAACGAATTTTCAGTTTTTTGCCCAAAAACCACGAAATCTTCAGATTATTGCACAAAACCCAGTGCAGATCAAGATATCTTCGGGACTTCTCCCACTGACTTATATGCAACCTTGGCAGGTCTGAGATGCCGGATTTTCAGATTCTGACTTTTTACATCCTCAGTGTATAATAAATCCCAAAAAAATTATTTTTTTTCTCCACTAAAAATTCGGATTTTACAGGAAAACAACATGATTTTTTCAGGTTTTTGGCATTCCGAGTTCTGAGCACCCTAATATAGCGCAGGGTTGCAGGTTGCAGTTTAACTTCATTACTTCTAATTACCTATCACTGTTGTTCAGTTATAGACAGGGCTGGAATTTTCCTCTTGAGGTTTTATACATTAAACAAACACTACTTAAGGGGCCGGTTGCTATACATAAAAGATTTGTCCAGCCTGTAATTGGCAAGTTTGTATTTCTCCTAACACCTTTAATAATGCAGCAGGGACAAGTAACATAACCGACTGAACCAGTGAAAGGAACAATGGCCAGTGTAAAAGGGGTGTGCAACATGTTTCAATTAAACACAGTGCTCTCTAATTACTGGGAGGTACTTTTAGGAATCACTGCAGCATGAAAGAGACTTCTATTGATGCTACTAATGCCAAATGCTGAACCAGTTATGTTGCTAATGTAATATAATTCCACATTACCGATATCCACTTGATCACAAAATGCTCCTAATTAAACAGCAACAACACTATACACACTATATACATATTTTATATCCTCCTTCCATTTGCCTTAGTTCTGCTAGTGAAATACATAGGTAACATTTTTTTCTACTTTGCTAACCACAGTAAATGAGCAATAGAGTAACATCCACATTGACAAGACATCGCCAAAGAGACAGATAAAACATGTAACACTGAGTAACAAAATACAGAGTAACACTACAATATGGGCCAAGGCCTAAAATAACACTCTGCTTTTTCTACAGTAAGCTGACAGCCTCCCAAGGTAGTTGAAATAGTGTCAGTAGGTTCCTGGGTGTGTAGATCAACAATGTTTAGATGGTCTCTTATTTGTCCTTCATTGCTCTACACCAGTGAACCCCAACGAGAGGCAAGTTTTGGTTTCATATAAACCAGGTTTACACCCAAACAAGAGCCTCCTGTAGGCGGCCAGTCCACATAGGGCTACCAATTATCCAATCACAGCGCACATTTTCCACTCCTCAGGAACATTTTTATGTGTGTGCTCCTTATCTCTTTTTACATTTGAATGTGGCTCAAGGGTAAAAAAAAAAAAAAAAGTTGGGGATCCCAGTTCATGGTATTATTCTTTCCCTGTTTACTAATAGGAGTAAGGTTAGGCTGTGCAATAATATTTTTACCATGAAAAAACTAGCTAGAACAAAGCTACTATCCAAAATATTGTGGTTGCTTTTTGTGTACCTAATAGGAGACTGTTGGTCCAGGTGCATATTATGTCATCCATTTGAATCATCTGCACATGGGCAGTAACACATGACAACCAATCAAATGATTGCTTTCTTTGTTCAACCTGCAGCTGCCTGTAAAAAGTCACTCATTGATTGGTTGCAATGTGTTACTGCCCAGGTGCAAATTTGACCAGTGTTTATAAATGAGCCCTATATGAATGCAGTAAATTACCCTTTAAATGGCTGTAGAGCAGTTTTGGGGCACTTAGCCTAAAGGTTATGGTAAGAAAATTAGATTTTTGGCAGACATTGGCCTTGATATTCTGGTAGCTCTGGCTGAAATGCTCATTGTGTTTAGCCTTGATATTAAAGGAGTCCTTGCAATAAATTGGACCTTAAAGGGGAACAGAAAAGAAAATACAAGTCCATAAACCAGTGTCAGTGCTGTACACGAAATGGTGAGAGAAAGGTGCTAAGACTTATGAAGTTATGTGATCCATAGTCAGGTGTTTACTTTCATAAAAAATTTGTCTGTGCATACCCCTATTAAAGAGGAAGTTCACCAAAACGATCTCTTAGTAACACTTTGCAAGGTATTTTTGTTTTGTTTTTTGCCTCCATCCAACTAGAAATCAGAACTAGCTTCTGGTTTGTAGGCCCAGTAACCCTATCATTTCAAGAGCATATCGCTTGTGGGGTAAGCTCATTTTTAATATTATCTCTTATTATTTATATATACTTGTTTCTGGGCCACCTCCTATGCCTTTTTACATTCTGGTATTCAGTCCATTGCCCAGCTGCCCTCTGGGTTAATGGGCTACCACCTGATTAACTTTCATAATGCAAGTTTCACTACAGTAGCTAGGCTGAAACAAAACACAAAATAAGAACACGAAGCAGCAGTTTGGCACAGAAAGTGAAAGTCCAGAGACAAGAGCAGTAGTTCTTTTTGTACCATCCAAAGGACAATAAAGCAAAATAATATGCAAAGGTAGGTGGCACAATCACATTTGTTAATGGAGTAGGTAGACAGGCCAAGGGTCTACTTTATAACCACAGTTATATTGACCATTAAGGCATGACATTTTTAAGGTCCTTAGAATAAGTGTTGGCATCAGTTTCAGCCAAAAAATGAAACAGGGGCTAGCATCCATTGATGCCCAATTTTTTAATAATTAAATGTGGGAACCAACACATATTCTCTGTGACTTAGCTTAAGTCTGTGTAAGGTTCATTTACAAAACTGGTTATAACCTCCATATAATGCTGATAGTGCCTATTCTGCTCTTTTCAGCAATAGTGAAATATTTCAAGTGAAGCCAGAGGAACCACAGAGAATCTGTGAGATTTCAGAGCATTCTAGAGGCAGGCCAAGAGGGAATGGTGCCAAGGAGCATGTGAGTGCCCCCAAGAGATGGCATTCAGGCTGTAAATGAATTGTTTTTAAGTGCACAGCTCGTGTGCAACCCTTACTTATTCTGTATATGAGCCCCAGGAATGCATGTGATTTTAAGGAAAAAAACAAAAGGTCCGTCTATGAAGCAGTTCACTGAACCGATCACAAGGAAAAGAGGGAAATGCCAACAACAAACGAAAAAAAGGTTCTGCCATCTGTTATCAGATGAATAAAGTGCATAGCAAGTATTGTAACAGTCCCCAAAACACACTGAAGTCTCAGCAAGTCTCTGCTTGTAAGTCTAAAGCATTGGCTAACATTGCCCAGGCGTTCAAGCACTCTCTCTTGCTCTGTTCACATGCCAATATCTTCAGAGATGAAACATTTCCTTTTTCCTGCTTTAATCCTTTAAGTGCATCCTATGTTGGCTCAAATGGAATGTGCAGATATCTCAGACTGCTGCCTGATGTAGCTCTGGAAGCTCTTGTCGCCTATGGGGTGCTCCCTGAAAAAAAAGAATACGTGTATATGAATACAAGATTTATCTATACAGTAACACTTTAAGCCAACATATGAGAAATGCAGTGACATGAATAAAACAAGCTTTAAACTTTGTCATAAACAAACAGGGTCTGCTATAAGCAGCTTGACTATCTAAACTGCACCTTTTGCCATAATATAATGGTCTTTTAATGGATGGAAATTAAGATGGAATGTTTTCTGAAGAGGCTAAATGTTTGCTTTGGAAGATAATAATGATCATAAAGGCCACTACACTACTGGCGTTTTGGTGTCATGGGTAATTTACATAACCCTTTTGACTTGTTGCCGAGGGAATTCAGTGGTGACCAACTACTTAGGCTTCTAAAAGGCATCAGCAGAGAGAATACCAGAAGAGCAGTCCATATGACACCATCTTGTGTGCCTGAACCAGATAGCTCGCTGGGTTTCAGCCTAGTTGGTGAACTGCCCAAATGTTGCTGGAAAAGAATGGCAAGATTGTGAGGTTTTCCTTCACTGTAATGGGGAAAGACATTGTGCAACTTATGTTTAATAGCACCACATTTACTTAGCAACTGTACCCAAGGATCAGTATGTATGGCTCTAGCTATACAAGCTGACAGACTGAGTAGTGCTCCCTCCCAAGCCCCACTTACTGGCTTCCATACTTTGTCTTTTTGAACTTATCCCTTCTGTACTGAGCATGCTCTTGTTCCAATGTTTTCACGGCCTCTATGATGTGACAGAGAGACTTGTAGGTTTCGCGCGGATCATCAATCAAGAACGTGCTATATTCCTCCTGCTCAGGCCCATCATACACAGACTTGCTCCCACAAGCCTCTACCAAAACAAAGTAGCAAACAGCATTAGGCCATATTCAAAGTGGGCACAGCGTATAGTGTAGTGGCGCGAGTATTTTGGTTACAGAATAAACCCAAATTGTCATTATAGCAATAAAAACGAATGCAAAACTAAAGCATGCTAATTGTAAAACCAGTGGCACAGATGATTATTAGAAGCCTTCTATATGTGATATAAGAATACTGTAATAACCACACTTACCTTGCATTTTTTCAAGCTTGCACAGGTAGGTGATAAACAGAGAATAAATGCGCTCCGTCTCCCTGTCTCCATCTATATCAAGCTGTATATTTGCTGGTAGGCCCCTGCATAATAAGACAAAACAGATAATACTAGTAAAACATACTATATGACGGATGCTGAAACCTGTTTATATGGATAACTAAAACTGGGGTCTCACTTGGGTGAGGTTCTGTAGGGTCGTACTGGGCCTTTGGGACACTGGAAAAAAGACTGGTTGGCTCCAGACCTGCTATTGCTGTGCCCTCAACCAACTTCCCTGGCCCTGGTCGCAAGCAGTAAAAAGTTACATGTGCGGGGGGTGGAGGGGGTTGCAGTGGGGGCCCCTAAAGCAGCAGTCTGACCCTGTGGATGTCTATCTACAGCTCCCAATATTCTCATACGGCCAGTTGAACTAAAATGTTAAGCCAGAAGCTGATGGTTTTAAAGTCTTTCTTAAAGTGGACCCGTCACCTAGACATAAAAAGCTGTATAATAATAGTCCTTTTCAAATTAAACATGAAATCCAAATTCTTTTTCTTATTAAAGCATTCATAGCTGTTGTAAACTCATTTAAAATTCTCAGCTATCAATCAAATATTGCCTGCTCTGCCTCTATGTCTTAGGCATAGAGACAGGGCAGGCAATTACTTTCACTTTCCATTCAGCACTTCCTAGATGTCTCTGCTCTCCCCGCTCTCTTCACCATTTAATTGTGTAACCAGGACATGGGGATGGACATCGGGTCCCCCATTCTGGTGCACAAACAAGATTCTGAGATGAGAATAACAGTGTCCACAAAATGGCTCCTGCCTGCTTACTATAATTATAAATTCCTAGACCAAAGGAAACAAGATTCAAATAATTTATATAGTGTAATTAAAGTTTACTTTGCTTGAATAACATGATAAAATAGGATTAGGAATCATTTTTTCGGGTGACCGGTCCCCTTTAAACAAACGCACATGCTTATTATAAACAGTAGTGAAATAAAAAAAAATCTAATTGAATATAGGAAAAGAGCATACTTGAAGCATTATCACATTTGGATATTATGATTTAGACAAGTTTGTTCTACTATAAAACAGCTTTGTGCTACTGAGATTTGCCATATATTGACAGGCACAGTAGGTCAGGTTATCAATAGGATAATCCATTGCTGAGCTCTTACCCAGTGCAAGGAGTGCACCCAGGGGCATTTTCTGAGGTAGCCTTGCAGCACAGCCAGTGAGCATTCAGATAGGCTGATGGGTGGTAAACAGTGAGGCGCTTCTTGTTGCACTGACTAACTTTGGTGAGGATGTCTATCCAGTCCTTGGCTTCAACACAATTATTTGCTTGGATGTAAAGCGTTCGTACTGGTTGAATAACCTGGAACATCTGCAGGTACAGAAAACTAATTGGTACCATTTAGATAGATTGTGAAAACACACAGTTCAAAGAAAGTTTCATTTTAGCAAACCGAACAACAGGCCTCTAGTTTGTGTACATACAAGCTGCTCTTGACACTACACTCCCTTTTCCAGAAACCCATTATCCAGAAAGCTGTGAATTACAAGAATGCCATCTCCCGCAGAGTCCATTTTAAGCAAATAATTATAATGAAATAAAAATAATTTCCTTTTCCTCTGTAATAATAAAACATCATTGTGTATTAATTCTAACTAAGCTACAGAAAAATTGGTGGCACAATAATCCTATTGGATTTATTTAATGTTCAAATGATTTTTAGCAGACATAAGGTATGGTGATCCCAACTGCATCTATGTTTCTGTTCAGATTCTCTCCTATTTATCTTATAGTTGCTCATTACAACCTCTGCCTGGTTTCTAAGCTGAATGGGACCCTAGCAATCAGTGGCATAAATTCTGAGGGTGAGATGTTTTTATATAAATGATAACTGGTAAGGCAACTGTGCAATTTAAGTCCTCACAAAACCACATTTGTGTTACTCACATTCTTCATTTTGAATGATTCCTCCTCTAATTTTTCAACAGCCAGAATGTTTTCTATGGGAATACTGCACAAGGGGTGATCGCCTGCTTAAAATACAGAAGGAAAGAAAGAAACATTGATTAAGTTTGTGGTTTGTGCCAATTTACATTGTGGGCACTTACATGGCATTTCAGCGTATTGTGGCTGACAAAAGGTTTAAACGATCCATGATCCTGGACTCACAAGTTGTGGTCATGGGAATATATGGACCAAGGTGTTATATACATAAAGCTCTGCCACACAGGCCAATGCCAGATATAAAGGGTTGAGATTCACGACTATACATATACTATATACACTATGGGGCAGATTTATCAAGGGTCGAAGTGGATTCGAAGTTCAAAAAGTTCGAATTTCAAAGAAAATTTTTGGATACTTCGACCATCGAATAGACTACTACGACTTCGACTCTAAGTAAAATCGTTCGAATATTCGACCATTCCATAACCGAAGTACTATCTCTTTAAAAAAACTTCAACTTCAATAGTTCGGCAAATTAAACCTGCCAAAGTGCTATGTTAGCCTATGGGGACCTTCTAATGCATTTTTCTAAGTTTTTTTGTAGTTGAAGTAAAATCGTTCGATCGATCGATTTTACCTCGACCGCAGTATAGCCAAATTCGATGAAAAACAGTTCGAATTAGATATACGAATTCAAAGTATTTTAATCCGATGGTCGAATTTCGAAGTATATTTTACTTTGAAATTCGACCTTTGATAAATCTGCCCCTAAATATTGACAGAATATGAACTGCGCTTCACTAGGTAAGCAAACTCTCATTCGATAAATGTGAGTGAAACTAATGACAAGAGAGTACTACAGTAACTGAAAAACTGTTTAAAGGAGAAGGAAAGGTTAAAAGTAAGTAAGCCTTATCAGAAAGGTCCATCTAAATATACCAGTAAACCCCAAAAGTAATGCTGCTCTGAGTCCTCTGTCAAAAGAAACAGCACATTTCTTTCCTTCTATTGTGTACACATGGGCTTCTGTATCAGACTTCCTGCCTTCAGCTTAAACCTCATTGCCCTGGGCAAGAGCATGCTCAGTTTGCTCCTCTCCCCCCACCCCTCCCTTCTCTACTGTAATCTGAGCCCAGAGCAGGGAGAGACTCAGGCTGGAATTGATGTCACACCACATTAATTCTGCAGCTGCTATCCTAAACAAATAGAGAGTTTCTAGAGCTTTTTACTCAGGTATGGTAAAACATTCCACAGAATAAATATAGCATTGCACTATTGCAGCTAATCTATTGGCAATAAAATGCCTCCGTAGCTTTCCTTCTCATTTAAGGCTACAGTCAGACCAGTCAGTCATGGCCACTCACCTCCGCTCTATGTTGTGTCTGCACTTGAAGTCACAATGTTGGCCTGGGTGCAGACACATGGAGTGGATTTCCCCTGGTTTGTACTCCTGTACAAGTGCATCACTGCTGCTTTTTGGCAGATTACTAAAGGTTACCTAACCTGAACCTGGCAGGCCTCTTTATTTACCCCTCAAAAGATCTATCTTCCTTACATAAATATACAATACTTTTCTTAAGCATTTTCGCTACTGCTTTACCTTTACTTCTTTGGTAGGTAAATTCGTGGTTGGTAAGACGAAACCATCGTTTCTTAAAATTCTTCATCCCAAATCGTTTTCTTCCTTGCGCTCTCTTGATCATAAACCTGTTTTGAAATGGAAAGTAAGCACACAGTCACTTTCTGAAGAGCATGTCTGGTTTCCCATATAGCAAGTGATCCAAATGTTCTCCTATACTGTTTTTACATTTAGGGGGTTATTTATTAAAGGTCCTAAACCTAAAATTTTTCCAGATTTATTGTGCCCCGCAGCTGCAAAAAGCTAGAATTTGAAAATACTCCAGCTAATACCTGTCGAGGTCATGTAGAAGTCAATGGCAGAGGTCCCTTGAACCATTTGAAGATATTTGATTTTCAAGTTTTTTTTTGGTGGGTTTGCGCTCGAAAACTCAATCCATTTGAGCTGGTAACTCAATCAATTCAAGTATTCAAGTTTTCCCCCACCCGATTGCATTCGAGTTTTTCCATAAATAAGCAAATATTCGAGCTGTAAGTTTAATCGTGGTATAAAAAAAACCCCAAACTCGACCGTTGATAAATAACCCCCTTAAGTATTCAGCTTAGGCAGAAACAGATCTTTTAAAAAGGGGTATTCATTTTCTCTGTTGATTGAAGCAAGCCACCTATCATAAAGCTAAAAATGCAGGAGCATGACTGAGGAGCCAAAGGTTAGTTACTACACCTATGGTATACTGCAATATACTGTGTTTATTGCACAAACCATTGCTATGTAATGAGTTCATGAAAAATAGGTTTCTTAAAAAAAATCTGATTCTGCTCCTTAAATAATTAAATAAAATATTGTAGAGCAAGAAAAGGCAACCTTCTCGATTCCAGTTTTTGCAGAGACATAATTCACATCATCCCATCAGCTTTGCAAGCAGAAAGGTTGTGGAAGTTATAGTTCTGAAACAACTAAAGTGTTTCAGGTTGCCTAAACCTGTTCTATATTATCTGAAACAACCACCAACCAAATCTAAGATCATGGAATAGTTAGCATATTTTTACTTTGGATGGACAGAACTTCCATCATAGTATTAAAACATTATTTCAATACACCGAAAATGTACTGTCTGAAATACTTGCCGATGCTCCGCTTTCTACTTTGTTTAATGGCTGTGGGCGGATTCATGTCCACTGTTTATTAAGGATAGGGCTTGGCCACATTACTATAGTCTAAGGCAGAGGTCCCCAACCTTTTTTACTCGTGAGCCACATTTAAATGTAAAAAAGAGTTGGAGAGCAACACAAACATGAAAAAGTCCATGGGGATGCCAAATAAGGGCTGTGATTGGCTATTTGGTCGCCCCTAGGTGTACTGGCAGCCTAAAGGAGGGTCCGTTTGGCAGTACACCTGGTTTTTATACAACCAAAACTTGCCTCCAAGCCAGAAATTCCAAAATAAGCGCCTGCTTTGAGGCCACTGGGAGCAACATCCAAGGGGTTGGAGAGCAACATGTTGCTCGCGAGCTACTGGTTGGGGACCACTGGTCTAAGGCTACTGTATGGGCTTCACTATGGTGTTAGAAAGGAATGCTTTGTATTCATGAATTTTGAATATCCAGATTATGACATAACCAAATCCCAATCCGACCTATTGATTTAAAGCAACTCCTAACCCTAATGATCTGGTGACAAAACATGAGGCAATTTTGTACAAGCTCATATCTGAATAATATGGCTCAGATTAAGTTCATCCTCATCTTTTAGCTATAATGTAATATCCCCTAGAATTATGGATTCAGTGCATCCTCAATGGCAGAGGCAATCCTCACTTTTCCGATTGCTGCCTTTTCGCTAAAACAAAGAGGCATAAGCAGAAGGTAATATATCATAGTAGCATTACCCAACTAGCACATACTTTTGTTTTGTGTTAGCACATTGCTGGCAACACAGTAATAAGATCAGTATACAGCCTCAGGCTCAGCTGTTCAAGCTCGCATTCAATTGGTGTGTCTGTCACTTACCCTTCCTTAAGCAGAATTGGCTGCTCTATTCTTTTGTGATCTCTTCTTCCAGAAGATGAAATCAAATCAAGGAACTGCACAGACAAACAGAAGCATACATTAGAAAGCCAAAACACAACTCCAAGAGGTAGAGATGAGGTGGTGTGTGGTGTGAATATAATATGTGTTTTACCCTGCACATTAGCATAATGTCCAAAATTATGTATCAGAACAACAGGAAAGTTACAAGACACATTTATTTTTGCAGCAAATATAGCGAAAACCCAATCAACAATAAAAACAGGGTGTTTAACAAAAAAGAATTCCCAGCAAAAAAGTTTTCTAGTAGCAGAAGCCAGTTGATTAACAGACATGAAGAACTTACCTCTGCTACATTGTTTTAGGAGTCAGAACCAGAGAACAGAAATAGGTACACAAAGATTGACTTTAATAGCAATTACTTTTACAAATAACTTTCAAACATCTCAAAAAGTATCATTAATAGGGATGTAGCGAACGGCGGAAAAAATGTTCGCGAACATGCGTCCAAAAATGCGAACGGTTCGTGAACGTCGCGAACCCCATAGACTTCAATGGGAAGGCGAATTTTAAAAGCTAGAAAAGACATTTCTGGCCAGAAAAATGATTTTAAAGTTGTTTAAAGGGTGCAACGACCTGGACAGTGGCATGCCAGAGGGGGATCAAGGGCAAAAATGTATCTGAAAAATACATTGTTGACACAGCGCTGCGTTTTGTGCTGTAAAGGGCAGAAATCACACTACGTCACTCAGGTGATGTTTCTGGACACGGAATGTGAAAAAGCTCACACAGCTAGGTGGCACTTGGTTAAAGACTGGGCAAACAATGCCTGCAAGGGCAACGTATACAGTAGTGGATACGGAATATATTATTGCTGCTGTAAAAACATCACTCAGGTGATGTTTATGGACACGGAATTATTATTGTTATTTAGACAGAATGTGAAAAAGCTCACACAGCTAGGTGGCACTTGCATACCTCCCAACTGTCCCTCTTTTGACCACTCAACCCCCTGTCCCTCTTTTGTACTGGAAAGTCCCTCTTTTCTCTGCACTGAACAGCCAGAAAAAAAACAGTTTCTAACTTAATTGGCTTTTGGCAGAGAGCTCAGAACAGCTAACAGGTGCAAATAAGATACTTTGTAACAATTTTGACTCTGGTTGGTGCTGGTAGTGGTGAACTACTAGGAGGAGCAGCACACAGTCCCTCTTTTCTCTGAACTGAACAGCCAGAAAAAAAACAGTTTCTAACTTAATTAGCTTTTGGCAGAGAGCTCAGAACAGCTAACAGGTGCAAATAAGATACTTTGTAACAATTTTGACTCTGGTTGGTGCTGGTAGTGGTGAACTACTAGGAGGAGCAGCACACCAGTCCCTCTTTTCTCTGAACTGAACAGCCAGAAAAAAAAACAGTTTCTAACTTAATTAGCTTTTGGCAGAGAGCTCAGAACAGCTAACAGGTGCAAATAAGATACTTTGTAACAATTTTGACTCTGGTTGGTGCTGGTAGTGGTGAACTACTAGGAGGAGCAGCACACCAGTCCCACTCCCCAACACAGCTAGACTAATAGCACTGGGCTCTTATAGTAGCAAAGTAAAAAAACAAAAAAGAAAATAAAAGCAGTCCTTACAAGGACTATTGGGTTATTACAGCAGTCAGCAGATGAGATCAGAAGCAGTGCCCACAGCAGCTACATACAGAGCACTGCAGTAGAAGGTAGATTACTAGTCAGCAAAGCTAACTAACCTAAACTCACTGTCCCTCAAATCCCTGCAGAGTTCTGTCCCTACAATACAGAGCAGTATCAAGTAGATTACTAGCCAGCAAAGTTACTATCAACTGTCCCTCAAATCACTCAACAGCTCTCTCCCTACACTAGCTCTTCCAAGCACACACAGGCAGAATGAAAAAACGCTGCAGGGCTTCAGTTTATATATGGAAGGGGAGTGGTCCAGGGGGTGTGGGGGTGGTCCAGGAGGGAGAGCTTCCTGATTGGCTGCCATGTATCTGCTGGTGTGGGGTGAGAGGTCAAAAATAAGCGCCAGCTAAGGCGAACCCAAATTGGCGAACGTCGCGCGAATGTTCGCGCGAATTAGTTCACGGGCGAACAGTCCGCGACATCCCTAATCATTAATATATATTGGGAATTTGTTTAACATACACCAACAGATCAATTGGGGTTAGAAAAGGTCGTCTACCCAGGTTGTGGCCAATCAATTATAACTAAAGTAAAACTCACAGCAGCCCGACTTAAAAATGTAAGAGGGTGCTGAATTTCAACATCAGATTCGAACGTTGCTAACTGTACTGTCACAACCGCAAGGCAAGCTACTCACAGTTATCAGTGTTAACAGCATATTACTTACATTTTTCACAGCATCTGCATATTTCTGTTCATTAAAGTTTTCATAAAAAGCAGCCATGTAATTCTCCTTGAAGCTTGCCTGCAATTTCAAATATACCGTTATTGGGAATGTTTAATTACAAGCTGCTCGTGAAGTACAAAATGCTGCTAAACTTACAGTTAGGGCCACAAACATTTGGATAGAGACAACGTTTTTCTAATCTTGGTTCTGTACATTACCACAATGAATTTGAAATGAAACAACTCAGATGCAGTTGAACTGCAGACTTTCAGCTTTAATTCAATGAGTTGAACAAAAAGATTGCATTAAAATGTGAGGAATGAAAGCCTTTTTTTAAAACAATCACTTCATTTCACACATGTGACACGTGTAGAGTTGAATCGTCAGATATACAGATAGAAACAATAGAATTCTACCTGTATCCGACGATTCAGCACAGTGGCAGATGTTCGGGTGCAGTCAAAGGCCCGCTCAACGAGCCGACTACTATCCAAGTCTTTTGCAGATATCTTTTGGCTCGTCTCCCAACATACATGCACCGAATATCGTACAATATTATCGGTGCAGTTATGGCCACCTTAATTCTTGTATTCAGCCACATCCAAAACTGTTTGGATTTTACATCCTACTGGCAATACAAACAAGTTTCCTAAGTTTTCGGATCACTGTATCTTTGCCCTATAAAAATACCTTAAATGCTATCTATTATCACTTGACCAAATCACAAACAAAACAGTTTTTGATCATCTGTATGCAATTTGTGTGCCTATGTATTAGAAATCAAGAATTCCGTAGAAAGGCCAAACATCTTATTTTAACATAAATTGCAAACACATGGACAGTGAAGTGTTTTGTCTTCAGTGTATGTGGTACAGATATGGCAGTACATGCTTTAGCCATTTATGTAGTATGCCACTTTAAGGGGCCCATTTACTTAGTTTGAGTGAAGGATTAGAGGAAAAACATTTCGAATTTTGAATGGTCGAATATGGCTACTTCGACCATCGAATGGGCTACTTCCACTACGACCTTCGAATCGAACGTTTCGAACTAAAAATCGTTCGACTATGCGACCATTCGATAGTCGAAGTACTGTCTCTTTAAAAAATTCTTCGACCCCCTAGTGCGCCACCTAAAACCTACTGAGGCCAATGTTAGCCTATAGGGAAGGTCCCCATAGGCTTCCTAACAATTTTCTGATCGAAGGAATATCCTTCGATCGATGGATTAAAATCCTTCGAATGATTTGATTCGAAGGATTTAATCGTTCGATCAAACGATTATTCCTTTGATCGTTCGATCATAGGAATAGCGGTAAATCCTTGACTTCAATATTTAAAGTCGAAGGATTTTACTTTGACGGTTGAATATCGAGGGTTAATTAACCGTCAATATTCGACCCTAGGTAAATGTGCCCCTCCATGTTTTGATAGTATTTAAATTCTGGGACCCATTTCAGTTTCAATTTAACCCTGTGGTGAAGAGATCGTAGGAATAGCGGTAAATCCTTGACTTCAATATTCAAAGTCGAAGGATTTTACTTTGACGGTTGAATATCGAGGGTTAATTAACCGTCGATATTCGACCCTAGGTAAATGTGCCCCTCCATGTTTTGATAGTATTTAAATTCTGGGACCCATTTCAGTTTCAATTTAACCCTGTGGTGAAGAGATTATTCAGAAATTTTGAAACTGTGTTGAGGTAAATAAAACATTTAGAAGCATGTTTTACATTGGAAGGAAAATCTGATGCAATTGTACAAACGTCTAAAACTACTACTAACTACTAATGGTTCCTATACACACATTATATGTCTCTTAACAAAATTACAGGAGCAGGCCTTGAGCGCAGAAATAGTACTGTATTGTACCCCATACAGTCCAATATCTGGTCATAAATTCCTATAATGTCTGGAGAATTTAGGAAAGCCAAGTTTAATTTATGGTGATGTGCAGTCTCCCCTGACAGCTATCTGATAGGAGAATCTGGAAGTTACAGCTAATTAACCAGTATATGGAAGGCTGCAGGATGGAAAGAGAAACTTTTAATTTAATAATGTTTATTATAATAACTTGCTAGTCTCAGTGGATACTGGGGGACCAGGCAGTAGCAGAGCTAGAATGATGAATTGCAGGTGAACCAAGGCTACACTAAGGAGATTATTTACCAAACCTCAAATTTATCTTGTCGGCTTTTTGGGGCAAAAATTTAAATTTTTCGTGGAAAAATAAATCTCAAATTTTTCGATGCAGCAAAAAAGTCTGGATCCAAAAATCCTCCATCTCATACCTGTCGAGGTCTAGTATTGGTCAATAGGAGAGGTACCAGTCTCAATTTGAAGTTATCGTGATTTGCGCTGGGTTTAGCCTGAAAATCCGAAAAATGTGGGGGTTTCGGGCAAAAACCCAAAAATATCTAACGATTCAGGAAAAAAAGTTAAAAAAACCCCAAAAAACTGATAATTCGGGTTTTCGCTTGATTATTTTTCCCTATCTGATTAATTTGAGTTTTTTAATTAATAAATAAGGTCAAATCGAGCATGGGAGTTTGGTCGGGGTTTTCTGGGCAAGGGATGTACTAAAAATCATTTAAACATGAAGTAAAACCAATAGGTTTCTTTTCCCTCAAATCAGTATTAATTATATCTTAGATGGGAACAGGAACAAGGTACTGTTATTATTACAGAGAAAAAGGAAACAATTTTTAAAAATGTTTGATTAAAATGGAGTCTATGGGGATGGCTTTAGGAGCTTTCTGGATAAAGGGCTTCCTGATAACGGATCCCATTCCTGTAAAGACCCCCAGGCCCCAAGATTAAGAGTCCTGCACAAATCTGTCAGAGTTTCTAAACGTCTAAATATCTAATAACTACTCGGGGTACAGAAAGCTGGTGTGTAGGACACTTCCTTTCCATGGCAGAAGAAGACTGTGTAAATACCCTCGATATACCGCATCAAACACTGCTACATTTGAATACATTTAAATTACATAAGCACAATTATAATACTTGAAGAGGCACTTACAGATTTAGATTTTGATAAACTTCCCAGTGTCTGTATAGTCTTGGATATAAGAGTTAAGGTTCTAGAAGTCTGTGGGTCCTGCAGGAAACAAAATAAATAAAACCAGGAGAACTCTTTTGTATGTGTTTTATCTTTTAAATGAGCTGGTTAAATTTTCACGAAAATGAAAATTTTATATAAGCTTCCTCCTTCTAAAGTAAGAACTTTCTAAATACAATCTATTAACAATTCTGCATTGTTTGTGAAATAATCAAGTTTATATTCACAATCTCTCTTTCAGCATCTGTTTCTCTTCATTCTGTCTTCATGCAGCAGTTGGCAGATGAATGATCCAATATATATCTTATAGGGGGGGGGTCCCTTTCCTAGCAGATGAATTAGAGCTCACTCAAATTACTGATTCAGGTACAAACAAAAATCTAACAAAATAACTGTATTTTGCACAAATTCTGCATGTAGAGAGACAGGATTTCTGGTGATTTTAATAGAGTGAGCTCTAATACATCCTCTAGGCAAAAGGAGCCCCCCTATAAGATATATTGGATCATTCACCTGACACCCAACTCCTGAATGAAGACAGAATGAGCAGAAACAGATGCGGAGAGGAATAGTTAAGATAAACTTGATTATTTCAGATACGGTACAGGATTTTTATTTGATTGTATTTAGAAATTGTCGAATTTCAGTGTGATGAAGCGTATATTAAATTTTCATTTATGTGATAGTTCCTCTTGCTCATATACAGAAGGTTGAATACCTCTAGCTGACCGATTCATGGGCATACAGTGATTTCAAGGGGAACAATCATGACTTGACAGTTGCAGTCATGTTTTATTAGCATGGGGTGGGCATGCTGGGAGCAGGATAAGAAAGAGAGAGGAGTAGATACTTGGTGGTGATATGGAAGAAAGGCAAAGACCACTGAAAGTGCTCCATGGCCTGTCACTCTAATCCCTCAGTAAGTGATAGAAATTACATAAAGTGATTCAACAGAATGGGGAAGGAAGGCTGCTGAAAACTTTTAATCGCAATGAAAAAAAAATCAGGCATTTTACATGAATACTCAGAGAAAAATGTCACTTTACCTACAAAGAATTCTGACAGAGCAATTTATGATCAGTGCTCGTGTCATTAACAAACAAAAAGAATTTCATTTTCTAACATTATGTGAGGCATACATGCAAAATAGGAGGTGGCAGCTGAAACAGTAGGAGAAGAAGAAAAAAGAAGTTGGGGGCGAAACAAGGTTGTTGCGCAATCAAAGTGTTTAATATTGCTGCAACTTATGAGCTTTTTTTAATACCTTGTCAAAGGGATGGGTAGGAAGTACATTTTAGAATAGGAGAAGAATAGATTAGGCATTCACACATGCAACCTCCTACCAACACAGCAGATTCTAAAGTGGAAATCCAGGGATGATATATGTGGTAGTATCCTTGGGTTTTTACCAGGACAGATCCTATAAGATCATGTTATCAAAATACACTTTTACAAGTGCTGGTATGTCACAGAATGGCCTCATTTAACAACAACAGTCGCATTAGTGGAACATATGCTCAAAGCCAAGAATTACTGCCACATAAAAATGCTGCACCATGAAGTTATCCTACATAGGAAAGCCTGAAATATTGTGTATCAGCATTATTTAGTAGACTACAGTTTGCTTTTATGTGAGCCAATTTGCACGATTCTATATGAAAGAATCCTTCTATATAAAGAATCCTTGCTCTATATACTTGTATGCATTTCTCAGGCACTGAGAAGAAGCCCGAGACAGAACAACAGTTTTAAATAATAATCTTTTAAAATGGCGCTAATAAAGAAAATGAAAAGGTGTTTCAGTAAATGTTCCCCAGCACCTGCGTCTGTAAAGCATTCAGCAAATTAAAAGCCAAAGTCTGGCACAGTGTTATATTCCCACTGAGTTCCATTCAGCCACTTCTCCACATAGAGTGCCACTTTGACATGTCATTGGCACAGATCTTCTCACAAGCACTTACTGGGTGATGAGGGCTGAGCTGGAAGAGATTAGGGGATAGGATGGCAGGTGCAAAGAATCGGAGAAAAATGAAGCTGCTCACAGCTGTGTATCGAACATCTGGATCACCTGAAGAAAAAAATGATAAAAATCAAATGTTATGCCATTAGTGGAGGATAGGAAACAGCAAATAAATAATGACAGATGCAAGAAACAAGCATATTGCTGTGTACACAGAGCATTTGCACCTACGACATGGGCATGGCACATAGGCTTGCTGTGTTGTGGGCTGCATGGCCTGTTCATGCATGTTTGGTACATGCTTTTTCCTGCAAGGTTTGTGCTTGTGCCTGGAGTGTGTTGTACAGCATTTGCACTGCACTGAATGTGGCTGAATGGCAAGCATGAAAAGAAATGCAACCTGACAAGTTTTATTGTATCACAATGAGACGTGATACACTGTAAATACAAGTCTCATATGTACATAGCAATAGGTGTCAAGGGCACATGCATTTTTGCACACTGCCCTGAAATCTGACATATATCAACTCTGTATCACTCAGTATTAGGGATGGGCAAATCTGACCTGTTTCGATTCGACAAAAATTTGCGAAACAATGAAAATTCGCCAGAATGCATTGAAGTCTATGGGCGTCAAAAAAATGACGTGCGACAAATTACGCAACATATTTTTGACGTGCGAAAATTTAGTCTATAGGCACCCAGTAGTCTGTAGGCATCATTTTAGATTCGAAACTTGGCGAAAAATTTCGCTCATCGCTCCTCACTACATTTCTAATGTATACATGACATTGAGAAAAAGATAAAACACATACATTTGTCAAATTGTGGTTTTTATAAAAACCTCAGCATGTGGACACAAAGGAACAAAATTTCCAGAACCATAACTGCCAATCAGAAAACGCCCTTTTTTCTGATGTTGATCATTTGTTCTGCAAAATTATTAGATGCCACCAATGTATCTGAATCTCTAATTATTTATTTTCTTCATTGGAATTTGTATTACAGTATATGACTTTTCTTAAACACACCAGGCATTTTTGTATAATTGCAAGAACCTGAAATGGCCACTGCCTCCTCTCACTGACTTGAATGGGAAACAGCTGACCAGTACCTGATCAGAACCAGTACTGAAGCCCAAACATTAGTTTCCAAAGTGAAAAGTGCCAATATGGGTGCTTTTGTGTGTAACCCAGCTGACAGAAAAAATGCCTAGAGCGACATCAGCTTAAAGGATAAGTAAACATTTAAAATAAGTAATGTAAAATTGATGATTGTGCTATTGTAAGAAGTTTTGCAATGTACATTCACTATTTATTTTGTTTTTATTGCAGGATATTAAGAGATACATGTACTGTTAATGTGAAAGACTTTTGTTACAACATCACCATCTGCTGGTCAGTTTCTGACCAGTCTGACCTCCAAGTAGTCAAGGAAGTTGTCAGGAGAAAGAAAGAGGCTGCTCTGATGTTCTTCTGCTTAGGAAAAAAAATATAGAAACCTTTCTCGCATCTTTCCTACGCAGAAGAACATCAGAGCAGCCTCTTTCTTTCTCCTGACAACTTCCTTGACTACTTGGTGGTCAGACTGGTAGGAAACTGACTAGCAGGTGGTGATGTAACAAAAGTCTTTCACATTAAAAGTACATGTATCCCCTTTATTTGTTTTAGGAAAATGTGATGGTGTTAGCAACTGGAGTGGATATATGCAGTACAAATGATGTGGCTTGGGTGGGGATGATATGCCTAATTTATATACATGATAGGAAAATGTAGGCTTTACATGTCCATGCAAATACCATACCACCATACCATTCCTGTGTGTGTTTTTAGCCATTTACCAGTGGTGTTGGGTCTCTTAACCAATGATATTTAATTAACATCTGATGAGCACTATCTAATCCAGCAGTCCCCAACCTTTTATACCTGTGAGCCACATTCAAATGTAAACAGAGTTGGGGAGCAACACAAGCAGGACAAAAATTCCTGGGGGCGGCAAATATGGGCTGTGATTGGCTATTGGTAGCCCATATTGTTTTTATACAACCAAAACTTGCCTCCAAGTCAGAAATTCAAAAATAATCACCTGCTTTGAGGCCACTGGGAGCAACATCTGAGGGGTTGGAGAGCAACATGTTGCTCACGAGCTACTGGTTGGGGATCACTGATCTAATCCATGTGGCTTTTTGTTGTTACTTTTACAGCTTTATTATGTGCAACCCCCAGGTTTTAATATAAAGCCAACATGCATTTTCCCAGTGAGTCTGCACTTTATTTGTTGTCGTTTTAGAAAAAGCTCTTATTTCCTAGGAGTGGAAGGAGTCTAGCCAAGAGTATAGCTGATAGTTGTTGACTTCCTCTGTTTCACCACAAAGAATTTGCCCTGTCAGGTATATGGAGAAAGGTTAAGTCCGGACGCATAGAAAGACCCGCCAACAGTGTGAATACGTGAGAAGGCTTTTAATGCTGTTACGCTAACCACTTCACTGACTTTATTGGCATTCTGATAAAGGCACTTAGGAAATGTGTTGAAATTGAAGCAGAACAAACTAAAGCAATTTGTGTATGAATGCTTTCATTCAATGTCACACTAACAGACCTCCAGCTGTTGTGAATGACAAGGCAGCCAAAGCTGGGTGGAGAACTGGGGGGTTGTAGTTCAAAACAGTTTCATAGTTGCAAGCTCTTTGCACTGGTAAAGCTGCTATCTTCTAACTTCTATCATTGGTTTCTAAGATTGATAAAGCAGCAGGTATGTTACAGAAATGTCTCCCACAAGCCCTCCTTCCACCCACTCAAATACCATATTTAAAAGAGAGAGGCAGCAAATGAGAACATTCTGAGCAAAGCGGTGTGAAACACTACCATTCACATACTTATACTTTCAATGGGATGCTTAGTTTGTTTTCAGTACCAGCCTTACTTTGAAAACGCTTGGCGGCTGACTCTCTCAGTGAGAAAAAAATGTCACACATGACGGTGGGGCAGCTAACGCCAGATTTTGTGATGACATCAAATATCCGGTCTACATAATTTTTCAGGTTTTCCTAGAATAATTTGAAAGACAAAATAATGTTAATCGTTAGTGAGCTAACACATTTTTTCACGTTGTCAAACAGAAAGAAAGATTTTAGCCAACGCTCCTGATGCCGATTGGGATGGCTCATTGCCTACCTCCCAGGGCTGTACTGTAACCATGCCAAGTACAATGAAAAAGCTAAACAAAGAAAATTGTAGCGGATATTAATAGCAGGGCAGTAAGCTTACAATCAGCACAGCTCATACTTCATGAAAACACAATCATCATATCTTGAAGCAAAACACTGCCATCTACTGTGTTATAAACATAACATAAAAACTGCCCACATTTCACAGTGATGGACAATGTAACACAATTGTATGCTTTAAAGGAACAGTAACACCAAACAATTAAAATCTTTCAAAGTAATTAAAACTATAGTATACTGTTGTGCTGCACTGATAAACCTGGTGTGTTTGCTTCAGAAACTCTACACTCGTTTATATAAACATGCTGCTGTGTAGCCATTGGGGCAGCCATTCACAGATGAAACAGGCGAAAAGGCACAGGATACTTAGTAGATAACAGATAAGCCCTGTAGTATATAATGAGATTCTTCAGAACGTATCTGTTATCCTTTGCTTGGATGGTTGCCCCCATGGCTACACAGCTTGTTTATATAAACTATAGTAATGTTTTTGAAGCAAACGCATCAGTTTTACCAGTGCAGGGCAACACTGCATAATACTGTTATTCCTTTAAAGGGGAACTATCACAAAAATGAAAATTTTATATAAGTTTCAGCATACTGAAATAAGAAAATTTCTAAATACAATCAATTAAAAATTTGGTACCGTTTCTGAAATAATCAAGTTTATCTTCACTATTCCTCTCTCAGCATCTGTTTGTCCTCATTCTGTCTTCATGCAGGAGTTGAGTGTCAGATGAATGATCCAATATATCTTATAGGGGGGCTCCTTTTGCCTAGAAAATGTATTAGGGCTCACTCTGTTAAAATCACCAGACATCATGTCTCTCTACATGCAGAATTGGTGCAAAAGGCAGTTATTTTGTTAGATTTTGTTTTTTTACTGGAATGTTATTTGAGGGAGCTCTAATACATCTGCTATAAAATATATTGGAACTTTCATCCGACCCAACTCCTGCATGAAGACAGAATGAAGAGAAACAGATGCTGAGAGGGGAATAGTGAATATAAACTTGATTATTTCAGAAACAATGCAGAATTTTCAATTGATTGTATTTAGAAAGTTTACTTCAGTATGAGGAAACTTATATTACATTTTCATTTCCCCCTTTAGTTATAGATAGTTCCCCTTTAAAAAACTTTAAAAAAATTTTTGGTGTTACTATTCCTTTAATGTTATATTGAAAGAAAACACCAGTTCCCTTCAGAGAAATATTCTACAACATGTCTGATAGAGATAAACTGTAGATAATGTTTAACCATAACATATTCCTGTTGGTTGGCTACTCTGTAAAACTGGTGTGTGGGTTCTTACAATCGACCGGCATTATTAGCCAAGTGATGGGTGTAAATCAGGACAATGGAATGCATGTATACATGGTTTAGAGATCTTGTGCAGGGTCATCAATTAAACAATATCACCAAAACTCCCACAGACATAGAGAACCATTGCTAGGCAAGCAGAAAAATACATGTAACCAGAGAACTGGTAAGAAAAAAGGCCATTAGGTAGATATTTTACTTTTTATCTGTGTCCCACATCACTGTGGGAACGGAACAGAGCAAATTCATCCACAGTGCATTTCACAATGTGAAAGCTGTTGTTTTCTACAGACTATACATATAATTCTTAACAATTATGGCTTATGGGAACTGTTTTTTACATCAGCTATTAGATAAAAAGTTTGACGCTATTAGGTTTAAAAGTTAAACAATTCCATATTTGGCCCAGAATTTAAAGTGAAATTGATAAAAGTTAGCTTTTTTTTCCCAATAAGGTGAATAGTACAGGCAAATAGCAAAACATTCATTGTGGTATTAATTCCTCATAAAATGCCATGGTGATTAAGAAATACATGTCAGGTGAAGTCAGTTCAGCTTACCTTATTGTTCTCAAAATTTTCACCATCTTTTAACTTTACCGGATCTATCTCACAGGGTTTATGAGCCTCGCAGATCTGTGGGCCAAAATAAATAAGTTCTAAATTGACATAATTGTACTTTAATCATCCAGGTACACCATCATATTGCACCTTACTAGCACCACTAGCTTAGCATGGCTACTGCTACCCAAACCATGTCTGCTCGGGTTCAAACTATATGGGACATTTTAAACCTTATGCTTTACACTGCAGTTCAAATATATGCTTTAAATAGTGAATTACTTAAATATATGACTTAGACAAGGCTCAGTTCAAGTTCTGTGCAGAAAGTGTAAAGCACTCATTTTACAAGTGTTTCTGTTGGGGAAAAAGAGGTTTCCTGGGAGTGACTGGGAGAGGAAGCTTGTGGTCTGACTTGTTGATATTTTAGTGCCCCCGGAAGAAACATTTGCAAAGTGACCAACACAAGCACTAAGTTTGTGTGTGAATGGAAGTACCAGGCAGGGTGTAACCATTATCGTTATGACTGTGTAACAATTTCAGGAAATGTCAAAACAAAAAATGTAGCCAATGACGGGTTTGCTTAAAGGAATAGAAACAAGCATATTCCTCCTGCATGAAATGCGTTGGGGGCATTCACAATATATAGGAAAGATAAAACCATATAAATATTACACAAACAGCTGGTCAGCACTTTGCCTTCACAGCAGCTTTATTCTAGAATTTGGTGATATGGGTTTTGAACGATTACTATGGGGTTATAAGCCCACGCGGGGAGGCCTATTTATCAAAGGGCGAATTTCAAAGTCACGTGAATTTTTTTTTCGCTAATAAGTTTGAATATACTCGAAATTCTAATGGGAGGTTATTTAAGAAAAAATTAGAACGTCTAAAAGTCGAACGAATATTACAGACTCGAATGTCAGGAAGGCTATTAACATCTTCAAATGGATCACTGGACCTCTCCCATTGACTTCTACATGAACGCAGCAGGTTTTAGGCGGTGAATAGTCAAATTCGAATTGTTCCCAGGGTAAATGCTTGATAAATCTCGAATTTCAAATTCAAATCGAGTTTGGATTATTCCCAATTCAAGTCCTAATTCGAGTTTTGACCAAAAATGCAATTCAAAAATTTTAGTTTATTATTTGACCCTTAATAAATGTGTCCTTTCATTTATGAAAACAAGTAGTCTGCATTTATGCTACAAATAAATATGCTAGGCTTGATAAAGGGCCCTGCAAGGTCTTGAACCCTGCCATGTATTCATGTCTCCTTTTGGGCCAATAAAAATCACCTTCTGCATTTACAAAAAAACAAAACAGTGTGCTACAGTGATCTTGGATTCTTTTATGGTTTGTTCTAACCCTGAGCAGGGGGTCTTGTAGACCGTTTAGCACCTGCCACCTGAAAAGTTATATTGGGAATGGGTAGAGAACTATAATCTATTGTGCCAAATAAATATGACATGATAATCAGCCGGAGCAGTCAAATAAACTAAAGCAAAAGTACTGGCAGCTGTATAGCGGGTACTAAGAGTTGCAGTTCCCGGACTGATACACGGTACACAAATCAATCTGGTTGTGAAGATGTTAAGGCAGTCACCCTCTTTTTAACCTGCTCTCTGATATACGGCTATAATTAGTTACATGCACAGTTGGTCAGTTCAGCTTACAAATGCTTGAATGACTGCTTCAGGCTTTTCCATGAATAATGAATGTTCCCATGGAATTCCTTGCTTTCCATGCAGACCAGATGTAATGGTTTTGGCAATCTTGTAAAATTTTAATTTATACCCCATGTTTTCTTTCCTCTGGCTTGCTCACTCTTGCTCAAGGGAGCACAGTGAGTACCTGATATGCAGAAACAAAGCGTGTGTGTGTGTGTGTGTGTGTGTGTGTGTGTGTGTGTGTGTGTGTGTGTGTGTGTGTGTGTGTGTGTGTGTGTGTGTGTGTGTGTGTGTGTGTGTGTGTGTGTGTGTGTGTGTGTGTGTGTGTGTGTGTGTGTGTGTGTGTGTGTGTGTGTGTGTGTGTGTATATATACACACATACACATAATGTGTTCTTTAACCATAATTCTTTGTCAGACACATTCCTCGCTAAATAATCTGCTAGCTTAGGTTATTTGGAATCTAAATGTTTTACAGCAGTTTGTAATTTTTCCCCCCTCACAATCAGCTATGTTGGAAAGCTCTTACTTAAACTTAAAAGAAAAGGATAGACTGTAATATTGGGGAGCTACCATTTGTTAAGACCTCAGCCGCCAGCCTCTATTTCCTTGCGGTTGCTCTGCTTTGATCATTTCACCTAGCAGGGTAGCTTTCTCTTACCTACGGCTGAGCCATCTTGACAGATCTGTTACTTGCTACTCTTGTCGGGTTGCCTTTCTCAGTTGCATCCAGGCAATTTATATGCCTGACAAAGCATTTTTCAAAACATAATAAACCGATGTAGGCAAAAGGTATGCGAGTCTGCATTTCTTATATTAGAAGAAAATTTGTAGCAATGTAGTCAAACTTAAACCTGTTTTTCAACATTACCTGTAAGGCATGACATGATTAGAATAAACATCAACGTAGGCTTTCCTTACAGAACAAAAAAGTAAAGCAATCTGTTATAAGTATCAATGAATTTTTTTAATTCAGTCATTTTCCTACATAACAAGACATGCCCCAGAGATCATTGTGGGCTCTATGTAAAATCTTCATGCTTACCTCAGCTGACCATTTTAGCAGCTTCTACTTAGGTGTATAAATGCAAACATACAAAGATAATGCTGCACACAAGCCATGCCCTTGTGAATTTACATTTCTTTATTAAAAACGAATAGGACACAATAGTCAACAGTCTTACTGAAAGACTGCAGGAGGAGCTAAAGAGTCAAATCAGACACAATGATCTATGGGTCAAAAACTATTAGTCTGGCAGATGAATACGGACAATTTCTGCAAAAAGTATTCAATTAAAGTAAGGGTGGCTACAAAGCTCCACAGGCCACTTTGCCAACATTAAGATATGCGACAAGCACATTATAAATGTTAGTCTGGCAGATTGACATATGGTGCAATGTCACCAAAGTTGATTGAACAAATCAGTAACACACCCTGGTACACACAGGCCTATGAAGACATAGTTGTAGTAGTTGTTGCTGTGATTTATATGGAGAAACCCTTTTTTCGTCACTTTAAACTAGCTGACTAGACAACTAGCCAGAGTTAACAAGCAAATACTAATGTGAGCTGACATAAATGTATTGATGCCATTAAGTGACATGCACGGTCACAGCACATGTTAACAAGGAATAGCATTCTTATCAAATTGTTGCACAAAAATTGACTGACTGATTGCTACTAACACTGTAGAGACAAACA